>NC_092725.1:104422025-104727552 GCF_047496885.1 Scyliorhinus torazame
ACCTTTAGTACATTTTCTCTATTCAACAGAAAAGGGACCCATCTGTTCTTGCATTTGTGATACCAGCGTTAATACTTTTCACACTTTCTCGAGAGCAGTTATATTGGGCGTAATTCTCCGGAAACGGCACGCTGTCCGCCAACTGGCGCCCAAAACGGCGCAAATCAGTCGGGCATCGCGCCGCCCCAAAGGTGCGGAATGCTCCGCATCTTTGGGGGCCGAGCCCCAATCTTAGGTCGGCGCCGGACGAATTTCCGCCCCGCCAGCTGGCAGAAAAGGCCTTTGGTGCTCCGCCAGCTGGCGCGGAAATGACATCTCCGGGCGGCGCATGCGCGGGAGCGTCAGCGGCCGCTGACGGCATCCCTGCGCATGCGCAGTGGAGGGAGTCTCTTCTGCCTCCGCCATGGTGGAGACTGTGGTGGAGGCGGAAGGGAAAGAGTGCCCCCACGGCACAGGCCCGCCCGCGGATCGGCGGGCCCCGATCGCGGGCCAGGCCACCGTGGGGGCACCCCCCGGGGGCAGATCGCCCCGCAGGACCCCGGAGCCCGCCCGCGCCGCCTTGTCCCGCCGGTAAGGTAGGTGGTTTAATCTACGCTGGCGGGACAGGCATTTTAACGGCGGGAGTTCGGCCCATCCGGGCCGGAGAATCTCCGGTGCCGGAGACTTCGGCAACCGGCGGGGGCGGGATTCACGCCAGCCCCCGGCGATTCTCCGACCCGGCGGGGGGTCGGAGAATCTCGCCCATTGTGTCTACAACATGGTAACCAGAAATGGACACAGTATTCCACGTGTGGTCTGACCAAGGTTTGATACATGTCATTTACATGGATTGATGTAATTTGCACCAATGCACGATGCCAGGCAGTTCATGTGACTCAATTACGTCAACAGGACAGGCACTGAGTTACCTGCCAGAAATGTTCTCACAGGGAGAGATGAAATCAACCCTTAGTGTCTGTCATTCCACATCACCATCACTGGCATTGGTTGAGGAGGGAATGTTGAGAATGAATGGATTACATGAGTGGCCGCGTTCTCCGTGAGGAAATTGCACGTGCAGTTAAAAGATATCACAATTTTCTGTATTCTCTTTGTATACTGTCAGGTTCGTACTGTACAGTCTTATTTTAAAGATTCTATTGAAATGGCAGATGTAAATCCTTAATTTTTAAATCTATTGGCAGCCTTCTGATTTAATGTGGTATTCACACTGGTGTGTACGTTACATCTGTTCAGGAACTATTAGATTTCTAGTCACAGCCTGGGAGTTGGAAAGGTTCTGACAGTAATTCAGGTTTTGATTTGCTCTGAAGTCGTCCCTAATTTTTAATATGACCACATTCATGATATGATCTTTTTTAAAAATTCATTCATGGGAGGTGCAGCTGCCAAGGCCAGCATTTGTCGCCCATCCTTTACAGCCCTTGAGAAGATGGCGGTGAGCTGCCATCTTGGCCCAGTCCATGTGGTGTACATACAAAGCAAGCAACAATAGATTCACAAAGGCTTTAGATCTGTTGGAACAGATATATGGCAAACTGAATAAATTATTTTTTATTCTTTCCGGAATGTGGCCGTTGCTGAGGCTAGCACGGTAGCACAGAGGTTAGCCTGTTGCTTTACAGCTCCAGGGTCCCAGGTTCGATTTCCGACTTGAGTCACTGTCTGTGCGGAGTCTGCACGTTCTCCCCGTGTCTTCTTGGGTTTCCTCCGGGTCCTCCGGTTTCCTCACAAGTCCCGAAAGACTTGCTGTTAGGTAATTTGGACATTCTGAATTCTCCCTCAGTGTACCCGAGCAGACGCCGGAATGTGACGACTCGGGGCTTTTCACAGTAACTTCATTGCAGTGTTATTGTAAGCCTACTTGTGACAATAAAGATTATTATTACTATTATTTTACTGCCCATTGCTAATTGCCCTTGAGTAGACGTTGCTGAACTGTCTTTTTGAATCACTGCAGTCCATGTCATGTAGTTACACCCAGTGCTGTTAGGGACAGAATTCCAGGATTTTGGCCCAGCGATAGTGAAGGAACGGCGATATATTTCCAAGTCAGGATGGTGTGCAGCTTGGAAGGTGGTGAAGTTCTCATTTTCCCATAATATGTCAGTGTCAGGCTCCAACTGAAAACCGGCGTGTTTCTCCTTGGCCCAGTGCCAACCTGAGCCGGGGCAGGGCTAGGCATGCCCCTCTTCCCCTTGGAGGCTATAATAATCTTGGCACCATTGGCGGGGATCCCTCAACTGTTTCCCCGTCCTCGTAAAGCTGTTGTGAATGTCATGTTGGGGAGGGTTTGAATATTGGGCGAGGAGGGATTATGTGGAGTGTAGTTCTTTTAATAATATGTAAATTAATTTAATTTATGTAAATTATTTAAATTAATTTGAGCTTCCCACTCTATGTCACCAGCAAGGGACAAGGAAAATCAGGAAACGAGATCCCGCTGGCAAGTTTTCCAACATGTGTGAGATTTTGCCCCTGCATGGTCATTCTCGCTGATGGAGTACGCGGGCGCAAAATCCACCCCCCCTTCCCATGTGCCTGCTATCCTTATCCTTCTAGGTGGTTGTAATATTGCCCGTTCACCAGTTAGGCAAACAACAATTGCAACATTTATTTACATGCAACTACAATGCAGAGGCTTGTAGCCTCGTGGCTGCGGGTTAGCTCCCAGGATCAAACTGATACACAAACCTGCGCTTGCTAAGGTGATCCTCCCCCCTGATCCCTGATTGGTTACCCGGGCCATGTGACTCTCTCGGCAGATCACCCCATAAAGGAGGCAATCACCACATCTCTCCCTCTCCTTATACGATGATGATAATTAAGTTACTTGGTCCCCAATAATTAGAACATTAAACACACGCAATCAGTCCATCATAAATTGAGTCATTCAAGTGGTTTCCAATTTCTAGTGGAGCGGACTAATTCCACTGTTGGGGGTGCTTCCACTGGGGTGCTTTCTGCAGAGACCATTATCCCTGGCATCTCCTCCTGGTAACTCAGCTTCATCTGTTTTGCCTGTCTCAGGCTGGCTCGGTACTTCACTGCTTGGATAGTCAACAACGTTTCCTGCTGGCAACACGGTTTTATGCAGCAGTACGGGCTCCTGGGACAATTCTAGTCCTCATAAATGGTCTACATGCTTCCAGACGATTCTTCCTTGTAAATCCACTTCATAAGACAAAGGTCCTGTTTTTGATACAACTCCTGGAATTCAACTCGATCCACTTCCTGAAAATGACCTTGTTGATTTGCCTGAATCATGATTTTTTTTCATCTGACTGCTGTGACTTGTCTCTACCCTCCCCGGCAAATTCGGAAACACCAGACGTAGTCTAGTTCTAAGAAGCCGGCCCATGAATAACTCTGTATGGTAGCACAGTGGTTAGCACTGTTGCTTCACAGCGCCAGGTCCCAGGTTCGATTACCAGCATGGGTCACGGTCACTGTCTGTGCGCATCCTGCATGTTCTCCCCATGTCTGCGTGGGTTTCCTCCGGGTGCTCCGGTTTCCTCCCACAAGTCCCGAAAGACGTGCTTTTTGTTGGGACATTCTGAATTCTCCCTCAGTGTACCCGAACAGGGGCCAGAATGTGGTGACTCGAGGATTTTCACAATAACTTAATTGCAGTGGTTAATGTAAGCCTACTTGTGACACTAATAAAGATTTATTTATTTAGAGGCCCTCCCGTTGTAGACTCCCGTTATTTAGAGGTACTCCCGTTGTGGAAAACAGTGTAGCCCTGGAGACTTCCGGTTGCAGCAATGCCTAGCTAAGCCGCATGTTTCGGCGGCTCCAGCTCCAACGGACCTTCGGACTCTTTTAAGAGCCCCAACGGGAAATTTTCTCACGACGAAACCCTGTGTGGGGTGAGTTAATAGGGAGTCCCCCCCCAACAAAAGAGAAAAATATCGGCGGCGGCTACATCGCGAGGAATCCTCGACGATAGGGACAGAAGGGAAAAAGAAGCAAGATGGCGGCGGAGAAAGCACAGGAAAGCACAGGCGAAAACAGACATGGGGGCCCGATCAAGACGAATTTTTAAGACGGTGTGTGGAGCTACTTAAGAAGGAGGTGCTGACCCCGATGCTACAGGCAATTGAGGGGCTTAAGGAGGCACAAAGGACCCAGGAGACAGAGCTCCGCGTGGTGGAGCAGAAGGTGACGGATAATGAGGACGAGATCCTGGGCCTGGCGGTCAAAACACAGACGCACGAGGCGCTCCACAAAAAGTGCATTGAAAGGATTGAGGCCCTAGAAAACAGAGCACGAAGGAAGAACCTTCGGATCCTGGGTCTCCCTGAGGGAGTGGAAGGAGAGGACTGCGGGGCTTACGTGAGCATGATGCTAAGCTCGCTGATGGGAGCTGAGGCCCCTTCGGGCCCCTTAGAAGTGGAGGGGGCTCATCGGGTCCCGGCGAGGAGACCAAAGGCGGGAGAGCCACCTAGGGCGACAATCGTGCGATTTCACCGCTTTAATGATAGAGAAGTGGTTCTGAGATGGGCCAAAAAGGAACGGAGTAGTAGATGGGAGAATGCAGTGGTACGGGTGTACCAGGATTGGAGTGCGGAGGTGGCGAGAAGGAGGGCGAGTTTTAATCGAGCCAAGGAGGTGTTACACAAGAAGAAGGTGAAGTTCGGGATGCTGCAGCTGGCGCGACTATGGGTCACGTACCAGGAGAGACATCACTACTTCGAAACGGCGGAAGAAGCATGGACCTTTATTAAAGATGAGAAATTGGATCGGAACTGAGGGACTGATATTAGAGGGAAATGTCACTGTCGATGTATATAGAGATGTAAATTGGGAAGGGGGGGACACTAAGAAATGTGGGCGCCGGTGGGGGGGGAAAGAAGAGACATAGGCGGAGGATGAGGAATGGGAGTGGGGTGGCAGAGGGAGCTGCGCCACAAGGGGCGGGTCAGCTACAGAGATGTTCCCGCGCCAGACAGATAATGGCGGGAAGATAGGTGCAAGGTAGATGGGAGTTCCCCACACGGGGGGGAGGGGTCAAGGAGTGAGCAGGAGAAGCCGGGGTCAGTTGAAGTCAGCTGACTTGCGGAAGTAATATGGGGGGAGCAATCATGCTAGAGGGGGATCTAGCGGGGGGGGGGGGGATAACTGGGTTGCTGCTGCAGAAATCAAAGAGGAACTGGCTAAAGAAAGGGTGGTCGGGGCTGGAATGCGCCACCTGGGGAACGAGTGGGAGCGCGGAATCGGGACGTGGGACTGGCCTAGAGAGGGTGATGGCTAGTCGACACGGGAAGGGGGCAGGTAGCCCCCTAGTGAGGCTGATCACGTGGAACGTGAGAGGCCTAAATGGACCGATAAAAAGGGCCCGAGTGCTCGCGCACTTGAAAGGACTGAGGGCAGACGTGGCTATGCTCCAGGAGACGCACCTGAAGGTGGCGGACCAAGTTAGGTTAAGGAAAGGATGGGTGGGACAGGTGTTCCATTCAGGGCTGGATGCAAAGAATAGAGGGGTGGTCATACTGGTGGGGAAACGGGTATCATTCGAAGCAAGGAGCATTGTAGCAGATAGTGGAGGCAGATATGTAATGGTGAGTGGCAGGCTGGAGGGAATGGAGGTCGTGTTGGTTAACGTATATGCCCCGAATTGGGATGATGCGGGATTTATGAGGCGGATGCTGGGACGTATACCGGACCTGGAGGTAGGAAACTTGATAATGGGGGGAGACTTCAACACCGTGCTGGACCCAGGGTTAGATAGATCCAGATCTAAGACCGGAAGAAGGCCGGCAGCGGCCAAGGTGCTTAAGGGGTTTATGGACCAAATGGGGGGAGTGGATCCATGGCGATTTCTTAGACCGAGGGCCAGGGAGTTCTCCTTCTTCTCCCATGTTCATAAGGTGTACTCCCGGATAGATTTTTTTGTTTTGGGAAGGTCGTTGATCTCGAGGGTGGAAGAAACTGAGTATTCAGCCATAGCTATTTCGGATCATGTCCCACATTGGGTGGACCTGGAACTAGGAGAGGAGAGGGAGCAGCGTGCTCTCTGGCGATTAGATGTGGGATTGTTGGCAGATGAGGGAGTCTGTGGAAGAGTGCGGGGATGTATCGAGAGGTACCTGGAGGCCAATGACGATGGGGAGGTCCGAGTGGGAGTGGTATGGGAAGCACTAAAGGCGGTGGTCAGAGGAGAGCTGATCTCCATCAGGGCCCACAAAGGGAAAACAGAGGCCAAGGAAAGGGAAAGATTACTGGGGGAGATCGTAAGGGTGGACAGAGAATTTGCGGAGACCCCGGAGGAGGGACTGTACAGGGAGAGACGACGACTCCAGACGGAGTTCGACCTTCTGACCACCAGGAGGGCGGAGGTGCTGTGGAGGAAGGCACAGGGGATGAAGTATGAATATGGGGAAAAGGCTAGTCGCCTGTTGGCCCATCAGCTGCGAAAGAGGACAGCGGCGAGGGAGATAGGGGGAATTAGAGACGAAAAGGGAGCTACGGTACGGAGAGCAGGGAAGATAAACGGGGTGTTTAAGACCTTTCACGAAAGACTTTATAGGTCCCAACCCCCGGAGGGAAAAGAGGAGATGCGGCAGTTTCTGGACCAATTAAGGTTCCCGAGGGTGGAGGAGCAGGAGGTGGAAGGCATGGGGGCACCAATTGGGGTGGACAAGGTTACCAAGGGGCTGGGGAACATGCAGGCAGGGAAGGCTCCGGGACCAGATGGGTTGCCGGTGGAATTTTATAGAAAATATGTGGACCTGCTGGCCCCGCTGTTGGTGAGGACTTTTAACGAGGTCAGGGAAGGAGGGACTCTACCCCCGACAATGTCGGAGGCGACGATATCGCTAATTTTGAAGCGGGATAAAGATCCGCTGCAGTGCGGGTCCTATAGGCCTATTTCACTATTAAATGTGGACGCCAAATTGCTAGCAAAGGTGCTGGCATCGAGGATAGAGTACTGTGTCCTGGGGGTGGTGCACGAAGACCAGACAGGATTCATAAAGGGGAGACAACTAAATGTCAACGTGCGACGGCTATTAGGGGTGATAATGATGCCCCCAGTAGAGGGGGAGGCAGAGATAGTGGCGTCAATGGATGCAGAGAAGGCATTTGACAGGGTGGAGTGGGAGTACCTATGGGAGGTGCTGAGGAGGTTCGGGTTCGGGAACGGGTTTATTAGCTGGGTCAAACTCCTCTATGGGGCCCCAACGGCAAGTGTGGTCACGGGTCGGCAAAGATCGGAGTATTTCCGACTATACAGGGGAACAAGACAGGGATGTCCGCTATCTCCATTACTGTTCGCGTTGGCAATTGAACCACTGGCCATGGCGCTGAGAGACTCCAGGAAATGGAGAGGGGTGATTAGAGGGGGAGAAGAACACAGAGTGTCACTCTACGCGGATGACCTACTGTTGTATGTGACGGACCCAGTGGGGGGGGATGACAGAGGTCATGCAGATATTGAGGGAGTTCGGAGATTTCTCGGGATATAGGCTTAACATGGGGAAGAGTGAACTTTTCGTGATACACCCTGGGGACCAGAGTAGAGGGATAGATGGCCTGCCTTTAAGGAAAGTGGAAAGAAACTTCCGATACCTGGGGATTCAGATAGCCAGGAGCTGGGGAACCTTGCACAGACTTAATCTGACACGACTGGTGGAACAAATGGAAGAGGACTTCAAGAGGTGGGACATGCAGCCACTGTCACTGGCGGGCAGAGTGCAGGCAATTAAGATGATGGTCCTCCCGAGGTTCCTATTTGTATTCCAATGTCTCCCTATACTGATCACTAAGGCCTTCTTTAAAAAAATAGACAGGAGCATCACGAGCTTCGTGTGGGCAGGGAAAGTTCCGAGGGTAAGGAGGGGGTTCTTACAACGTAGCAGAGATAGAGGGGGACCGGCGCTGCCGAATTTGGGCGACTACTATTGGGCCGCCAATGTGGCGATGATCCGTAAATGGATGATAGAGGGAGAGGGAGCGGCGTGGAAAAGACTAGAGAGAAAGTCCTGTAAAGGGACGAGTCTAGAGGCGCTGGTGACGGCGCCACTACCGTTCTCACCAAAAAAAATTACCACGAACCCAGTGGTGGCGGCAACATTAAATATCTGGGGGCAATGGAGGCGACAGAGAGGTGTGCTAGGAGCCCTGGTGGGGTCCCCAATTAGGAACAACCATAGGTTTGCCCCAGGGAGGATGGATGGAGGATTCCAGAGCTGGCACCAGTTGGGAATTAGGAGGGTGGGAGATTTATTTATAGACGGGACGTTTGCGAGCTTGGGAGCGTTGGAGGAAAAGTATAAGCTGCCCCGGGGAAATTTCTTTAGGTATATGCAGGTGAGGGCGTTCACAAGACAACAGGTGAGGGAATTTCCATTGCTCCCGACACAGGGGATCCAGGATAGAATGCTCTCGGGGGTGTGGGTCGGGGAGGGCAAGGTGTCAGAGATATACCGAGAGATGAGAGAAGAGGGGGAGGAGCTGGTGGGCGAACTAAAAGGAAAGTGGGAAGAAGAGCTCGGGGAGGAGATAGAGGAGGGTCTGTGGGGCTAATGCCCTAAGCAGGGTAAATTCCTCTTCCTCGTGTGCCAGGCTTAGCCTGATTCAATTTAAGGTGCTACATAGAGCACACATAACGGGAGCAAGGTTGAGCAGGTTCTTCGGAGTGGAGGACAAGTGTGGGAGGTGCGGCGGAAGCCCGGCAAACCACACACATATGTTTTGGTTGTGCCCGGCACTGGAGGGGTATTGGAGGGGAGTGACGGGAGTGATTTCGAAGGTGGTGAAGGTCCGGGTCAAACCAGGCTGGGGGTTAGCTTTATTTGGAGTTGCGGATGAGCCGGGAGTGCAGGAGGCGAAAGAGGCCGATGTCGTGGCCTTTGCGTCCCTAGTAGCCCGGCGTAGGATTTTACTCATGTGGAAGGAAGCGAAACCCCCCGGACTGGAGGCCTGGATAAACGATATGGCGGGGTTCATAAAACTGGAGCAGATTAAGTTTGCACTGAGAGGATCGGCTCAAGGGTTCACCAGAAGGTGGCAACCATTCCTCGACTACCTAGCGGAACGTTAGAGGGAAGATAGATGACCAGCAGCAGCAACCCGGGGGGGGGGGGGAAGTTTCATTTTATGTTAATTGATTAGTTTACCATGTTGGTTAGTTACTTTTTATTAGAGTGTGGTTAACATGTTACATGTACTGTTAAATTTTCTTTATGTTTGATGTGTAAGGGGAAAAAATTGTGAACAAAAAATTTCAATAAAATATATTTAAAAAAAAAACAGTGTAGCCCTGCTGGTCCAATACTTGATTTGCTGCGCCAAAACTGGAGACATGTCCTAGAAATTCAACACCAAAACATGTACATTCTTGTTTTTCCCAATTAAGGGGAAATTTAACATGGCCAATTCACCTACGCTGCACATCTTTTTGGGCTGTGGGGTGAGACCCACGCAGACACAGGGAGAATGTGCAGGGAGAACAGTGACCCTAGGCCAGGATTGAACCTGGGTCCGCAGCGCTGTGAGGCAGCAGTGCTAACCAATGCGTCACCATGCCGCCTTCTGAATGTATAGTCATAGATGGACAGAATTAACACCCAACGCTGAATTCTTGCAGATATAATTGGCGGAATAGCCTTATATTCTTTAAAAAGACCCAAAAGTTATTTGTGGTCTGCAACAATAGTAAGGTACCTCCCATATACATACTGGTGGAACCTCTTTATCCCATGTACTATTGACAAGTCTTCTTTTTCAAGCTGAGAGTAGCCCTTTTCGGCCTCTGGGAGGGTTCTTGAGATATCCCTATAGGTCTTTTAGATCCGTTGTCCACAATACCGCACTGACGCCATATGGAAAGGTGTTACAGGTTAACACCAATTCCTTAGGTGGGTCAAAATGCACTAATAAACTTGATGAGAGTAACAATTATTTTACTCTGATTTTAAAAGCTTCTCTCGTCCCAATGTTGGTGTTTCTTTAGTAGCGTATGCAAAGAGGCCAATAATGTCAACAAATTTGGTAGAAAACGGCCATAGTAATTCACCATTCCAAAGCATGACTTGAGCTTAGATGCGTTTCTGGGGGCCGATACCTCCTTTATAGCTCTGACCTTGTCGTCCATGGGGTGTAAACACAGGTTAGCACTACTGCCTCAAAGCGCCAGGGGCCAAGGTTCAATTCTGGCCTTAGGTGACTGTCCAAATGGAAGTTGCGCTTTCTCCCCGTGTCTACGTGGGTTTCCTTTGGGTGCTCCGGTTTCCTCCAACAGTCCAAAGATGCGCAGGTCAGGTGGATTGGCTTGCTAAATTGCCCCTTTGTGTCTAAAGATGTGCAGATTAGGTGGGGGTTAAGTAGGGTGCTCTTCTAGAGGGGCGGTGCAGACTCGATGGGCTGAATGGCCTCCTTCTGCACTGTAGGAATTCTATGGGAACCTTGTGCATCGATGCAATATCCCAGATAGGCGAACTCAGTAGCTTGAAAAGTAGATTTTTCCTTCTTGAGGTGTGTTCCAGACTCTAAATTTTTTAAGCACCTCCTCTAAGGTGGCTAGGTGCTCAGCCTCTGATATCCAGTTATCAAAACATCATTCAGGTATACGACACTTCGTGGCAGGCCTTGCAATAGACTTTACATTGTTCTCTGGAAAATAGCACATGCTGACGACACACTAAAGGGTAGGCGTGTACACTGAAACAAATCTTTCTGCATGTTTATCGTAACATAACAGAGGGGCAATTGTTTCACACAAGAGAGTGGTGAGCGTCTGTAACAAACTGCCAGGGGCAGCAGTAGAGACGGGTATAATTTTGTCTTTTAAAAAGCATTTAAGACAGTTATATCGGTAAGATGGGTATAGAGGGATATGGACCCAGTGCGGGCAATTGGGATTAGCTTAGTGGTTAAAAACTGGGTGGCATGGACAAGTTGGGCCGAAGGGCCTTTTTCCATCCACCATGACTCTATAACCTCGGGAAGCCTCATCTAACTCAAGTTGCTGATATACGTGGCTCATTTCTAACATTGTATAAGACCTCCAGCCAGATTTGGGTACAAGTCTTCAACCTTGGGGATTGCACACTTATCTAACTTGGTAGCCTGATTAACTGTTAATTTGTAGTCTCCACAGATGTGCACAGTCTTGTCAGGCTTAATCATGGGAATTATGGGTGCTATCCACTCTGCAAATCCAACTGGTTGGATAATACCCAGTTCTTCCAATCTCTTCCATTCCGTTTACAACCTTTCTCACAAGGTATGGTACTGGTCTTGCTCTAAAGAAAACAAGGGTTGCCTCTGGATCTACATATATCTTCGCCTGCAGACCCCTTATTTCATGTAGCTCGTTGCAAAAAACATTCTCATACTTCTTCATTAACTCAGGCAGTCCCTCTTCCTGGGTGAGATTCTCTGACCCTCGTGCCAAAATCGCGCTTGGCGCGGGACAGAGAATTACCCAAAATAGGGCCCCACGCCAGCAAGCGATTCTCCGGCAACCGGAGAATCGTCGCCATTCGCGCATGTGCGATCGACGCAGCGCCGGTCGGAGGCCGTTGGAAAAGGCCCCCTGGCTATTCTCCGGGCTCGACGGGCCGTGTGCCCGTCGAGTCCCGCCCG
The DNA here is from genome assembly GCF_047496885.1 of Scyliorhinus torazame. Classification (NCBI taxonomy): domain Eukaryota; kingdom Metazoa; phylum Chordata; class Chondrichthyes; order Carcharhiniformes; family Scyliorhinidae; genus Scyliorhinus; species Scyliorhinus torazame. The sequence continues at coordinate 104,433,618 of NC_092725.1, forward strand.
TGTGGTTCTAATGTGGTTCCACCTGGTGGGAACTCAGAGCCACGGCTGATGTGGGCCTTATGGTTGGGGGGGGGGGGGGCCTCGACGACGGGCAGGCTTGCGATCGGGGACCACCGATCGGTGGGCCATCGCGATCTGGGAGCAACCTATCTTCCTCCGCGTGGGCCCGCTGTGTGGCTCCACCATGCCGCCGCACGCATGCGCGGACCCGCTCGCAGCCGCCATGCACACGCGCAGCCGTGCGGTCTGTCCAGCCGGGCCCCACCGGCAGCAAGAGCTGCGGGACGCCGGAATCCTGCGAGCTCCCTGGAGAACGGGGAATCACCCCGGACTTTCGAGGAAAACGTCCGGAGTGATTCTCGCCCGTTTTCCGGCGGGCGTGGGGACTTAGTCCCCCAAAGGGAGAATCCCGCCCCCTGTATTTGGAAGATCTCCATCCAGTTCAACTTGATAAACTTGAATCCATCAGGGCCCAAAAGACATGGCCCATGGCCTGATACTATTATTATTGGGAGTTGAGCACAGTGCTACTGATAGCTCACTGGTACTGTGGTAGTACCCTTTACCTTGCTGGCTTCTCTTTGTAAGTTGTTACTTTTGCTGTGAGATCCCTCAAATGCTGGACTCCTTCTTGTAAATATCAAAATGCGTGTTCTCCTGTCACTGTGGCAGAGGCTCCCGTGTCAAATTCCATCTTTCTGGGCCTAACATTGTAATTCTGATTCCTGATTCGTTTCCCAGGCCATGGGACCCTCTCTGCAATTGCCTCTTAAAGTGGACAAACACCACAGTGGTGAAGCTCACAGGTTTGGAAGGTGTTGACAAAGATGCTTTCATGAGTTGCTGCAGTGCATCTTGGAGATGACTCACACTGCTGCCCCTGTACAGTGGTGGTGGAGGGAGTGGGGTATCCATCAACAGCTGATAGTGTCCTAGATAGTGTTGAGCCTCATGGAATCATAGAATCCCTACAGTGCAGAAAGAGGCCATTCTGTTCATCAAGTCTGCACCTACCCTTGAAAGAGCACCCTGCCTAGACCAACTCCATCACTCTGTCTCCGTAACCCCACTTAACCTGCACATCCCTGGACACTAAGGGTTAATTTATATCATGACTAATCCACCTGTGGGACTGTGGGAGGAAACCAGAGCACCCGGAGGAAACCCACGCAGACACGGGGACAACGTGCAAACTCCACACAGAGAGTCACCCAAGGATGGAATTGAACCCGGGTCCATGGAGCTGGAAGCCAGCAGTGCTAATCACTCTGCCACCGTGCTTCTTGAGTGTGGTTGGAACTGCGTTCACCCATGCAAGTGGAGAATATTCCATCATACTGAAAGGTCCTTGATCTGAAACACTGGGCTGGATTTTCCAGCAGTTTCTGCTGGCGAGATCGTCCGATCCCGCCGATGGCAAACCCCGGCACGAGTTCCCTGGCGGCAGAGGGTGCAAACAACGTGAATCCTCGGTGACAGTGGCCGGACTGCAAAATCTCGTTACCGGTTAATGGCGGGACACCGCCACCATCCCAACACATGCCACAGGTGGGATGGAAAACCCTGTCTGTTTACTCTTTTTTTCTCTCCACAGGTCGGCTGAGTGTTTCCTGCATTAGCCATTATTAAATCCGATTCCCAGTATTCACAGTATTCTATAATTCACAATCACTCCAGATTTTTCAATCCACCCACAGTTTAAACATATTTCTCACTCCAAATTAGCAATCAGTTCAAACACAATGAATATGTTAATTATGTTCTTTTATTCTTTCATGGGATGTGGATGTCACTGACAAGGTCAGCATTTATTGTCCATCCCTAATTGCCCCTTGAACTGAGTGACTCGCTTGGCCATTCTGCAGGCAGTCAAATGTCAACCACATTGCTGTGGGTCTGGATTCACATGTAAGACAGACAGACCATGTAAGGACAACAAATTTGCTTCCCTGAAAGGACATTAGTGATCCAGATGGGTTTTTAAAACAATCAATGGTCGCCATCACCGAGACTCGCTTTCAATTCCAGATTTATGAATTTAATTCAAGTTCCACCAGCTTCCATGATGAGATTCGAATCCATAACCCCAAGTAATTCACCTGGGCCTCTGAATATAGTCCAGTGACAGACATTATGAGAAGCAATGCCAATTTATGATGTTGCTCATTTAACAATGGAAATGGTGTCTTTTTTCCTCCGTGACAAGGTTCCCCACAGAGAGCCGTCATTAGCTCATTGTGTCCACGTCAGTTCTCTGCAAAAGTAATCTAGATAGTCCCACTTTCCCATCCTTTCCTCATAGAATTTCAAATATATCCCTTCAGATGATTATCCCATTCCCTTTTGAAAGGTGATTGAATCTGTCTCTGCCAACCATTCAGGCAGTGTATTCCAGATCCTTACCACTTGCTATGTAAAAAGGGTTTTTCCTCATGTCGCCATTGCTTCTTTTGCCAATCACCTTAAATCACTGTCTTCTGGTTCACCTTTGTTAAAATAGCCTCCCAAACGTCTCTGCTCTAAGGACACTGTAATAACCAGCATGGAACATATGTGGGGATGATTGTTTCCCCCATGTTCCACGAGGAGTATGAGCTCCCCCACTAGGGGTGGAGTAGCTTACCCGTACTTGTATAAAAGGTCGGCCAGTGTGGAACTGACAGAGAGAGAGGGAGGGAGCAAGAGAGAGTACACGGTGAGGTTTAACCTGGACACTAAGGGTTAAGCCTCATGTATATACTGGTTGTTTCAATAAATATATTTTATTTTTACTCACTGTGGACTTCCTGTGCCTTACTAAAGACAGCCCCAGCTTCTCCAATCTATCTGCTCAACTGAAGCCCCTCATTCCTGGAACCATTCTTATATATCTTTGTTTCGTCCCCGTCATTAATTCACTGAATAAAAAAGGTCTGAAATCAAAAGTTATGACAAATACCTTACCTAATATGAACAAGGGAGTCTCGAAGAGTAATTATGTAGAAAACGATGTTGGCATTAGTGTTGCTATAAATACTGTTGATTGTTGCTATTGTTCCAGCCAATCGATCTTCTGCAGCACATATTATAATTGGTATCACATTTTCTGGAGCAGTAAATTTGCTTTGTTTTATTGTATGGATTGCACTGTGGACAGTTGGAGGTTTGGGTTCTTCCACTGAATTGTAAATGCAGAGAATTAGTTCAATCAATTGGCTGGACATCCACTTAATAATTACTACATTATACGGAATTTTACAGCTCAGGTACATTCATCCAAAAGGTCCATGCCAGAATTTGTGCTACACACAACTCTCCCAAAACAGTGGGCGGCAGGGTGGTACAGTGATTAGCACCGCTAACTCACAGCGCCACGAACCCAGGTTTGATTCAGACCTGTGCGGTGTTTGCACATTCTCCCCGTATCTGCGTGGATTTACTCTGGGTGTTCCGGTTTCTTCCCACAGTCCAAAGATGTGCAGGTTAGATGGATTGGCCACGATAAATTGCCCCTAAATGTCCAAGGGTTGGTTGCTGTAATGGAGATGGGGTGGGAGATTGGGCATAGGTAAGGTGCTCTTTCGAGGGGTCGGTGCAAACTCCTTCTACACTGTAGGCATTCTATGATTCCTTCAACCGTACATCATCTAACACTCTCAAAAAGCCCTTCCATTCCTTTCTCCCTTCTGTGTTTATCCAACTTTCCCTCAAATGCATCAATATCATTCACCTCAACCCCTCTCCGTGACAGCTAGTTCCACATACTAACTGCTATCTGGGTGACGAGGTTTCTCTTGAATTGCTATTGGATTTATGAGCGACTATCTTGTATATACGGTTCTCATCTTTGGACTTCCTCACAAGTTTATACATCTTCTCCAAATCCACCCCATCAAAACCCTTCATAACTTTCAGGATCTCTATTAGGTTGCCCTTTCCAGAGAAAAGCCCTCCACCCTGTTAAGTCTTTCCTGAGAGTTTTACCCATCTTAGCTATGGTAATTTATTTGCACTTTCTCAGGCTTTATTTAGTTAAGTATCAATTTTCCCATCCAGGAATGGTTCTGGGGTTTCCTGGGAGAAGTACATCTTTCTGGAAGTTCCAGTAGGAATCACAGCGGTCATATGGAAAATCTAGGGATGCTGTGATAGAGGAAAGAAAGTCGAGAGAAGATTTGTTGGAGATGTTCAAAATGATGAAGGGTTTTGATAGAGTAAATAAGAAGAAACTGTTTTCATAGGCTGGAGGGTCAGTAACCAGAGCTTGAATACAAGTGGAAAAGGAACCTAGAGGAAGATGAGAATCATTTTACATTGTGAGTTGTTTTGAACAAGAATGCATTGTCTGAAAGGGCAGTGGAAACATATTCAATAGTAACTTTCAAAAGTGAATTGGATTAATATTTGAAGGGGAAAATGGGTAGGGTTATCAGGAAAGGGCTTAGGAGTCGGATTCATTGGATATTTCAAAGTGCCAGCATGTGGGATTAAGGGAGGGAGGGAGGTGAGTGTCTCCAAGGGCCAAGACTAGTGGACAATAGCTAACTTGAGATCCCAAATCTCTATCCGCACAAGTGAATGGTCATGGCTGACATGGTCTCATGTGGTTAGTCTTTCTATGCTGCCAAAGCAATGGTCTCTCTATGGAATCTTGAGGGTCGTGAAGGTAAGTGGAATAGCGTCAGAGGAAGACCTCTCGCACATGACTTTCATTACCCTGGTCAAAAGAGCAATGTCTCCATGCACAAGCATATATGAATGGGAGGAACACCCATCTCCGGATGTCCTTTGTCTGGAAGGGATGGGGTGGGGATACTAAACCTAGACAGAGGCAAGGTGAGGCTTAGAACTGGTTTTGAGATGTATGGAAACCTGTAAAGAACATGCTCTCTAAATTTATCATTTCAATTTGTTCACAGATCCATTGGGGACTCAATGCTGCAGGCAATCTTCAGTACGGAGAGTGTGGGGGGGGGGGGGGGGGGGGAGCACTTTACAGAGGTACATCTGAAGTGTAATCACTGTTGTAATGTAGGAAATCTAACAGCCAATTTGCACACAGCAAGCTCCCACAAACAGCAATATTGCTGGAATAAATATTGGCTGGGATACCTTTAAAAACATGTTTAATTTATGGGATGTGGGCATCTCTGGTTAGGCCAGCATTTATTGCCCATCCCTAGTTGCCCTTGAGAAGGTGGGAGTGAGTTGCCTTCTTGAACCGCTGCAGTCCTTGAGGTGTAGGTACACCCGATGTGCTGTTGGGGGGGGGAGTTCCAGGATTTTGCCCGAGCGACAGTGAAGGAACGTCAATAGCTTTCCAAGTTGGGGTGGTGAGGGTCTTGGAGGGTAACCTCCAGGTGTTGGGGTTCCGAGGTACCTGTTGCTCTTGACCTTGCAGATGGTAGTGGGTCGAGGGTTTGGAAGGCGCTGCCTAAGTTCCTGCAGTGCATCTTGTAGATGGTACACCCTGCTGCTACTGTGAATTGGTGATGGAGAGATTGAATGTTTGTGGAAGGGGTAGCAATCAAGCGGGCTGCTTTGTCCTGGATGGTGGTGAGTTTCTTGAGCGTTGAGGGAGCTGCACTCCTCCAGATAAGTGAAGAGTATTCCATTACCAGAGAGAACTCGCCTGCTCTTTTTCCAAATAGTGCTGTGGGATCTTTGAAGTCCACCTGAGAGGACAGTTCGTGTTTAGTTTACCAAATCACCTGAAAATGGTACTTCTGATAAGGTAGCTTTCTCTCAGTACTGCAATGGGAAATGTACACTTGATTATGCACTCAAGTCTCCAGAATGGGGTCTGAACCTCCAATCTTTGACTTGGAGACAAAGAGTGGGGGTCAGCCAACCTGCCCCAGATGACATCAAACAATCCAACTAAATGTCAAATTACTTCAAATCTAAACATTTTTAAAAGATATATATATTTTGTAATGTATTATTCTTCCAACTTTCCCGCCCTCAAACAACAGAGGAATACCTACCTGCTTCCTCCTTGTGGGGCGATACGTTGTGAAATTTGTTATAGAGAACCAGGCAGAATGTCAGAATGACTAGGAACAGCAAGCCCTGATTAACTGGAAAAAAAAGCATAAAGGGGGAAAAAAATCAAAAAGAAAAAGAACACTTAAAGTTAAGTATCTATCCAGAGAAAAGAAAACCCAAAAGAATCAATCATTGTCTCACAAGTAAACAAAGCTTGTGATAAAGAAATCATGGATTTCATTTAATAAAACATGATATTAAAAATACTTTTTATTTCCTGAACTTGTCATCTTATTGATGTTGTTAACTTCAAAAACATTTCAAACAATCAGCATATGTTAGATAAGTTGTGAAAGTACCCCCAGTATACCCTTGAGCTTTGATTGCTGATTGACTCAATCTCAACACCAGCGCCTTGGGAGATTGCCAGCATTAAAATAGCACAAATTGGAAAATTTAGGCTCAGGAATAAGTCTTGTACTCAACCAGCCAGAATCCTCTACTAACTGGCATTTCTGATGTTCTCCCGACAAGAACCATCACTTTACCAACCAGAAGCAACTACAAAAGGTGCCTGGAACCCGTACCTGCATACTGTATTATTTCATACTTTACGTTTTAATGTACTGTTGAAGATTAGTAGTAAAAAGAACACGGTTCCCTGCTTCCTGAGTACTTCCATATTAATTCATGATGTAAGAATTGAGCTGGATTCTGCTGATAAATGAAACTCACAGTTAACGCATTTTTAATTAACCTGTACCACCCATTCAAGTGCATGTCAGAGAATGAAGACTTTACTGTAATTTATTAGGACAACTAATATGACAACTTGCATTTATCTAACACCTTTAATGTAGTAAAACATTCACAGGGGTGTCATGAGCTGCACAGAAGACATTAGGGCCAATAATCGATAGCTTAATCAAAGAGGTAGATTTCAAGGGGTGTCTAAAAGGAGGAAAGCGAGGAGGATGTTGTGTTCTTTACTATTTAAAGTTGTCCACATCTGGTAGCATGTTCTATTTTGCTTTATCTGGATGGCTTGGATGCTTAGTGTTGAATAAAGAACACAAATTTATTACACTACTAATTAAGATTCAATCACATTCCTAAAGTAGAAGGTTTCACTATTAAACTATGCTATCTCTAACTCGCAGACTTTCTCTGGAGCTTTTTAAAAAAAAATTTGTTTTAGAGTGCCCAATACATTTTTTCCAATTAAGGAGGAATTTAGCATGGCCAATCCACCTAGCTTGCACATTTTTGGGTTGTGGGGGCGAAACCCACGCAAACAGGGGGAGAATGTGCAAATTCCACACGGACAGTGACCCAGAGCCGGGATCGAACCTAGGACCTCGGCGCCGTGAGGCCACAGTGTTAACCCACTACGCCACTGTGCTGCCCTAAGTAACAGACTTTCTCAAGTACAACTGCTCTCTCTCATGCCTCACTATCTTCTCCCAGAATCCCCAAGTCACATGATATATATATGACTGTTCTGTGGTTCCCTTTAGTGGTAAGCAGCATTATCATTAACTTGTTAACTTTTTACATCCCAGTTAATATACATATCATTACATCCCCCTTGTTTTAAAGTTGTCTGACCTGGGGCGGGATTCTCCGATATCGGCGCGATGTCCGCCGACCGGCGCCACAAACGGCGCAAATCAGTCCGGCATTGCGCCACCCCAAGGGGGCGGAATCCTCCGGCTGGCGTGGGTTGACAGCGGCGGGACTTCGGCCCATCCGAGCTGGAGAATTTCTGGGGGGGGGCCCCGCCAACCGGCGCGATTCCCGCCCCCGCCAAATATCCGGTGCCGGAGAATTCGGCAACCGGCGGGGGCGGGATTCACGCCAGCCCCCGGCGATTCTCCGACCCGGTGGGGGGTCGGAGAATCGCGCCCCTGGTCTTTTTTCTGTGCTTGTGGTGTCAGTTTTGTGTGCCTTTGCCCTAAAAACCTATTTGGCATATGTTTTTTCGGCAAGAGCGAACTCTTCTAGACTGTTGGAACGTTATTGTTTCTTTCCAAACAATGTACCATGATGGAACTTTCCACTCCTGTGCATCCTGACATTGGTGCCATTATGCGTGAAGTTTGTATTGTCTACACACGCATTTGTCCATGTTACCTCGATCTGTAGCTGTATTTTACACACTGTCCTGCATTCCCTTGCTCGGTTGTCATCTGGGTTGCTTTCAATCTTGTATGGTCTGTCCAGTGTGACTGCAGGTTTTAACACTTTGTCGTCATTCAAGCGCCATGTGTCATTGAATTGTCTTCTGGTAGCACAGTCGTATCTCTGAGTATATACTGTAGTACCATAACTATTCTTGGTGCGCTCAGGATCAGTTCCTTGTTGCTTGGTTGATTCAATGTTAATTTGTTTACCATCTGTGTCCTGATGTCTCGTCAGGCTTTGTGATATCAGTTCCTGTTGGATGATTTGATGTATGCATGAACTCTTGATGCTCCTCATCTGGAGTTACCTTGTCCAAGATGTCATTTTCCTGTAGGCTGTTCACGATTGTTGCGCTCTCAATTAATCTGTTCACTGTTATACTTTCATCGTTTTGCTCTTGTTGGCTGTTCACCATTGATGAGTTCTTAGTTGATTTGGTCACTGTTGCACGCTGATTGTCAGCTTTTGTACGGTCCAGCTGAGATCTATCAGTCTCACTTTTGTCCTGCACAGCTTGAATGATACTTGTGATCACTTTGTCACTATTTGCAAATAAAGTGGATAGACCTTCAAAGTCTTCTTCGTGCTGCTCATTGTCTGTTTCTTCACTGTTGTCCTTATTGGCAAATACAGTGGATAGACTTTCAGAGTCTTCTTTTTTTCGGCTCAGCAAATGTACGAGATAGGCCTTCATAGTCTGCTTCTTTTGGCTCAGGTACTAAACTAGATAGACTGTCATAGTCTTCTTCTGGCTCAGCAAATAACTTAGAGAGACCCTCATAGTCTTCCTCTTCTTGTTGTTCATTTGTCAGATTACTGTCATCCAATGTCGCAATGATCTGCCATTCCATCAATGTATTGGATTAATCAACCTTTATTGGTGTGGTATTTAGCTTTGCAATCATGTTGTTAACGGAATGATCAGTTAAGCTAAATATTTCTGCCATATTTGAATAATATTCTTCAATGTATGAGTTACCTTCTGTATTCCCATATGGGTTGAAATCATCTTTTTTCACTGCTCTCTTTCTGGAGTCTTTCATTGCACTCTCACTGGAGTCTTTTATTGCTCTCTCTGGAGTCTTTCAGTGATCTTCCTGTGGAGTCTTTCATTGCTCTTCCTATGGAATCTTGTTCACTGCTGCTGTAAAAGTCTTTTTTTCCAGCTGTTAGTTTAAATTCAGACAATGTTCTGCCATGCGAGGTAACATTCTTCTGTTTGGTGCCTTTTAAACTTGGTTTTCTGATTGCCGGGCATGTTTTCTTAAGTGGGCCACAACATCCTGACGTCATCACGTCCGTGACGTCATGCGCAAACGCAAATCGATCCTCGTCCAGAGTGCACTCTTTTTTCAAGTGCGCATGCGCAACCTTCTGCGCGTGTGCAGAACGTTATTCTTCCAGATTGCGTTGTTTTTCAAAGTGCGCATCTGCAAACTGGTCCCGGACATGCGCAGGACGTTCAAAATCCGAATTGCACGTTTTTTCCTTTAACTGTGCATGTCTGAAATGTCTGACTTCTGAAGCACGCGTTTTTTTCGGGTGCACTTGCGCAGATTGGCCTTCTTTTCTAGCACAATGAATTTTTAACTGCGCCACAGCTTCAATGAAGACTAAAAAATTTTACTTTGCGCATTCAACATTTCGTCACTTCTATTTTTAGATTCTTTATTTGCACGGGACATTTTAGTTGAATCTTCCCGCATTATTTTTTGTTTCATTTGCAGTTGTTTACTGAGCTTTTCATTTCTTTTAAGCTCACAATAGTTATCAAATTTTGCAATGACCACTTCAAACTTATTTTTTTCAACTTCATTGTCAAAGTGGAATGAATTATACACTTCTATAGCCTGAGGTCCAGTCATTAGTAGTAATAAAGTAGTTTTTCGCTTATCACTGGCAGTTTCTAGTTTTGAGGATGAGAGATACAGTTCAAACTTGTTTGAAAACTTTCCAGTTTACATCTACTTTACCTGATATCCTGAATAACTTTGGAGTCTGCAGGCCCTCCATGAAGCTTCGGTTGGGTATTTCATTTTGTGATGTTACTGGTTATTGCTGGAGTCTGATTGTTGCTACTGGAGTCTGGTTGAGATTGCTTTTTTGCTTTCTTCGAACGGAGAATCTTTCTTTCTCTCTAAACCTTACTAATCAACTCTAGGATCCACTCTTGGTGCCATGTTGTGTTCTTTACTATTTAAAGTTGTCCACTTCTGGTAGCATGTTGTTCTCTATTTTGCTTTATCTGGATGGCTTGGATACTTAGTGTTGAATAAAGAACACAAATTTATTACGCTACTAAGATTCGATCACATTCCTAAAGTAGGTTTCTCTATTAAACTGTGCTATCTCTAACCAGCAGACTTTCACAAGTACAAGTACAACTGCTCACTCTCTCATGCCTCATTCTCTTCTCCCAGAATCCCCAAGTCACATGATATATATATATATATATATATATGACTGTTCTGTGGTTCCCTCTAGTGGTAAGGAGCATTAGCATTAACCTGTTAACTCTTTACATCCCAGTCAATATACATATCAGTACAAGTGTGCAAGGTCTCGGAAGAGATGGAAGAGATGGCCGCAAATGATGAAGTGATTAAAACTGGGGATGCATAAGAGGCCAGAAATGGACAAACACAGAGGTCTGTGAGACTTGGAGGGTTGGATAGCAGTGCAGTTTATTGTGACATGGAATGGTAAGATAAGGTGTTATTACCTGCATGAGACCAAATACGAGCTCCCCCACTAAAGGGGTGGGGAGCCCGAGGGCAATAATGATTGAGTTCAGTATAAAGTAGGCTAGGTCAGGAACGGATGGAGGCTGGGACCTGATGTATAAAGTAAATAGAATTGCTTTGCAATTATTTTGTGGTATCTCGGCCGGTGGGGCCAGGGGTGGGGGGGGGCTGCCATTCCGTAGGGCAGGGCCTCACTTTAGGTACTTCGGGGTGCAGGTTGCCCGGGAGTGGGGAGGGCTCCGCAGGTACAACATTTCTAGTTTGGTGGGGAGAGTGAAATCGGATCTGGCAAGGTGGGATGGTCTCCCTCTGTCACTGGCGGCTCGGGTACAGGCGGTTAAAATGAACGTGTTGCCACTATTTCTGTTTATTTTTCAATGCCTGACAATTTTCCAGCCAAAGGCTTTTTTCAGAGAGATTGAGGGAAGGATTACGTCGTTCATATGGGGAGGGAAGGTGGCCAGAGTTAGAAAGGTGCTGCTACAGAGGGGAAGGCAGGCAGGGCGTTTGGGGCTTCCGAACCTGATGTATTACTACTGGGCGGGGAATGTGGAGAAGGTGCGGAGCTGGGTAAGAGGGGTTGATTCCCAATGGGTCAGAATGGAGGAGAGTTTGTGCAGGGGGTCAGGATTGAAAGCACTAGCCCCGGGGAAGTACTCAGGGGGTCCGGTAATAATAGCTTCATTGAGAATTTGGAGGCAGTTTCGCCAACACTTCAGGTTGGGGACAGGGTCAAGGGAAATGCCGATTCGGGGGAACCACAGATTTGAGCCAGGGAGGTGGGATGGAAATTTTTGGAAATGGGAGGAGAAGGGGATTAAGACACTAAAAGATTTGTTTCTTAGGGGTCGGTTTGCAGGATTGAAGGAGCTGGAAGCGAGGTATGGGCTGGAGCAGGGGGAAATGTTTAGATGCATGCAGGTTCGAGATTTTGCCAGAAAGGAGATACAGAAGTTCCTGTCGTGTTGGGTGTTCCGATACACAAACGAACCAACACAGTTGTGGATGGTACAACTCTGTTTTATTATTCTGTACAGTAATAACTATTAACTTCTGGCTGTGGTTCGTACTTCACCAGCTAAGCTGTGGACCCAGCCCTAGCACTATCTTAGTGAGGCACTCAGCACATGGTGTATGTCTGAGTGGCACGCTGTGAGCTCTGTGCTCTGAGCTATCTCCTGGTAGAATGAGCGGGAACTGTCATGTTCCCAGTTTTATAGTGCGCGTGCTCTCACTGGTGATTGGCTGTGATGTTGTGTGTGTGTTGGTTGGTCCATCTACCTGTCCATCAGTGTGTGTGTGTGTGATTGCACCATGATATGTTAATATGGATATCATGACAGAGGAGCCGGCCTCCACATTGCTGGAGGAGGTGCTGACGACAGGGGAACTGGAGAAGGGGGTAGTGTCTGCGGTCTACGGAGCTATTTTGGAAGAGGAGAAGGCACCACTGGAGGGGATCAAAGCAAAGTGGGAAGAAGAGTTAGAATATAGAACATAGAACAGACAGTGCAGAAGGAGGCCATTTGGCCCATCAAGTCTGCACCGACCCACTTAAGCCCTCACTTCCCCCCTATCCCCGTAACCCAATAACCCCTCCCAACCTTTTTGGTCACTAAGGGCAATTTATCATGGCCAATCCACCTAACCTGCACGTCTTTGGACTGTGGGAGGAAACCGGAGCACCCGGAGGAAACCCACGCAGACACGGGGAGAACGTGCAGACTCCGCACAGACAGTGACCCAGCGGGGAATCGAACCTGGGACCCTGGCGCTGTGAAGCCACAGTGCTATCCACTTGAGGTGCTCCGGAGAGTGAATGCCTCCACCTCGTGTGCGAGAATGGGGCTGATACAGCTGAAGGTGGTATACAGAGCACCCCTCAGCACTTTCATGAACTGGATAACATCGAACATTAGTTGGGGGGTGGGTGGGAGGGCTGGGGGGAGGATGACGATGGGTGTTAATGGGGGATTCCTGATTCCTTTTTGTAATTTGTTTATGTGGACATGTGGGCGAATGTTTTGGGTTTGGTGGGAGGATGGGATCGTTGTTATTGATATGGGGATTGACATATTTGTTACTGATTATTGTTTATTGTTGGTGGGTGTGAATTCCGGAGAAAATGCGAAAAAGGAGAATAAAGAAATATTATTAAAAAAAGAATTGCTTTGCAATAAACCTAGTTTTATTTTGACCATCTCAGTTCGGACTAATTTGTGGCTCACTAAATAAGGGTTTAGACCTTCATGTCAAAAAGGCCAACTCAGGTGAAATTATTGAGCATGGCTCAGACAGTACATCATACAAAACAATTGAGCACAGCAGGCCATCATGAGAAAGACACAGACAGACTCCTGGCAGCTCTTTCACATAGAATTATATAATGGTTACTATGGAAACAGATTGCTTGGCCCAGCCTGTCTATGTTGGAGTTCATCCACTACATCAGCAGTCATCCTAAATCCGAGGATGTGCCTGGTCCCAATATCCCGTTAATCCCCTTTACCTCAACCACCCATCTAACCACATCTTAAATGTTGACAAAAGGACTGTTTACATAGAATCATAGAATCTCTACAATGCAGAAGGAGGCCATTCGGCCCATCAAGTCTACACCAGCCCTCTGAAAGAGCACCCTCCCTAGGCCCCTACCCTATCCCTGTAACCCTATCTATGCGTTTTCATAGATCATAGAATTTACAGTGCAGAAGGAGGCCATTTGGCCCATCGAGTCTGCACTCTACTTTAGCCCATGCCTCCACCCTATCCCCGTAACCCAGTAGCCCCACCTAACCTTTTGGACACTAAGGGCAATTTAGCGTGGCCAATCCACCTAACTTGCACATCCCTGGACTGTGGGAGGAAGCCGGCAATTTAGTATGGTCAATCCACCTAACCTACTCATCTTTGGACTGTGGGAGGAAACCCATACATGCAAGGGGAGAATGTACAAACTCCACACAGTCACCCAAGGACAGAGCCGAACCCAGGTTACTGGCGCCGTGGGGCAGCAGTGCTAACCACTGCACTACCTCCTTGAGCCTGCTCTGCTATTCCACAAGATTACTGCTGATCTAACTCCACTTTCCTCCCCTCAGCGACCCCCCCCCCCCCCCCCCCCCCCCCCCCCCCGGAACTCACCAACATCACATGATGCTGTTTTTAATCAAAAAAGATGCTGCATGGTCCGTCCAATTTCAACCAAGTGGCTTGTTAGTGGACATTTAAGAATTAACCACATTGCTGTGATTCTGGAGTGACATAGAGGCCAGAACAGGTAAAGATAGTAGATTCCTTTCCTTTTATTTTACAGTGAGCAAACCAGAAAGATTAGACTGAGTTTGACGAGAAACACTTCCATTAATATTTCAATGTGAAAGTATATAATCAACACCCTTATACTAACCTTTACTTAATAAAAGAACACACTCTTCCGCACCGGAAAACTCTCCGCTGGTTGGAGTCACACCTGGCACAAAGGAAGATGGTTGTGATGGTTGGAGGTCAATCATCTCAGCTCTGGGACATCACTGCCTAAGTTCCTCAGGGTAGTGTCCTAGGCCCAGCCATCTTCAGCTGCTTCATCAATGATCTCCCTTCCATCATAAGGTCAGAAGTGGGGATGTTTTCAGATGACTGCACAATGTTCAGCACCATTCGCAACTCCTCAGATAATGAAGCCGTCCATGTCCAAATGCCGCAAGACCTGGACAATATCCAGGCTTGGGCTGACAAGTGGCAAGTTATATTTGCACTACACAAGTACCGGGCAATGACCATCTCCTATAAGAGAAAATCTAACCAACCATCGCCCCTTGACATTCAATGGCATTACCATCGCTGAATCCCCCACAATCAACACCCTGGGGAGTTACCATTGATCAGAAACTGAACTGGACTAGCCACATTAATAAATACTGTGCCTACCAGGGCAGGTCATAGGCTAGGAATCCTACAGCGAGTAACTCACCTCCTGACACCCTCAAAGCCTCTCCACCATCTACAAGGGACATGTCAGGAGTGCAATGAAATACTCTCCACTTGCCTGGATGAGTGCAACTCCAACACCACTCAAGAAGCTCAATACCATCCAGGACAAATCAGCCTGCTTGATTGCTCCTCCTTCCTCCAACATTCAAAAACTCTCAACCACAGACTAACAGTGACTGTTGTGTGTACCATCTACAAGATGCACTGCAGTAACTAACCAAGGTTCCTTCGACAGCACCTTCCAAACCCATGACCACTACCATCTGGAAGGACAAGAGCAGCAGATACCTGGGAACCCCACCAGCTGGACGTTCCCCTCCAAGTCACTCACTTCAAAATATATCGCCATTCCTTCACTATCGCTGGGGCAAAATCCTGGAACTCCCTCCCTTTCAGCACAGTGGGTGCACCTAGACCTCAAGGATTGTAGAAGGGCAACTAGGGATGGGCAATAAATGCTGGCCCAACGGCGCCCACATCACATAAATAAAAGATTGCCATTGGACAACATAAAATGTTGGAACTACTCATTGGTAAATGTTTTTTCCATTGTCTGAAACCAATACCACTGGCATCACATGGGTGGCAAAGCTTTGCTTTAACTTTTCCACTGTTGCAAAATAATTTGTGGACTTCATTTCATAAATATCCAGCCAATTTGAGTATGCGTCCACTATAAGTAGGAACATTATACCCATAAATTAGCCTATAACGTCCACACGACGTGTCGCCCATGAACGACCTGGCCATTCCCAAGGGGGCAACGGGCTGCAGATGGTAACTTTTGTTGCACCTGGCATTGGTCACACTGCTTAACCATGCTCTCTGTCTGCATCTATCCCAGGCCAGCAAACATAGGCTGCGAGCCACATTTTCACCTTCGATACACCTGGGTAATTCACCACGTAACAACTTCCTGCCAGGCATTGGAAGGACAATACTCACTCCACACACGACACCATCTTCACAGCTTAGTTCACCCTTCCTTGTTTGAAACATTTTTAGCTGTTCAGGCATTTTATCATAATGCCAGCCATGAAAAATCTTACTTTGGATAATATTGAATCTCTGAGTCCAGTTCTGATCTGCTGTGCAGACACTACATTGTATTGTATGTCCTGAAAATTTAAGGCTAAGATAATTTCTTGTGACACTTCTGGGGGCAGCATACTTTCTGGCAATGGGAGATGGCTCAAGGCGTCTGCATTTGTCTCTGGCTGATGTTGGAAGGTGTATTCCTAGGTGGCCAACAATAAAGACCAAAGCTGTGGCCTTGCATACATTATTGGAGGGATTGCATTAACTTCTCTAACCTGTCCTCTTAAGGTACCAATCAGTAATTAAGGTAAAATGCCGGCCATAAATATATTGATGGAATTTTTTTATCCTGAAATGACAGCCGAATCCTCTTTCTCGATCTGTGAGTATTGCTTTTTCTGCATCAGTTAGGGTCCTTGGAGTGGTGCCAGTGTGCCTTTCTGATCAGTCATTCTGTTAATGTGACAAAACAGCTCCAATTCCATAAAGTGATGCATCACAAGCGAGTATGCTTTCTTTAGAAGGGTCGAAGTGGACTAAAAGGCAGGTTGACTGTAGGGTTTGTTTCTCTTGTCTGAAGGCTTCTTTTTGCTGTCACTTCCAGTGGCATCTTTGGAGTTTTTTTAATAATGCCTGTAAAGGGTCTAACATCATTGACAAATTTGGAATGAATCTATCAGAGTAATTTACCATCCCAAGGAATGATTGTAGCTCGGATGTATTCTTCAGGGCTGGTGCTTCTTTATCTTCCATCGGATACAATTCTTCTGCATCCACTCTAAAGCCCCAATAAGTCACCTCACTCACCTGAAAAGTACATTTCCCTCTTTTTAGTCTTACTCCAGCTTTCTGGAACCTTTTTAAAACGTCCTCCAGGTTAGTTTGGTGCTCCTCTTCTGTGGCTCTTGTGATTAGTACATCATCCAAATAGACAACCACCATAAGCAAATCTTGCAATAGGCTCTCCATTGTGCATTGCAAAATTGTACAAGCAGACGAGACTCTAAAGGGCAATCTGGTGCGCTGGTACAGGCCCCTATATGTATTAATGGTGATGAACTCCCTGGAAGCATCATCCAGCTCTAACTGCTGGTATACATGACTCATGTCTAACTTTGTGTATGTTAGACCCCAGCCAACTTTGCGTATAAGTCTTCTATTTTAGGTACACAGTACTTGCTTAATTTTGCTGCCCAGTTTATTGTTACTTTGTAGTCTCCACATATCCTTACGGTGTTATTCAGCTTGACCACTGGCACAATGAGACCTGCCCACTCCTCAAATTGCATGGATTTTTTGACACCAAATTTTCTAATCATCTAAGATCGATCTCCACCTCCTGCAATGAATAAGGCACAGATCTGACTCTATAGAATTTTGGTGTAGTCTCCGAATCCACATGAATTTTGGCTTTCAAGCCTTAGATTTTGCCCAATTCTTCTTGAAATACCTTTTGGTACCTTCTGAGGGCTTCACGTAGCCCCTCTTCATTAATTATATTTTTTGAGCCAATTTAGTTAAATTTCCTGAAGCCAATCTCTGTATAGCAGTATTATTTACCCCACACACTAGATGGTCTCTCAACATATCAAGGGCAAGCCCAAATTCATAATGTTCAGCTGTTTGCCTCAATCTCGCCACGAAAGCTGTTATTGTTTCCCCAGAGGTTTTTGCTGTTGAACTTATATCTCTGCATCATTATCAAGGGCTTCGGGTGATAATGCCCTTTTACTATTTCTACTAGCTCCTCAATGGTTTTAGAGTCAGGGAGTCTGGAGAAGTCAAGCTCCTTATTAAATTGTAGGTTTTGGTACCGCGGGCTGGTAGCAGTATTACCCTCTTCTACTCCCCCCCACTATTTTGTTTGCTTTGAAAAAATATTGCAAGCATTTGATGCGTTGAGCCTAATCTTCCGAATTTAGGGTCAAAGGGCTCTAACTTTCTGAATAAAGGCATTGTTGTAACTTACTGAGTCTTGAATGGATCTAGCTTGAATGACTTGCACACACAATCTTTCTTTGTGACAATTTGAAGGCGCTCCCGTTGATCATCGTCACCAATGTAACAATTCAAGAATGGGCAACCACCAAGTTTTGTAACTAAACAAACTATTTATTAAAAGGAATAAACTATGTACAGAATATAAGAAATGGGCTACTGACTGCTTCGACGCCAGTTCCAGACTGCCTGGAAAGCCCGTGCTCAGCACCAGGATACATGCTCTCCGATCTGATTGGCTGGATGGGTCACATGCCCCCCAAACAGCAAAACCCTGGCCTCCTTAATGGGGCTCTCTACTACAGAACCAAATGGTGTTTTACGACAATTGAAAATGGTTTCCCGGTCATCATTAGAATTTTAATTGCAATTTCTATTGAAGTCCACCATCAGCCGCGGTGGGATTTGAACCTGGGTCCCCACAGCATTACCCTAGGTCTTTGGATTACTAGCCCAGTGATAATACAACTATGCCACCGCCTCCCCTAAGGCCAGCAAAGACTTGCAAAGCTTGGGGAAACAATTTGTTGAGCAGGGCACCCCTCTCAAAACGCATGGTAATAGGCTATTGAAGTTCTAATGGTGCAGGAGGAGTCTGATTCACATTCACACATGAAACATAGGCCTGAATTAAATGGTATTCTCAACCACTTCTAAAATACTGGCATTTAAAAAAACCCACAGAATGAATTACTGATCCATAGCTATAAAAACCCCGGATCTGAAATAAAAACAGAAGGTACTGGGAAATGTCAGCAGATCCGGCAGCATCTGTAGAGAGAGAAACAGAGTTAACATTTCAAGTCCAATGTGACTCTTCTTCAGAACCATTGCTTTTCAGCTAAGGAACAACCTGGTTGCCACCTGTATGAAGAATCTATCCCAATGTCTGTTTAAAGTCAACAAATGTGAGAATCGTTGCTTTGTTGCATACTTACTTTTTCTAATTAATGCCATCCTTCCCCCGTCACTTAGCAAATGCTACGATCTGTAAGTCAAGAGAAAGATGAATTAACAAAAAGCCTGAAAAATGAATCACACACCAATAAAATCTCATTATTGCCCTGAGGAGATTGTGGCCTTATGGCCCCTCGAGCCTGCTCCCCCATTCATGGCGATCATGGTTGATCTTTTATCTCAACTCCATGTATTATTCCCAAATCCCTGAATTCCCTTTTGAGTCCAAAAATCTAACTCTCTTGAATATGATGTGGAACAACTGAGCATTGACACCTCTCTGGGCAGAGAACTCAATTTTAACAACCGAGTGAAGAAATTTCCCCTTATCTCAGTCCTAAATGGGTATCTCCTTATCCTGAGGGTGTGAGCCCTAGTTCTAAATTCTCCAGCCAAGGGAAACAGATAGCCTGTCAAGCCGTCAAAGAATCATGTAAGTCTCATTCTACTCAATCTCTCCTCATAGGACTGTCCTCTAATCCTGGGAATGAGTCTAATGAACCTGTATTGCACCCCCTCTAAGACAAGTGTATATTTCTTGGGTAAGGTGTCCTGCATAAAGTACTCCCAAGGTGAATTTACCAAAAATCCTGATGAATTTTTTTTTTTTTTGAATATTTTTATTGGCATTTTCAATTATACACAGTAAAATTTTGTATCCAATATTTACAGCTCATGCAGTTCTTATGTACATACAATCGTTCTTGGTGTTTCCTCCCCCCTTCCCCTCTCCCTACCCCCCCCCCTCCCTTCCCTGACCCCTTCCTGGCAACCCCTCTTTCGTTCTGGGTGTTCTGTCTCCTAGCTCCTATTCTCCCTTCTCCCCCCTTACCTTTGTGTTTTCTGTTGCAGGCCTTGTGGGTTTGGGAGGGGCATCTTCCTGCCCCCTCCCCTTCCCACCCCCACGCTTCTCCCTGTATTTCCTCTTGAGTTTCTTCCTCTCTTCTTTCCCCCTTCCCCTTGGAGTTGTGTATCTCTGTCTGCTTTTCCCTCATCGCTGTTGGTCTCTAACAGGTCTTGGTACAGGCCGATGAATTGCCCCCACACTTTGTGGAAGCCCTCTTCCGATCCTCGGATGGTGAATTTGATCTTGTCCAAATTAAGAAATTCCGGCAAGTCTGCCAGCCAGTTTGCAGCTGTAGGTGGTGCTGCTGATCGCCAGCTGAGCAGGATTCTCCGGCATGCAATTAGGGAAGCGAAAGCAAGGGCGTCGGCCCTCTTCCCCATGTGTAGCTCTGGCTGTTCTGATATCCTGAAGATTGCCACTCTCGGGCACGGCTGCACCCTCACCCCCACAACCTTGGACATTGCCTCGAAGAAGGCTGTCAGAACTCTACATGTTTGGGGCAAGCCCACAACATGTAGGTGTTTTTGGCTGGGCCTCCCTGGCACAGTTAACATTTATCTTCCACCACTGGAAGAACCTGGTCATTCGGGTTCTGGTTAGGTACGCTCTGTGCACCACCTTGAACTGCATAAGGCTGAGCCTTGCGCAGGAGGAGGTGGCGTCGGCCCTGCTCAGTGCTTCGCTCCAGAGTCCCCAGTCCAATTCTGTCCCCAGTTCGCCTCCCCATTTTCGCCTGGCTTCGTCCCGTGGCAGTCCCATCCTGTCCAGTAGCTGTCCGTGGATTTTCCCACAGTTTCCCCTTCCTTACTGTCCATGTTTAGCAGGTCCTCTAGTAATGTGGTTCTCGGGGCCCTGGGGTATCCTACTGTCTCCTTGCGGAGAAAGTGCTTTACCTGGAGGTGTCTAAACTCCTGTCCTGTCGGTAGTTCCAGGTCCTCCGTCAGTTCGCTCGGTGTTGCTAGTCTGTCCCCCATGTAAAAGTCCCTGAATGGTAGCGTCCTCCCATCCTGTCTCCATTTTTTGAAAGTGGTATCGAGCATAGTTTCTGTAGATGGGGACCATGGGGGAAATCTTGGCCAAACCAAAATGTTGCCTCATCTGGTTCCATGTCCTTAATGTAGCTACCACCACTGGACAAGATGTATGTTTCTTCAGGGTGTGGTAGTACCAGGTATTGTGGTACCTAAGAGGCTGATGACCATTGGTTAGACCCAGAAGTTTACCATTGGCTGTTGTTACGTAGCTCCGCCCTGACAGGCGGAGTATAAGAGATGGTGCCGTCCCAGCAGCCTTCACTTTCTGTACCAAAGCTGCTGGGGAACAAGTTCTAGTCGATTAAAGCCTTCAGTTATGAAATCACTTCGTCTTGAGTGTAATTGATCGCGCATCAATTTAATCTACTAGACTTAAGCTGGAAGGATGGATCTCCGAATCAAACAGGAGTGCCTTCAACTCAGCCCCCACGCGGAGAACTCGGCTGCAATATTTAAACACTGGCTGGCGTGCTTTAAAGGCTACCTCGAGACGGCCGGAGGCACCCCCTCAGAAGGACAGAAAATGCATCTCCTGTGCTCAAGGGTCAGCCCTGGGATCTACACCCTTATCGAGGAGGCAGAGGACTATGATGTCGCGATCGAACTGTTAGAAGGACATTATATCCGCCCTGTAAATCAGGTCTACGCACGTCACCTGCTTGCAACTAGACGGCAAAGCCCCGGGGAATCGTTGGAAGATTTCTACCGGGCGCTACTGGTGCTGGGCCGAAACTGTGGCTGCCCGCAAGTTTCGGGGAGCGAGCACACGGAACTTTTAATCGGGGTGCTTTCGTAGCAGGTATGAGCTCCTCAGATATCCGCCGAAGACTCCTGGGACTTAGAGAGGCACGGGCCCTGGCAGGGTCCATGGACGTTGCCTACAAAAGCGCGCAGTCCTAAGCGCCTGACCGCGCGGCAGCCCCCTGGGATGCGTGGCACCCCGCAGCGGCAGCCCCACAGACCTTCCCCCTGACCCCGCAGGCCTGCTAACGCCGCCGGGCCCCGCTGTTTCTTCTGCGGGCAGGCGAATCATCCCCGCCCGTGCTGCCTGGCCCGCACCGCCGCCTGCAAAGGGTGCGGCAAGAAGGGCCACTTTGTGGGGGTCTGCCAGGCCCGCGCCGTGGCCGCGGTCTCCAGCGACTCCGGACCGCTGCGACAACCCCCCCTTCAGGCCCCGACCGGCCAGCGCTCACCACCACCCCCCTATCCCAGGGCCACATCCGACCCACGGGCGCGGCCACCTTGCCCTCCGGACACCACGCTGGACGGGTGGGCGCCGCCATTTTGTCCATCATCGCCGCCATCTTGTTAATCCCCGGCCACCACTCGCAATTGGTTCATCTGGCCTCGGTGACACTGGACCAAAGTCGACCCCGGACACTCGCAACAGCTACAAGGACGGTCTTCATCAACGGCCACGAGATGTCTTGTCTGATTGACTCTGGGAGCACGGAAAGCTTTGTTCACCCCGACACAGTAAGGCGCTGTTCACTTGTAACCCACCCTGTAAACCAAAGGATCTCCCTGGCCTCCGGGTCACACTCGGTGGAGATAAAGGGGTTCTGCCTAGCGAACCTCACTGTCCAAGGCAGGAAATTCGACAATTACCGCCTGTATGTATTGCCGCACCTCTGCGCGGCTACCCTCCTGGGGCTGGACTTCCAATACCATTTGCAAAGCCCGATCTTTAAATTCGGCGGCACTATACCTCCCCTTACTGTCTGCGGCCTTGCGACCCTTAAGGTCGACCCGCCTTCCCTGTTTGCGAACCTCATCCCGGATTGCAAGCCCGTCGCCACCAGGAGCAGGCGGTACAGCGCCCAGGACCGGACCTTCATCAGGTCAGAGGTCCAAAGGCTGCTGGGGGAAGGGGTCATTGAAGCGAGCAACAGTCCCTGGAGAGCTCAAGTAGTGGTAGTAAAGACCGGGGAGAAGCATAGGATGGTCATTGACTACAGCCAGACCATCAACAGGTTTACGCAGCTGGACGCGTACCCTCTCCCCCGTATAGCCGACCTGGTAAACAGGATCGCGCAATACAAGGTTTTCTCCACGGTGGATCTCAAGTCCACCTACCACCAGCTACCCCTCCGTAATAGTGACCGCAAGTACACTGCCTTCGAAGCAGATGGGCGGCTCTATCAATTTTTAAGAGTTCCCTTTGGTGTCACTAATGGGGTCTCGGTCTTCCAGCGAGAGATGGACCGAATGGTTGACCGGTACAGCTTACGCGCAACGTTCCCGTATCTGGATAACGTCACCATTTGCGGCCATGACCAGCAGGACCACGACACCAACCTCCGCAAATTTCTCCAGACCGCGAAAATCCTTAACCTGACATACAATAAGGATAAATGCGTGTTTAGCACCGACCGTCTAGCCATTCTAGGCTACGTAGTGTGAAATGGAGTTATAGGCCCTGACCCTGAGCGCATGCTCCCCCCCTCCCTCACTGCCCCAAGGCCCTGAAGCGCTGCCTCGGGTTCTTCAGCTATTACGCACAGTGGGTCCCCAACTACGCAGACAAAGCCCGACCCCTAATCCAGCTCACAACCTTCCCCCTGTCGACGGAGGCCCGCCAGGCCTTCAGCCGCATCAAAGCAGACATTGCAAAGGCCACGATGCACGCCATCGACGAGTCCCTCCCCTTCCAGGTCGAGAGCGATGCGTCCGACGTAGCTCTGGCGGCCACCCTAACCAAGCGGGCAGGCCCGTGGCTTTCTTCTCCCGTACCCTCCATGCTTCCGAAATTCGCCATTCCTCGGTCGAAAAAGAGGCACAAGCCATAGTAGAAGCTGTGACATTGGAGGTATTACCTGGCCGGCAGGTGATTCACTCTCCTCACGGACCAACGGTCGGTTCCCTTCATGTTCGATAATGCACAGCGGGGCAAGATTAAAAACGACAAGATCTTGCGGTGGAGGATAGAACTCTCCACCTTCAGCTACGAGATCTTGTACCTTCCGGGGAAGCTAAACGAGCCTCCTGATGCCCTGTCCCACGGCACTTGTGCCACTGCACAAGTGGACCGCCTCCGAGCCCTCCACGAGGACCTCTGCCACCCGGGGGTCACTCGTTTCTTCCACTTCATCAAGACCCGCAACCTGCCCTACTCCATCAAGGACGTCAGGACAGTCACCAGGGACTGCCAAATCTGTGCAGAGTGCAAACCGCACTTCTACCGGCCAGAGAGGGCGCACCTGATAAAGGCTTCCCGTCCCTTTGAACGCCTCAGCATGGACTTCAAAGGCCCCCTCCCCTCCACCGACCGCAACATGTACTTCCTGAACGTGATTGACAAGTATTCCCGGTTCCCATTCGCCATCCCCTGCCCCGACATGACCGCAACCACCGTCATCAAGGCCCTCCATAGCATCTTTGCACTGTTCGGGTTCCCTATTTACATACACAGCGATAGGGGGCCTCCTTTATGAGCTATGAACTGCGTCAATTCCTGCTCAGCAAGGGCATTGCCTCGAGCAGGACGACCAGTTACAACCCCCGGGGAAACGGACAGGTGGAGAGGGAGAACGCAACCGTCTGGAAGACTGTTCTACTGGCTCTACGGTCCAGGAATCTTCCAGTCTCCCGCTGGCAAGGAGTCCTCCCGATGGCCCTCCACGCCATCCGGTCGCTGCTCTGTACAACCACAAATCAGACATCTCATGAACGTTTCCTTGTTTTCCCCAGGAAGCCCTCCTCCGGGACCTCGCTCCCAACCTGGCTAGCGACACCCGGACCCATCCTGCTTCGGAAGCATGTGCGGGCGCACAAGTCGGACCCGTTGGTCGAGAGGGTCCACCTGCTGCACGCTAACCGCCAGTACGCCTACGTGGCGTTCCCTGACGGCCGGCAAGATACAGTCTCCCTCCGGGACCTGGCGCCCGCCGGAACCCCACGCGCACCCGAACCATTACCCCCCCCCCCCCCCCACAGCAGTGGGAGCGGTCAGTACTCCCGCCGCTCCAGCCTAGGCCCGCCCACCCACCGACGCCCCCTACAGGCGCAACCCCCCCCCGTGTCAACCGTTTGCCCCAACAGCGCCGCCTAGGGGTGACGAAGCTGCCAGGGAGGCCAAAACCACGCTCCCGGAGTCGCAACCAGCGGGACCCCCACCAGAATCACCACCGAAGCCCAGATGCTCCAGAAGGACGATCAGGCCACCCGATCAACTGATTGCTTCGCTGTGACTTTAACTGTGAATGAACACTTTGTAAATATCCTCGACAGCACGGTACCTCCATACCTGATCATACCATGTTAAAGGCGACTGTTACCACTGGCCACCACCCCCGCCGGACTCTTTTTTAACAGGGGGTGAATGTGGTAGTACCAGATATTGCGGTACCTAAGAGGCTGATGACCATTGGTTAGACCCAGGAGTTTACCATTGGCTGTTGTTACGTAGCTCCGCCCTGACAGGCGGAGTATAAGAGATGGTGCCGTCCCAGCAGCCTTCACTTTCTGTCCCGAAGCTGCTGGGGAACAAGTTCTAGCAGATTAAAGCCTTCAGTTATGAAATCACTTTGTCTTTAGTGTAATTGATCGCGCATCACAGGGCAAGATTTCCTTACCCTTATACTCCAAAACCCTTGCAATAAAAGCAAACATACCATTTTCCTTACAATCCTGCAATCCAGTAGAGGGGATTTCAAGCACACTAGCACAAGGCCAGAATTTTTCGGGAGACCTTTGGAAGCATTCCTGCTCCCCCTTGACCCACAAAAATGCCCAGTATATATCCTGAACGGAAAAACTTGCAGGATAGTATAACACCTCCTCCACCTCCATTTTGTAACCCTGCCCAAGTTGAGTTCCAACTCCCCACCCCCCTCTCTCTATGTATAAAATTGTATTGCCCAACTATAAATCAGCATAATGTGATGCCTTTTCTTACTATTCAAAAGGTGCCTTTTGGAGGAGATGACAACCAGGTGGACTTGAAAGATGCCAAAGTGCTCCACACCCAAATTAATTACTTTTTAAAAAATGTGTAGTCAAAGTAGTGGTAATGTAGCAAGTGCAACAGCCAATCTGTGCACAACAAGCTCCCACAACTAGCAACCCCATTATGCTAGAAAGTGTTAATTGAAGGATAAATCCTGGTGAAGACAGCAGAGAGAAAGCCCCTGTTCTTCTTCAAAATAGCATCAAAAGATATTTTACATCCACTCTTGAGAGCGTGCGTGTAAAGTCTTAACAAAAGACATCACTTCCGCCAGTCCAATAATCCCTCAGGTCCTGCAGAAGAAATATCAGCTGAGCTTTATGGGCTCAAGTCTTAGGACTTGACATTCTGACTCTTAGTGCTACCTTGGAAGAAGGAACAGAACGGTAAAGCAAATAAAGATGCAGTAAAACGATTGATATCTTATTATATACCTATTTTTAGGAACTCTGTTCACTGAACCCCAAACTAATATTTAAAAGCAAATTACTGCAGATGCTGGAATCTGAAACAGAAAATGCAGGAACATCTCAGCAGATCTGATTGCATTGGTGGAGAGCGAAACAGAGTTAATGTTTCGAGTCTGGGTGACTCTTCGTCAGAGCTCTGTTTTCTCCCCAAACTAATGTTAATTAATTTTAATTTTTTAAATATAAATTTCAAGTACACAATTCTTTTTTTTTTCCAATTAGGGGGCAATTTGGCATGGCCAATCCGCCAACCCTACACATCACCAGAGATGGTTAACAGCTTCAAATTCCTAGGAGTGCACATCACCAAAAATCTGTCCAGGTCCACCCACGTCGACGCTACCACCAAGAAAGCACAACAGCGCCTATACTTCCTCAAGAAACTAAGGTAAATTCGGCATGTCCACACTGACTCTTATCAACTTTTACAGATGCACCATTGGAAGCATCCTATCGGGCTGCATCACAGCCTGGTATGGCAACTGCTCGGCCCAAGACCGCAAGAAACTTCAGAGAGTCGTGAACACAGCCCAGTCTATCACACAAACCTGCCTCCCATCCATTGACTCTATCTACACCTCCTGCTGCCTGGGGAAAGCGGGCAGCATAATCAAAGACCCCTTCCTTACTCACTCTTCCAACTTCTTCCATCAGACAGGAGATACAAAAGTCTGAGAACACGTACGAACAGATTCAAAAACAGCTTCTTCCCCGCTGTTACCGGACTCCTGGACGACCCTCTTATGGACTGACCTGATTAATACTCCACTCCTGTATGCTTCACCTGATGCCGATGTCTATGTATTTGCATTGTGAACCTTGTGTTGCCCTTTTATATATTTTCTTTTTATTTTATTTTCATGCACTAAATGATCTGTTTGAGCTGCTCGCAGAAAAATACTTTTCATTGTACCTTGGTACACATGACAATAAACAAATCCAATCCAATCTTTTTGGGTTGTGAGGGTGAGTCATGGGGAGAATGTGCAAACTCCACACGGACAGTGACCCAGAGCCAGGATTGAACTCGGGTCCGTGATACAGCAGTGCTAACCACCTTAAACTAATGTTAATTGATTTTGCAGCTAACATTTTGTAAAAATTTGCAGCCAAGAAATAGCTAAATACATTTTCAATGTTATCTTATGTGCAATAAGAAAAGCAAGTGATAAAGGACATAAGAAACAGGAGTAGAAATAGGCCTTAAGCCTGCTCTGCCATTCAGTAAAATTATGATTGATCTGATCTTGGCTTCAACTCCACTTTCCTGCCTGTTCCCAGACCCCTCAATTTCCCTTTGGTTCGAGAATCTGTCTGTTTCAGCCTCAAATACACTCTCCGGCATAAAGAATTCCAAAGCTTTACCACCCCCTCGGGGAACAAATCCCTCCTATCTCCATCTTAAATGGGTGACGCCTTATTCTAAAACTGTGCCGCCCCTCCCTCAAGTTCTAGTATTCCCCAAGTGAGGAAACATCCTCCCAGCATCCACCTTGTTAGCCCTTCTCATTCTTCCAAACTCTAATGAGTAACAGCCCAACCTTCCCTCATTACATGAAAATCAGAAATTTACCACAAATCCTTCAGAAAGTCTGGTCCCATTTGTGGCCGTCAGAGATTTTACTTCTGGATAAAATGCATATCCACCCAGTGATGGAATCTTGGCAGATCGCAAACAGAACCCAAGCATTTGCTCAATCACAGTAGTCAAAAAAGTCTGCAGATGAATAGGCTTATTGACATGCCAGGGTACAGCATCTCCCGTCAACAATGATATATTTGCATTGTTAAGATACTGTTGTAAACCCTTTTTGTCTGTCCTGTGTTCTCCTTTTTATCCTCGCCCTGCTGCCTGTCTTCTGGTTAAGCTGCTACAACATTGCTACACCATCTGGGATTTCTGTTTAAACTACAGATTTTAGGCAGAGTTGGAACCCCTATTGTGATGGACCAAGCCAAGCCATTCCCTTTAGGTTCTGTGGTATAACCGGTGATGGTGATTTGATAGACTTGGCAAGCAGCCAATCGGAAATGTCCAATTTCCTATTGGGGCCTGTGATTGGTCAGGCCAGACAGAAAGTTCTAATAGGAAGGCAGATCTTGCGAAGAGTGCCATATTGTTTTTGGGTGTGTACTGTGAAGAGACCAGGCAATAATAATAATAATCTTTATTGTCACAAGTAAGCTTACATTAACATTGCAATGAAGTTACTGTGAAAAGCCCCTAGTCGCCACATTCCAGCGCCTGTTCGGGTATGGTACCGTACCGTAGGGGAGCACAGTAGCACAGTGGTTAGCACAGTTGCTTCACAGCTCCAGGGTCCCAGGTTCGATTCTCAACTTGGGTCACTGTCTGTGCAGAGTTTGCACTTTCTCCCTGTGTCTGCGTGGGTTTCCTCTGGGTGCTCCGGGGAGTTTCTTCCCACATTCCAAAGATGTGCAGGTTAGGTGGATTGGCCATGTTAAATTGCCCTTAGTGTCCAAAAAGGTTGGTGGGGTTGCTGGGATAGGATGGAGGTGTTGGCTTGTGTAGGGCGCTCTTTCCAAGGGCTGGTGCAGACTCGATGGGCTGAATGGCCTCCTTCTGCACTGTAAATTCTATGATTCTATAATGCAGGAGGGAGAATTCAGAATGTCCAAATTACCTAACAGCACGTCTTTTGGGACTTGTGGGAGGTTTTAAATCTCTCTATCTCTGCCGTTGATTTAGAGAGCTTTCTTACTGCCTACAGTTTCTGATTGGATACATGATTAGGAGATCACTGGCTACAAAGAGCTACGACAGCAGCAAAGACGAATCTCATAACTATTAATCCCTTTTTCAGTTTAAACCTTTCCTTTCCAATCCCGCCGTGTATGTGTCTTCTGTATGTCTGGGTGGAGGGTGGGTTTTGGGGATTCGGTAGATTGTTAGACCATTGTTCTGTTATTACTTCATATATTCACCTTTTTCTCTTGCTATTAATAAATAGTTTGTTAACTTTTTAATTTACAAATCTGGTGTCTGCATCTCATTGTAGCAGTGTAGGGCCAAATACTCGATAAGTTAATAAGAATTATTTGTTAATTCACTTATGTTGCGATCCCGGGCCGAGGGGGGCTGGAACTGACTGCGTGATCGCCCAGGGTGTCGTGACAGCATTTGCAAGAAGATGAATACTACAGCACCACAAATATTTATTAACATTTACATCCAAACCCATATCTTTCTGCTTTGAACATAAGAGATGCTGGAGTCAGATATTAACATTCAGTATCAATCTAAAAACTCTGCATTAGGATATCAATTTAGTGGTAGGGCTCTTGCCCTTGAGTCAGAAGATTGTGGGTTCAAATTCCACTTGGGCAGTACTGAGGGAGCAGTGCACTGGCGACCCTCTTTCAGATGAGATGTTAAACCAAGGCTTCATATGTGAAAGATCGCTTGGCTTCAAAGGGAAAAGTTCATCCTGGCCAACATCTGTCCCTCAATAATCACCCAAATTGTCACATTGTCTTTTTAATCGTTCATGGGACATGGGCAGCACTGGCTGGGCCAACATTTATTATCCATCCTGAATTGCCCTTGAGGGGGCAGTTAAGAGCCAACCACATTGCTGTGGATTTGGGGTCACATGTAGGCTAGATCAGGTAAGGACGGTAGATTTTCTTCCCTGAAGGACAATCGATAATGGTTTTGACTAATGCCAGATTTTATTGCATTCAAATTTCATCCATCTACAGTGACAGGATTTGAACCTGGGTCCCCAGAGCATTACTCTGGGTCTCTGGTTTACTCATCCAGTGACAATACCACTATGCCACCACCTCCCATTGCTGACTGCGGGAGCTTGCTGTGCATAAACTGGCTACCATGCTTTCTACATTACAACAGGTACTTCACTGTCACAGACTTTGAAGTCGTGAAAGGCAAGAGTTGGTTATCCGAGATTTTGAACTTGTGTGAAGACAGGGCCACAGATTTACAGCTCAAACGAAGGATGAGTGTGCTGCCAACAGTGCAACACTCCTTCAGTGCTGCATTGGATTATCGCCCTGGATTCTTTACTGGAGTGGGACTTAAGCCTACAATCTTCTGATTTAGAGGAAGAGTGCTACCATTGAGCCATGATTAACTCTCTAACCGGTACCTTTATATTCAATAGTTTTTGGATTGATCCTTGAGTTGACATTATTTCTCTTTGCTACGAAGCTTTCTTCTCCATATATGAGACATATAAGACAGAAGTTTGGGGGCAGCACGGTGGCGCAGTGGGTTAGCCCTGCTGCCTCACGGCGCCGAGGTCCCAGGTTCAATTCTGGGTCACTGTCCGTGTGGAGTTTGCACATTCTCCCCGTGTTTGTGTGGGTTTCGCCCCACATCCCAAAAATGTGCAAGCTAAATTGCCCCTTAATTGGAAAAAATGAATTGGATACTCTAAATTTATTTTTTTAAAAGACAGAAGGTCAAAAGCAGAGTTAATTAGCACTTACTGATACAGCCTCATTAGGTGACTGGAAATGTGTTTCCCATCAGGATCCGAGTGCGAAAAATTCTTAATCTATTTCCTGCAGCCATCCAGAGTCTCCTCTGTGACAGATATGTATAACTACTCTTTTTTTTAAAATTCATGCATGGGATGTGGGTGTCACTGGTAAGGCTAGCATTTGTTGCCCATCCCTAATAGTCTTTGAACTGAATGGCTTGCCAAGCCATTTTAGAGGGCAGTTCAGAGTGGGTGTGGAATCACATGGAGATGGACGATGGCAGATTTCCTTCCCTAAAAGGACATGAGTGAAGTAGGTGGGTCTTTACAACAATCAACAATGATTTCAAGGGCATCATAAGACTTTGAATTCCAGATATTTTTATTGAATTCAAATTTTACCATCTGTTGTGGCAGGATTCAAACCCGTATCCCGAGCATTGCTAGTCCAGTTACAATACAACTATGCGATCACCTCCACCTGCTTGTGCTATGCTGCCTTGATCTACTCTACAAATGCTTACTTTGGAACTTTTGCTAAATTCCAGACATCAACATTGCACAAGAACTTCTATCAGGAGCCTTAATAAAACATCTTACAGTGCTTCACAGGAGTGTTAGCATTAAAAAAAAAGCTAATCTCAAACATACTTTTTTTTTTAACGAGAGGGAAACCTGCTTATTCCAGACTTTGAGATAACCTCGGGAAGGAAGAAAGAAAATTGCTTGTCACAAGTAGGCTTCAAATGAAGTTACACCAAGGGCTGCACCCACTGTATAATTCTCGCTCTCTGGTAAGGAGAATGCCAAAGATTTACCACCCCCTCGGCGAACAAATTCTAAAATGAACTTGGTGACAGGGGAAGCAGGCTCGATGGGGCTGAAAGGCTGGTATCTAGGCTGTTGCAGTAGCAATAATTTAACTCGGATTATCACGATTTAATTGAACTACTTATATAGGGGGGGGGGGGGGGGGGTCACCGAAATGGCCTCACAGGAGAAGATCAGGTCAATAGCTGAACATTGCACATCAGACACCAGACTAACCGTGAGCAACGTCAGAGGAAAGCAGCCTGTAAATATGGGCAGGGGGGGACCTCGATACAGGGACGAGAAACCTTGCAATAAGTAAGATTTTTTTTTTAAAGAATATGCATGGGAGTGTTTTACAACTTTGTGACAAGTGACGATGGAGGTTGACAGCGACACAAGTGCTGACAGAAACAAAACTGGCTATAAATTATTCAGAACCGGCGGCCCCTTCTGCTTGTGCTGTTTGGTTTTTAAACCTTGAACCTCAAAACCCCGCGTTAAAAATGTTTTGATCCCAGGCGATTGCCTGCAGGGGCGAACGTCGTGCTGACGTCGAGTAATTCCAATCAACAAGGCGGCATTTCACAAAAGTAAAGGCTTATCTTTACATGTCAGGCTGCTGCCAGCTGCTGGGGTCCTGCTGAAACAGAAACAAAAACAGAGGGGGGAATCCCCTGAAGATTTGTAAACTGTCCATATTAAGCTCTCCTCACTTTACCTCAGGTCACTTCCAGACTCCAGCTGAATACGTCGGCATCAATTTTCCCCCTCTTAATCTGCTTCCTGGCCCCCCCTCTTGCAATATTTTCCTTTATAGGTAAACAGAACTGAAAAAAAATCAACTTTTTTCCCGCAAACTTTGAAGGCTGAGGCAGGGCGGATGTGGCGATTGCTGCCTCTGTTCCACGCGAGCAGTCGGAGAGAGAGAGAGATCCAGCAGAAATGAGGACCAGATGTCTCTGGCAATTCCCCATGCAGATCCTGTTGTTCCATTTCTCTTTCTCGCTCTCTCTCTCCCTGTCCCTCCCTCTGCAAATTCCAATTCCATCTGTGGGCTGCACATAGCCCAGATCAGGAGCCAGGAGTGAGAGCAAGCTTATGCAGACTTATTCAGAATGTTAGCCACTTCGAGCTGCCTGGACCCTCAATTAAAATAAACACAGCATTGCGTAAGTTTGTGCTTAAATCTCGCTTTTAACATTTTACAAATATTGGGAGCTTCCAGGATACCACTTTTCAAGCTCCAGGCATCAAATCGTATTCTTCAAAAGAGCTGGGGAGGTGGTCTAGTGGTAAATGCACCAATAATCCTGAGGACCAGATTAATGCTCTGATGATATAAATCTGGAATATAGAGCTGGTCACAGTAATGGTGACGCTGAAACTATATTCTTGTCATTAAAAAAAAAACCATCTAGTTGATTAATGTCCTTTAGGGAAGGAAATCTGACATTCTTACCTGGTCTGGCCTACCAGTGACTACAGACCTACAACAATGTGGTTTACTCTTAACTTCTCACTGAAATAGGGACAGCATGGTGGCGCAATGGTTAGCATTGCTGCCTCACAGCGCCGAGGTCCCAGGTTCGATCCCGGCCCTGGGTCACTGTCTATGTGGAGTTTGCACATTCTCCCTGTGTTTGTGTGGGTTTTGCCCCCACAACCCAAAGGTGTGCAGGTTAGGTGGATTGGCCACACTAAATTGCTCATTAATTGGAAAAATGAATTGGGTACTCTAAATTTATTTTTTAAAACTTCTCACTGAAACGGCCTCCTTTCATTACTTTATGACACCCCAAGGCTCTTTACAGACAATGAAGTAAGCACTCTTTGAAGCATAGTCACATTTTAATGGAGGAAACACAGCAAAGCAAGCACTCACAAATGGATCATCTGTTTTGAGTGATGTTGGTTGAAGGATAAAATTAGCCAAGGCATCAGGGATAATTCTATTGTTCTTCTTTGAAATGGTGCCAAGCAGATCTTTAACATTCACCCAAGAGGGCCTCAGATCAATATCTCATCTGGGAGACAGCACCTCCACCAGTACTCCCTCGGTATTCCAATGGGATGAGAACAGAGATTTTATTCTCAAGTCCCTGGAGTGGAAGGATTTGGAAGGTTGCTAACCACATCGACCATAGAACTTGCATTTTATAGGATGTTCGGGGTTGGATGGTCAACACTCACCACCACAACTTCAAATTACCATTGAGGGAGTTAAAGTTAGTGTTAGATTTATTTCAGTCTAGCAAGGCTGCACATATATCCGATTGATGGCAAGATTTAGTTACCAGCAGAATTTCTTTCACTTGATAGGGTTTCTTGGAGACAATGGGGATTCACTTTCCACTGCTTCTCATTTTACCCTACAGTACCACATCTCCAGTTCCCCAAAACTGACCAACAACAATAACTTGAACTTTAATAGCATCCTTAACGTAGTGAAAACTACCAGGGGCATCACAGATGTTTTATAAATCAAGATTTGACATTGAGTCACATAAGGAGACATTGGGGCAGGTGACCAAAAGCTTGGACAGAGAGATAGGTTTTAAAGAACAATTTAATGTGGGAAAGAGGGGTAGAATGCTGGAAAGGTTTAGGGGTGAATGTCAGAGCTTAAGGTCTTGGTAGCTGTAAATCTCATTTACTGGAGACATGTGGGGGAGGGATGTTGATTGTGTTTGAGTCTAATAATCTATTGAATTCAAACAAATCTTGACATACTCAATGTCTTAAGTAATAATTATACAGTGAACTAAATATTACCCACTCAATAAAGAATGTAATCTCCATCAATTCTTTAATTATTGCTCATCTCAATGAATTATGAAATAAATATATATAGAGAGAGTTACAGGCACACAAAGCCATTCCTTAAAAGGTGATTTTCAATTTTCTGACTAACTTGTTGATCATTGTCTTGTTTGTTTGTGACACAGGCCCTTAACTGAGAGACTCTTTATTCAGCTTTCCTTGTGGGTAAAGCTTTTTCTTGCTAAATGTCATCTGTACCCTGAAGACTTCTGGGATGAGCAACTAAACTATTTTATTGGTTCTACCCACAGTGCATGCAAAAACTACTTGAGTCAAGAGAAAGTGAAAGCCTTTGGAGATTAACCCAAATTCCAGTCCTAAATTTGTATATAAGAATAGGGTATCTTGCATCTGGGATTAGGAACGTTTTAGTCATGAAGAGTTGGCGTTGTTAATGTGCTGCTTCCTGAAGGGGTACTACCACCAGTTCTGGGGAAGCTCTACACTGCTCCATTGTAGAAGGGAGGTAGTCAATTTCCATAAAGACTAGTAAAGAAGTTGAAAAAGGTGGGGAAACTGAAGTTAGAAAACTGGAGCTGATTATTGACAGCAATCTAGTAGGGTGGGCACTGCCAAAGGCCAAACTTACCAGACTAAGCTGCACCGGGGGGGGGGACACGTCACCACATATGGAGATGTTGTCATGACAGGCCTTCCATCCACAAGCCCGCAACTAAAGAAATGTACCCGAACCACCTGTGATTGTGAATATAATGACTTAACTTCAAGAGAAAAACATTGATAAGAACCAACTGAATCATAGTGTACACCCGGCCAGTCATTGATTGATTGATTTGATTTATTGTCACGTGTACCAAGGTACAATTAAGCCCCAAGTATACTGTCTAACTCCCCTTGAAAATAATGTTTTGGCCTCAACTTCTTTCTATGGTAGAGAAATCCACAGGCTCACCACTCTCTGGGTGAAGATATATTTCCTCATCTCTAGTCCGAAATGGTTTACTCTGTATCCTGACGGTGACTCCTGCTGCCTCACAGCGCCAGGGATCTGGGTTTAATTCCAGCCTTGGCATGTTTGTGAGGTGTTTGCACTTTCTTCCTGTGTCTGCTTGAGTTTCTTCTGGGTGCGCTGATTTCCTCCCACAGGCCAAAGATGTTCAGGTTAGGTGGATTGGCCATGCTAAATTTTCCCTGAGTGTCCAAAAGATGTGCATGTTAGGTAGCGTTATGGGGATAGGACGGGGATGTGGACCTCAGTATAGTGCTCTTTCAGAGGGTCGGTGCAGACTCAATGGGCCAAATGACCTCCTTCTGCTCTATGACTCTATGGTTTGGACTTCCCAGCCACCCTTCCTGCATCTACCCAGACTAGTCCTGTTTGGATTTTATAGGTTTCTTAGAGATTCCCCTTCATTCTTCTAATCTCCAGCGAATATAATTCTAACTGACTCAATTTCTCCTCATACATCAGTGTGTGAATGTAGGATCTTCAGGTATATTATATTATTTGTATTTGGTGCAGTAAGGGTTAAACACTTGGGTTAGTATGACTGCTGCAGTAGTGTTTTAAAAATCCTGTTTAAAAGGCAACTATGTTGTTGGGAGCCAGAGGTGCAATTAAAGCACCGTAAACGCTTGGGCTAATGGAATTTTCTTTGGATTAAGATGGTTCCCTGTGGAGCAGTTAATTAGATACATTGGGCTGGATTCTCCATCCCGCCACGCCAGATTTCTGGTTCAACCCGCCAGCGGGATGCTCCGTTTTGCCGTTGGGTCAATGGGGTTCCCCATTGTGGGGCAGCTCCTCGCCGTCGGGAAACCCCCGGGCTGCCAGCAAAATGGAGCATCCCGATGGCCGAGAATCCAGCGCATTGTGTTTCAGTTTGGTAAGATTATGTAATTAATAGGAGGAGCTGGAGTACCTGACATTTTGCAGAAAAGCAGTTGAGTTGAGTTTTAGATTGGGATGTGAGCAGAAGTCACCCATCTGCTCTCACTGCAGTTCAGTTAAAGATTTGACTGGGGGCAGACTAACCTGTGGCTGGGATAGACAGTTTCAACAGTGAGTTGAGACAGACAGGAGTCTGCAGTTGGTTCTGGAAGTGAAATTGTGAAGACAGTTTCTGAATACTTTAGCTAGAGATCTTGCATTCTTCTGACAGGATTCAGGTTTACCTCTTAAAATATTTTCAAAGTACATCTCTTAAGCATGTAGCCTGGATCTACCAACTGTATTGGATTGCAAGCTGAGATGGTTTTGTTGTTTAAGTGGGAATAAAGATAGCAGTTAAGGGTCCAGGAACCAGTCTGTTAAACTTTCGCTGCACTCCCTCCATAGCAAGAACATCCTTCCTCAGATAAGGAGTCTAATGCTGCACACAATATTCCATGTGAGGTCTCACCAAGGCCCTGTATAACTGCAGTGGCATCCCTGTACTTGAATCCTCTCGCTATGAAGACCAACATACCATTTGCCTTTTTTACTGCTTGCTGCACCTACATGTTTACTTTCAGCGAGTGGTGTACAAGGATACCTAGGTCTCATTGCACATTCCCCTCTCTCAATCTATATTCAGATAATAATCTGCCTTCCTGTTCTTGCTACCAAAGTGGATACATCACATTTATCCACATTATACTGCATTTGCCATGCATTTACCCACTCACTCAACTTGTCCAAATCACACTGAAGTATCTCTGCATCCTCCCAGCTCACCTTCCCACCCAGCTTTGTATGATATGCAAATTTGCAGATATTACATTTAATTCCCTCATCTAAATCATTAATATACATTGTTAATAGCTGGGGTGCTGCCGCTGATCCCTGTGGTACCCCACTGGTCACTGCCTGTCACTTGCAAAAAGACCCATTTATTCCCATTCTTTGTTTCCTGTCTGCCAACCAGTTTTCTATCCATCTCAAAACACTACCCCAAATCCCATGTGTTTAATTTAAATGCTGATTATGTGGGATCTTGTCGAACCCTTTTCTGAAAGTCCAAATAAACCACATCCACTGGCTCTCTCACAGGTAATTATCTCAAAGATTGCATGTCATGTCCCAGTTATTTGCTTTAATTTTAAGCATGCTTGCTGAGGGAGGTTTTGTGGTGCAGTGGCAATGTCCCAGCACTGGATTTAAGTTCACGTCAGGACTTGATGGCCATGGAAGGTGCATTCATAATGTGCCCAAACAGGTTGATTATCAGCCTGCAAATCCTTTGAATATACCTGATGGCAGGTGGTAAAGAATTGGAGAGTTTCCTGGTCAGACGTAATGCAGAGGGAAATGGCAAACCACCGCTAAACTTTACCAAGCATAATCATGCACCAATCCAGTATGGGATGCTAACACCCTCCTTAGGGCATGGTACCTGAAGGAGGAGGATGGTAAAGTCTACAAGAATTTGTAAAGATTCAGCGTTGCAACTTGATTTCTTTCGATCTGTGACAAAGAAATTTATGTGCAGTACATGGCGTTTGATGGAAAATTGTACTGGGTTGTAAATGTAATGGGCAATTTAAGGATTAAAGGCCTGGGGTTAAAATGTGTTTGTTTTTAAAGAATTCTGTTGTGCAGGGTCTGGGTGGGTTTAGCAGGGGAAATTGACAAAGGAGTGTGTTTTTCAGTCTGGGCTAATGCATAGTGGTTTGCCTGGGGAAGTCCCTGGGAAGTTAATGTGAAGATAAGTTGTTTTTCAGCGCAGGGGGATGAGGACATTGCTGGGTGGAACCAAGAAAGGCAGAGAATCATTTTGAAAGTATTAGAGAGAGTTGGTGAAGAAGCTTTGCAGAGAGCAGTTGTCTTCTGCTGAGTCCAGAATTCTCCCACAGTAAGATTGATTGAGATATGTATGTTACATTTCTTGTTATTTAATGGGAAATTGTATAGTTGGGGTAAGGTGTAAATTGTAAACTGTTCTTTTTGGGTGTGAAGTCCAAATATTTAATATTGTACTTATAACAAAAGTTTTGTTTTTAAAATAACCACGCCCTATTTCTGCATGCAATCACTCCTGAAATGAATCATTCTTTCCCAACCCCTAAAATGTTGGGGTTCCGGTCCAGTATCCTAGCCACTGTTGGGGTCTTTACTCACCGCATGCTCGCTGATTAAAGTCTCTGGTTTACAGCTGGTAATGGTCTTCCTTGCAGAGTCATTCATACAATACAGCACTTACAGGCAACAGGCTTTCTGAAGAGACGCTTTATTTTGCACCTTCAGCTTGAGGTTCACATTCAGGCCTTTTATCTTTCTGAAAGGACACTTTATTTCACATTAAACCTGGCTTTCAACTCGTGGTTTTATTTCAAGCTTCTTCAGTCTCAAGGGAATGACACCCAGACTTGCTGGAGAGTCAGCCCTCACAGTGGCCTTATGGAGAGGATTGATCAGATATTTTTGGAGTTAGTTGGAACCCTCCATCCAGGTTGCAGAACCAAAAATGAAACCCAGCTGCAACCTTGTGACTCTAAAAACATTTCATTGGAATAATTGAACAAAAACATTGGATCGGATCCAATCACCGCTGTTTCAGGGCAGAACGGAGCCCTTCGGGCCAACTCATTGGTCACTAGCCAAATCAATCAAACCAAGTCACTGATGTCAGCCAGTCTGAAACAGCACAGCCTTCTGGATCCTTCTGTTTGAATTAAAAGGCTCAGGCTGCCTTCAAAACACAAATCATCCATGGATCAAAAATGTAACGGCAAAAATAAAAGAAATGGGAAGTAACGGAATAAACAGGAACAAAGAGGAAGGACCCTTACAATCTGGAATTCAAAGCTCGTCTCAGTAATGGTGACCATGACAACTTTCAATTGTTGTAAAAACCCACCTGGTTCACAAATGCCCTTTAAGCAGGGCTTTCAAGTGCAGGTCATGATCCGCAGGTGGGTTGCAAATGGGTGTCAGGCAGGTTGCAAAGCGATTGGTCGCAGCGTTCCTGCGATGGTCTTGATTGCAGGATAAGCACCCAACAGCTGCTACCAACCTTTAAAATGAGAATGGCAGCCCCTACCAGCTTTAAAATGGGAACAAAATAAGGCTGTGTGCAGTCTTCCGACCATAAGTGGCAGCAGTGAGCAGGTCAGCGCACCTTCACAAACACTTGACGTCATACCCCCCTGTGCGTACCTGCTTTTGATGCCAAATCATGGAGAGCTTCTCCATTTTCTAGCTGCTAGCAAGCAAGGCAAGAGACTGTGAAGGTGAATAATTTGGTTATAAGGAAGAGACGGCCAGAGACACAAATAGGCAGTGCACCTACTGGCCAGGATCTCACATCTGAATATACTGGAGAGAGTTTCTCAGGAGAATCCATGGCAGGAAGAATGGTGTTAGTGTTATCTCTGTACAGAGCTCCAGGGCTACAAGTGAACAGCCTACATAGAAAAAACTTAACTTGGGAACAAAGCAGTATAAAGATAATTTCTTGAGGTATGGTTTTGTCAATTGTGTCAATGCAAATAAAGATGCAAAACCCATGCATGTTATATGAGAAGTACTGGCAGATGGAGGTTTCAGATTTTGAAAGCGAAGTGATGGGTGAAAAATACATCTTGAGATGGAGACCCCAGAGTCAGTTATTAACTTACAGCTGAGTCCAAATGAAAAGACTAATCTGCTGTACCTGACCTGCGACAGCACATTAAAAACGTGCCAAAAGTCCATGAGGCTGTCAACATTCTGGAGTAGCATCTCCCAGGAGTATCCGCTGAGTAAAGCAAGCATTTTGTTGCGATTGCACTTCACGGCGACCTACATGTGCAATGTTGGATATTTTTTTCTCACAAAGATGAAGACGGCACAAAGGAACTGGCTGAACTCTGCACGTGATATGCGCATTTCCCTCTCCTCCTGTGAACCTGATTGGAGTGAGATCATGAGGACCAAGCAGGCTCCCCTTTTGCATTAAAGGTAAGTGAAAATGGCGTATATCGCTAGTGTCAGCTGGCATGAGCCATAAAGGACGGCTGGTTTGGTCCCAAAAGTCGGCTGGTTGGCAAAAGTGGGTCCCGGGAAAACAACATTTGAAAAGCACTGCTTTAGGGGAAGGAAATCTGCTGCCAATATCTGGTCTGGCCTACACATGACTCCAGACCCACAGCAATGTAGTTAACTCTTTAACTGCTCTCTGTCATGGTCTAGTAAGGGCAGTTAGGGATGGACATCATGCTGGCCCTGCCAGCGGTGCTCACATCCCTATGAAATAATTAAAAAATTATCCTTTCTGAAGCTGGATTTGTGTCCCTTTATTGCAGCAAGTTTTACAAATTGTTTCGTAAGCACAGCTCCAGACCATGCTTAAATGTTGTTTAATCAAGGAACCTGATCCAGGAAAAAGGGATCTGAAATGGATAGATTTTTGGGCACTACGGGAATCAACAGATGTGGGTAGGAAAAGAAAGTTGAGGTGGAAGATCAACCAGGATCTAATTGAATGGCAGAGCAGGTTGAGGAGCTGAATGGCTCCTATTTTTTATGAATCCAACTTTCTAAGTTGAAAAGCGTCATTTGTTTCATTCAAAATCAGACAAACACAGCACTAAGGAACATTTTTATTGGCTGTTATGCCCTTATGTCAGCATGTTGCATATGCAATGTGACATCAGTATGTCTTCATAAGGTTTTGAATGCATCATGCTGGCTCAGAAATCTTGATACAGGATGAGGAAATGCACATTTATTGAGAAAAATCACTGTGTTCTTTGTAAACAATCTTATTTTTTTGAATTGTGTCGACAAACTAAGTAGCACACAGGCTACTTGGCTGACAGGTTATGTCATCACTCCCCTTCCTTTCTCTTAGCTCTCTCTGGAATTACAATTAAGAACTTGATAATAGCATTAGCATTAATCTTGTTTTCAAATCCCGTAACAGCCTCCCCGAACAGGCGCCGGAATGTGGCGACTAAGGGCTTTTCACAGTAACTTCATTTGAAGCCTATTTGTGACAATAAGCGATTTTCATTTCATTTCATTTTCAAATCACTTGGAAAAACAAATAAACTTTTGAGAACTTGCTATTACATGCTACAAACTGTCAGTTGAAAGAATCAAACTTATTTATGCTGGGAAATTCTGCACTTGCTCTGATGGCTGGCATTATTGTAGTTGGCAACTCCCATTTAGCTTTTAGAGTGATGGGTCAAGAAAGGTGTGATGCAGAACACAACAACCATGTTAAAATGGCAATGAAGGTACTTAAAACACAAGGCTGAATTTATATGTAAGTTTAATCATGTTTTCAGGTCACTCGGAATTTTTAA
The DNA here is from genome assembly GCF_047496885.1 of Scyliorhinus torazame. Lineage (NCBI taxonomy): Eukaryota > Metazoa > Chordata > Chondrichthyes > Carcharhiniformes > Scyliorhinidae > Scyliorhinus > Scyliorhinus torazame. Next base: position 104,475,130 of record NC_092725.1, read on the forward strand.
ATGTCCATAAGATGCGAGAAAAAACACAGGGTATTTGATCTTTGCCAACATCAGAAACTAGTTATGATTTTCGAAAACCTTTTGAGAGATATGCTCGGTTCAGTTTCAGCGTTTTTATTGGTTGATCTTCATAACTTCTCGTAAGTTTTCTTATTTCTGTCTCCACTATAAATACAAAATGTGTCCCATATGAGATGGGAGCATGACACAGGGAGCCTGGACTGAACAATATTGGATAGAAGACAAAATAGACAATATGCACAATAGACAGGACACAGATCGACATTGCAATGCCTGAAGTGCAATTGATAGGAAACAGATAGACAATCGAATGCCTGAAAATAACTGATTGGACACAGATAGACAGTATGAAGTGTAACAAATAGGAAATGTATGTACTGCGATAGATAGGAAACATTGGTCAATGGACCATACTTGATGTATTACTAGCAATCTCCCATAGCACAGCTCCGAGTGAATTAGACTGTGCATTACTTTATTTGAACTGGAACATTTGACCATGTAATGTACTGCTGCTAAGATGCAGTTCTGTCATTTAAGATTTCAAAGAAAAGAGAGACTTGCATGTATACAGCAGTTTTCATGACCACTGAACATCTCAAAGTACTTTACAGTCACTTAAATGTTGCATAGTTGGCACGGTGGCACAGTGGTTAGCACTGCTGCTTCACAACACCAGGGACCCGGGTTAATTCCAGACTTGGGTCACTGTCTTGTGGAGTTTGTGGGTCACTGTCTTGTGGAGTTTGTATGTTCTCCCCGTGTCTGCATGGGTTTCTTCCGGGCGCTCCGGTTTCCTCCCACAGTCCAAGGATTTGCAGGTTAGGTGGATTGGCCATGCTAAATTGCCCCTTACCAAAAAGATTAGGTGGGGTTGCTGGGTTATGGGGATAGGGAGGGTGCTCTTTCAGAGGGCAAGTGCCGATTCAATAGGCCGAATGGTCTCCTTCTGCATTGTAGGGATTCTATGATAGCCATTGTTGTAATGTCAGAAACCCAGCAGCCAATTTGCACACAGCAAACTCCCACAAACATCAAAATGTGATAAGGAGCAGATAACGGGCGGGATTCTCCGAAATGGAGGCAGTGTCCACGCCGTCGCAAATGCCGTCGCCTTTTACGATGGCGTGGACAAGCCGCTCCCACGTCGAATTCTGGCCCCTACAGGGGGCCAGTAGGGCGCTGGCGTGGTTTGCGACACTCCAGCTGCAGATCCCGGCGCGAACTGGGCGCCGCGGGATCCGCGCATGCGCAGTTGCGCCGGTGTCAACGATGACATGTGCAGTGGCGCCGACGCATGCGCGGTAGCCTCGCGGAGCGCTCCGGCTGCTCATCAACATGACGCCGGGGTTCTGGGGCCGGTCGCGCTAGGATGTAGGCCGGGGGGGGGGGGGGGGTGGGGGTGAGAGAGGCTGGCCTGCCGATCGGTGAGCCCCGATCGCGGGCCAGACCCCATCGGAGCCCCCCTCCCACAGGCCAACCCCCAAGCCTTCGCGACGAGTACCTGCCGGCAGCGACCAGGTGTGGACAGCGCCGGCGGAACTAGGCCGTTTACGCGCGGCCGCTTGGCCCATCCGGGCCGGAGAATCAGCGGCCCGGCCGCGGCTAGCAACCGGCACAGCGCCAGTGCGAACGGCGCCGATTCTCTGCACCTCGGAGAATCACGCGCCGGTTTCGGACCGGCGTTACGCGAAAAAATGGCGCGAACGCCGATTCTCCCAGCCGGCGCGGCTTCGGAGAATCCCGCCCAACATGTTTTCATGTGGTGTTAATTGAGGGATTAGCCAGGGCACCGGCAAGAACTCCCCTGAAATAGTACCATGGGATCTTTTACATCCACCTGAACAGGCAGATAACTGAAAGATGGATGTCCAACATTGCAGTAGCTCCGTCAGCATAGCACAGCATGTGAGTTAGTTTTGATTTTTGTGCTCAAATTCTAGAATGGACAGAGCCCAGGCAGCATAGAACAAGGCCCCATGAAAAGGAACCCCAAGGAAATGCCGACAACAGGATAGGGAGAGGGGAGAAAGAGGGGGAGACTAAATGGCAAGGGGGGAGAAGTGCACCGCTCACATATAAGTAGGAGGTAACTGCCCATTGTACAGTAAGGGACCCAGGAAAGAACCCTGAAACAACAAATGAAGGGGGGGGGGGGGGCAACCAAGGGGGGTGGGAAGGGAGGGGGGATCGGCACAGAGGAAAATGACTTGCACATTGTAACCAATGCATTTATCCTACCCAAATGTATTGTGTATAAAATGTAAAAACTTAAAATTAAAAACATTAAAAAAGAAAATTCTAGAATGGGACTTGAACTCGGAAACTTCTGACTCAGGGCAAAAGTACTTCCAAATGATCAGGGTTGATACTCAACATCTAATTGCTGCTAAGTAAACAGAGAGCAAGCTTCGTGCAGCAATTATTTTATATGCAGATTGATCTGCAGCAGCATGAATTTTTTTCATCTTTTTAAAATGTTTGATTTGTATGGTCCAGTAAATGGCTGCAGACAATCCTTTTTTAAAAATAAATTTGGAGTACCCAATTCATTTTTTCCAATCAAGGGGCAATTTAGCGTGGCCAATCCACCTAGCCTGCACTTCTTTTGGGTTGTGGGGGCGAAACCCACGCAGACACAGGAATAATGTGCAAACTCCTCATGGACAGGGCTGGGATCGAACCTGGGACTTTGGCATCGTGAGGTAGCAGTGTTAACCACTGTGCCACCGTGCTGCCACGGCTACTGCCGATCCTTCGGAATTATTTTAGAAAATACATTTGGTTTCTTAAAAGCAGAATACAATGGATGGTGCAAAGCTGAAATGCAAACAGTGGAGGGATTTTGCACTTCCATTTTTGGGGGCAGGATCGGCGGCAGGATTTCCTGTTCTAATTGCACCTGCCTATGACGTAACAGGAATCCTGACGTTAAACATCGGGATCCCCATTTGAATACATTTAAATACAATTATCAAGTCTTTATACATGACAGCCCCCATGTTAGATTATTCGTTCACATCAGCAGTCAATTACAACAGGTCCCCCCCCCCCAGCATGTCAATCACAACAGGTCCCCCCAGCATGTCAATCACAACAGGTTCCCCCCCCCCCCCCTCCCTCCTCCGCAACAATGTGCACCTTGCAAGCTGAACCCACCAGAAGCAGGCAGGTTGGTACATCACCCAGGGGAGCAAGGGGCATTCCTAGGCAGTACCCTGGCACTAGGGGGCAGTACAAGGGGAATGTTGCATGGGGATGGAGTTCTAGTTTCAATTTTTTATATCTGGCACATAAAAATGGAGATGCTGGGAGCCCATCCCACCAGCGTGATGTCATGGGACCTTCCCCTTAATTTTCTTCGGCTATATGCTGAACAATGCTCCAGGAAATGCTGCCTTTGGAGCTGGCGGCTTCCTCATCGTTTTTCCCGCCTGCTGCACCACTCCGCCTTTTTTTAAAAATTCCACCCAGTGCTTTTTATTTTTTTAAATTTAGTGTACCCAATTCATTTTTTTCCAATTAAGGGTCCATTTAGCGTGTTCAACCCACGCAAACACGGGGAGAATGTGCAAACTCCACACAGACAGTGACCCAGAGCCGGGATCGAACCTGGGACCTCGGCGCCGTGAGGCAGCAGGTCTAACACACTGCGCCATCGTGCTGCCCACCCAGTGCTTTTTAGTCGCCCTCAGTTGAGTTTACAGAATCATTACAGCACATGAGGCCATTCAGTCCATCAGATGTGGGAAGGCTCCCCGAATGAGGAATTCACCCTAGTGCCATTCCCCCACTTTCTCCTTGTAACCTTGCATCCGTCCTTTTCAAATAATCCAGTTCCTTCCTGAATGTCTCGGTTGAACTTGACACCCCACACAATCAGGCAACATATTCCAGAAATCAATCATTCGCTGCCTGAAAAAGTTTCTTCCCAGGTCTCTATTGCTTCTTTCACCAATTACCTTAAATCTGTGCCCTCACATTCTCAATCCTTTTCCCAAGCTACTCTGTCCCAATCCCTCAATCAAATCTCCTCCAAACCTTCTCTTCTCCAAGGAAGACAGTCCCAAATTCTCCAATCTTTCTAGGTAATTAAAATTCTTTAACCCTAGAACCATTCTCATTAATATATTTTTGCTCTCCCTAATGCTATCACATCTTTCCTAAAATATGGTGATGGGAACAGAATTCCAGTTGAGGTTGAACCAGTGTTTTACACAAGTTTAATTTTCTCTTGCAGTCTGTGCCTATTCTTAAAACTTTGGATGCTGTATATACTATGCTCTCAGCCTGTCTATTCATCTTCAATGACTTATATACATATACTCCTAGATCCCTCTGCTCCTGCATCCTCTTCAGAATTGTGCCTTTTATTTTATGTTGTCCCTCTGTGTTCTTCCTACCAAAATGAATCGCCACACACTTCACCACATTGATCATCATCTGCCACTTGTCTACCTGTTCCACCAGCTTGTCTATGTCCTTTGAAACTACACCATCCTCCTCAAAGTTCACAATGCTTTCAAGGTTTGTATCATCTGCAAATTCTGAAATTGTAAACTGTACACGAAGGTCTAGGTCATTAATATATACCAGGAACAACAAGGTTCCCCAATACCGACCCCTGGGAAAAACAATTTCAAACCTGCCTCTAGTCCAAATAAAATCCACTAACCATTACCCTTTGTTTCCTGTCACTCAGCCAATTTTGTATCCCTTTTATTCTATGAGCTATATTGTGTGGCACTATCATAGATTATCATAGAATCTAGTGCAGAAAGAGGCCATTCGGCCCATCGAATTGGCACCGGCCCTTGAAAAGAGCACCCTACCCAAGCTCACATCTCCATCCTATCCCCGTAACCCCACCCCATCTTTTGGACACTTAGGGCAATTTAGCATGGCCAATCCACCTAACCTGCACATCTTTGGACTGTGGGAGGAAACAGGAGCACCCGGAGGAAACCCACGCAGACACGGGGAGAACGTGCAGACTCCGCACAGTCAGTGACCCAAGACGGGAATCAAACCTGGGACCTGGAGCTGTGAAGGAACTGTGCTAACCACTGTGCTGCCCATGGTATCAATTGCTCTTTGGAAGTCCATTACATCACATCAACAACAGTATGGCCCTCAAAAAACCTGTTATATGCTGGTTTTCCATCATTAGCCTCCCTCTGTCCATGCGACTTGTTAATTGTCTCCCAGGTTATTTTTTTCCCCACCACCAAATATAAACGACAGACCTGTAGTTGCTAGACTTATCTTTACACCTTTTTTTGAACATAGGTGTAACATTTTTTTATTGGCCAGCGCTATGGCACTAAGTCTGAGGAAGATTGAAACATTACTGAGGAACAACCTGCTTCGAACTCTCCCCTGCTGCCCTGGGTACCGATCCAGACAGGGATCCTTCTCTGGACAGAGACACGCGGTGTACCCTGGGTAGGGGGAGGTCTGGCCCGCGGTGGGTTCTGGGCAGGGTGCAGTAAGATGGCGGCTCCCTCTCCCAAATGGAGACGGGTAACCGGAGCCACCGGACCGGTTCCGCGGCCCCGACACGGTCATCGGGTGGTGGCGATCAAAGAGTTGATGATCATATTCGGCGGTGGAAACGAGGGGATCGTGGACGAGCTGCACGTCTACAATACAGGTGGGGTTTGTGTGTATGTGAGAGAGACAAAAAAATCCCCGAGCGGGAGGGAAGGCGCCATTGATGCCAGTGTCCAAGATGGCGGCCGCTGGCGCCGAGCGGCCCGGATTTGAACAGAATCGGTTTATTCCCGGCGAGTGAAGGTTCCGCGAGTTGGGGGGGGGGAAACCTGGGACTATCCCTAGGGCTCTTGTCTGATCTCCGGCTAGTGACAATGTGGCGGGCAACCGATTTATCGAGAAGGTGGTTGTTGATTGGAGGGGGGAGGGGCGACGGGGTTATCGGAGTTGCTGGAGGAGGAGGAGGAGGAGGAGGAGGGGGGGGGGGGTGTTCTCGAGGAAAAGGAGATATGGGAAGAAACAGAGGGACACCCCTCACCCCCGAAGACTGGGGTCGGTACGACGGTGCTCTTCACGGGTACCGGGGTTGGTAACTGACCCGCTAGCAGACGAGAGCCTGAGGTGGGCGGGGAGCCACGCCAACTACCGGCGGTGTTATTTAATTATTTATTTGTAATGATAATAAGGACCATTTCCCGTTACCCACAGGCCGGGCAGTGGCTTCACCGGGGTTTCTGTTGTTGCTGTTGACAGTGGGCGGGACCTGGTTCCGGGGCTCGGTTAAGCAGGGGGGCGGAGCTCCAGCAGAAAGCGAGCGCCTCTCTTTGTTTACACTGAGGCTGAGTTGAGCCTTGGACCTTTCACCTTCACCGTTCTACATCCCATCCTCTCTCAGAAAGAGGTTTGTGTTCTGGCCACTTCGTTTTAAACACTAGTGGTGTTACCTACTCTACCACCCACCACTCCGCAATTGATGTCTTATCCCAGCTGTAAAACATGAAAGCAAAACATTGAAAATGTCTTTCGCTGCACATTTTGGTGTAAAACCCAAGCCTTTGGTCCCCAAGATTTATTTTCATGTATGCGACTCCATGTCAAATTTTATTTCAACAATCGCTCGCACGATGCGCCTTGCGACGTTTCATTGTTCAAGGCGCTATCTAAATGCAAGTTCTTATTCCGAAATAATGCACGCTATGTTTTGATATGTAGCAATTTATGGCTTTGTTTGACCGAGAAGTGTGAATTTCTTTTAAAGACTGGATCACGACATTATTATATTGGGCGGTGCACCATATTGTGTGTCATTTTCACTCGCTCCATGTTTACATTTTTTTGACGTGCCTTCATATCTGCTGTTTGGAGTTAGCCCAGGAATTGACATTTTGTGTCGGGCTCCCCCTGCTGTGAACTTCCCCATGAATGAGAATTGCTGCCACGATTCGCAGTAGAAATTCCCGGTAATCATCACACCAAGATTCTCGCTTCGCTTTGTCTCTAATTTGCGGGCTCGAAGCAGAAAACTAAGTAATGAAGGATGACAGAAAGACAGCATTAGGATTAGAGAACAAAAGCCCGGAGAAACAGCAAGCAGTCGATCGATCAGTCAACATCTGTATAAAGAGAAAAAGATAGTTAATGACAGATCTCCGTGTCCAGAATTGTCTCTTTTTGTTTAGGATCTTTCTGTTATTAATGTAATACAGATTTTTAAACTTTTATTTGTAGAGATTTAATTTATATGCAGTCTTAAGTTCTGGATTAGTGTACTAGCTTCTATATATTTTTGTATCCGCTTTACTTTATATGTCTAGAATGAGCTATAACAAATTTAGTTCACAGATTGCTTATGGGCCAACGCAAGAACATTAAACGCTTTCTTAAATGTAATGTTAAACTTCAATAATAAAATGCCCATGCTGAATTTCTTTTCCACATAGATATCTTTAATCACACTTGAAATGTTTCATTTGGAAACCTTTTAAAACACTTAAAATGTTGTACTATTTCCCAGAAATAGTAAAATCTCCAGTTTTTGTCCTCTTGTCTTTGTTAGGGATGTAACATAATAGGAACAGGAGTGGTCTATTTAACTCTTGGTGCCTGTTCCTCAGTGTATGGTTAGCCCAGTTCAGTTTCTGGTCAATGGTAGCCCCCACAGAATGTTGATAGTGGTGGGATTCAGTGATAGTAATGCCATTGAATTGTCATAGGGAGGTAGTTAAATTCACCCTTGTTGGAGATGGTAATTTCCTGGCATTTGTGTAGTAGGAATGCCCTTGTCAGCCCAAGTCTGAATACTGTCCAGGTCTTGCTGGATATGGACACAGACCGCTATTTCTGAGGAGTTGTGAATGGTGCTGAATACTGTGAAATCATCAGTGAACACTCCCACTTCTGATCTCATGGAAGAAAGGTCATTGATGCAGCAGCTGAAGATAGTTTGACTTAGGACACACCTTGAGGAACTCCTGCAGTGATGTACTGGAACTGAAATGATTGACTTCCAAAATCCCACCTACTTTTTTGTACTAGGTCTGACTCCAATCAGAGGAGATCCTCTTGCCCCCACGATTGCTATTGACTTCAATTTTATATATATATTATATATATTTTTAAAATGTTGTGGTATTAATTGTTTTTATAGCAAAAAACATGTTGGTAATAAGCACTGATTGTGGAAACTGAACAGGGTGGAGGTGGGTCAATACAGTTTTCAATGAATGGTTCAAAATGCAGTGCAGTTAAGAGCATACAGGCATGAATTTGATTTCACTTTAGAAGGTTCTTTTTTGTTACTATATTCAGGTTTATTTTTTAAAAACTGCTTAATATAATGTTAAGGCCATAAGACTTGGGAGCAGAAGTAGGCCGTTTGGTCCATTGAGTCTGATCTGCTGGTCAATGAGATCATGGCTGATCAGATGTCATAATCTTCAACTCCACTTTCCTGCCTTATCCTTATAGCCCTTAATTTCCGATTGATTAAAAATGTCTATCTCAGCCGTGAACATACTTATTTTTATTTATTTTTTTTAAAATCCATTTAAGGGCAGTTTAGCGTGGCCAATCGACCTACCCTGTGCATCTTTGTGTTGTGGGGGTGAGACCGCGCAGATACGGGGAGAATGGCAAACTTCACACACAAAAAATTAATTTAGAGTATCCAGTTCTTTTTTTTCCAATTAAGGGGCAATTTAGTGTGGCCAATTCACCTACCCTGCACATCCTTTTGGGTTGTGGGGGTGAGACATGGGCAGAATGTGTAAACTCCACACGGACAGTGACCCAGAGCCGGGATCAAACATGGATCCTCTGTGCCGTTAACCACTGGATCTTGAACATACTGAACAATGTAGCCGCTCCAGTCCTCTGCAGTAAAGAAATCCACAGATTAGCAGCCACTAACTCTGAGATTATGCCCTCTGGTCCTAGATTCTCCCACAAGGGGAAACAGTCTCTCAGGAGCTATCCTAGAAAGCCCCCTGTGAATCCAATATGTTGAAATACTTAGCCCTGACAAGCGAATTCATTATGGGCCCCAAAGACAAAAAAGAATCATGTCCTTGATGTGAGGATTTAAATGTTTGTTTTCAGACCATTGTAAGTTTACCATTGAAAGTATGGCATTGCTTGTTTCAAAGATTCATCAAATCTAGTGTGACATTAAAGTCGGTCATATTGCAAGTTCACCAGTATAAAGATGAAAATGTTAGTGTTAATATTCTTATAAAAAATATGCAGTCAAATTATATTAATTTGAACTTGGGTGATAATGAAAAATTGGGGAGAGAAGTGGAGCTCCAATTCCAGAACTTCGGAATCGCAGAAGAATTCTACACCAAGTTCATTCATATTTGCACAGAGGCGGAATGGAAAAATAAATGCTGTGCTGAGGACCTGGCTAATGCATACAACAAATCGCGTACTCAAGAGTAGACTTTTATGAAGCCATGGGTGATTACACATTAGCAATTCAAATCAAAGGATTTTGAAGTTCCTTATTATTATCGAGGGCTGATATGTATAGACCAGGATTTTTTGACAGACATTGGAAGACCTTTAATCCAGAGTTTAAAGATGCAAGATTGAGTCTTGAACAGACACTAATAGATAAAAATGAGAAATAAAATAGAGAAGACCAGAGATATAGCAGCTGGATTGCAAACATTGGTTTTGTGTATGTACAATTTTGGAGTACAAAAATGCAATTATGAATAAATAATAAAGTTGGTTTTATTTATTCCTTAATGTGGTTTTATTTTTCTTTATTTTGTGAAATATAGCCACAAACCAGTGGTTCATCCCTGCAGTTAGGGGGGATATCCCACCGGGCTGTGCAGCTTATGGCTTCATCTGTGATGGCACCAGGATTCTGGTATTTGGAGGAATGGTAGAATATGGAAAATACAGCAATGATCTATTTGAACTGCAGGTGAGTGATTGTTTCAAATGCTGCAATTATTTCTGTGATGTTAAAACTCCCATCATGACTACACAATCACAATTTCCTTAGTTCCCCAAATCTGTGTCTCCACTTATCTTCCCTCCTTTCAAGTGCTCCTTCAAAAATCTCTGACCAAACTTTTGATTATCTGGCCTAATCATAGAATTTACAGTGCATAAGACCATAAGACATAGGAGCGGAAGTAAGGCCATTCGGCCCATCGAGTCCACTCCACCATTCAATCATGGCTGATTTCAACTCCATTTACCCGCTCTCTCCATAGCCCTTAATTCCTCGAGAAATCAAGAATTCAGCAACGTGTCTTAAAGACACTCAACGTCCCGGCCTCCACCACCCTCTGTGGCAATGAATTCCACAGACCCACCACTCTCTGGCTGAAGAAATTTCTCCTCATCTCTGTTCTAAAGTGACTCCCTTTTATTCCAAGGCTGTGCCCCTGGGTCCTAGCCTCCCCTGCTAATGGAAACAACTTCCCTACGTCCACCCTATCTAAGCCACTCATTATCTTGTAAGTTTCTATTAGATCTCCCCTCAACCTCCTAAACTCCAATGAATATAATCCCAGGATCCTCAGACGTTCGTCGTATGTTAGGCCTACCATTCCTGGGATCATCCGTGTGAATCTCCGCTGGACCCGCTCCAGTGCCAGTATGTCCCTCCTGAGGTGTGGGGCCCAAAATTGCTCACAGTATTCTAAATGGGGCCTAACTAATGCTTTATAAAGCTTCAGAAGTATATCCCTGCTTTTATATTCCAAGCCGCTTGAGATAAATGACAACATTGCATTTGCTTTCTTAATTACGGACTCAACCTGCAAGTTTACCTTTAGAGAATCCTGGACTAGGACTCCCAAGTCCCTTTGCACTTCATCATTTATGAATTTTGTCACCGTTTAGAAAATAGTCCATGCCTCTATTCTTTTTTCCAAAGTGCAAGACCTCGCACTTGCCCAAGTTGAATTTCATCAGCCATTTCTTGGACATCTCTCCTAAACTGTGCAGAAGGAGGCCCATCGAGTCTGCACCGGCCCTTACAAAGAGCACCCTACTCAAACCCACATATCTACCCTATCCCCGTAACCCAGCAACTTGGACACTCGGGGCAATTTAGCATGGCCAATCCACCTAACCAGCACATCTTTGGACTGTGGGAGGAAACCGGAGCACCCGGCAGAAACCCACGTAGACACTGGGAGAATGTGCAGACTCTGCACAGACAGTGACCCAGCCGGGAATTGAACCTGGGACCCTGGAGATGTGAAGCAACTGTGCTAATCACTATGCTACCGTGCTGCCATATCTCCATATGTGCCTTGGTATCAAATTCTGATCCATAATGCTCTAAAATGTCGCGGGACATTTTGTAAAATGTCGTGGGACATTGTTATGTTAAAGGGCATCATATAAATGCAAGGTGTTGCTTACTTAATTGTAAAAATTCAATTATGTTTCTTATAGGCGAGCAGATGGGAGTGGAAGAAACTAAAACCAAAACCTCCCAAAAATGGTCCGCAGCCGTGTCCCCGCCTTGGTCACACCTTGTGTTTGATTGGGAATAAGTGTTATTTATTTGGTGGCCTGGCTAATGACAGTGAAGACCCAAAGAATAATATTCCTAGGTACTCCGCTCATTTTTCTAATAGCAATTTGCATTGTAATATTACAATACCTGATGCATCAGTTGATCATTGGCTGTTGTATTATTAAATTTTACTGTGTTTCATATGGATTTATACTGGGAATTTAAATAAATTTTTAGTAGCCAATGGTCAAGGGTAAATTACTGTAATTTTGGAAATTCACAACTTGTAAATCTCTCTTTGGAATGATTTGAGAGTCTATTCACAAATAGGGATTGGAAATGTGGTTTTCATGGGACACATGGAGGTAACTGTTAATGTAAAGCAGAACGAGAAGGAGACTTTTGGATACCTTCTGGCAGAATATAGCAGTAGAATCAGAAAATTTATGTTAACCTTCAATTGCCTGAATCCACCTCTTTCTCACCAGCATTTCCTTGTAGGAAATTTCCCAAGATGTTTCACACAGGAGAAAAAGGAGGTGGGGAAATGGATATCTAACAAGTGGGAGAAAAATGGAATAGATTGAATGAATGATCGGAAAAATAGTTCAGCGGGAGATGGTGGCATACTCGTAATGTTACTGAACTAGTAATCCAGTGGGCCAGGCTAATCCTCTGGGGACATCGATTAAAATCCAAATTTAAATTCAAATAAATAAATCTGGAATATAAAGCTAGTCTCCGTAATAAAAAACTATCTGGTTCACTAATGTCGTTTAGAGAAGGAAATCTGCTGTAGCTGGTCTGGCTAGAATGTGACTCCAGAACCATGTTAATGTGGTTGATTCTTACCTATCCTCTGAAATGGCCTCAGGGCACTTAGTTCAAGGGCAATGAGGGATGCTTATATCTATAATAATAATAATCTTCATTGTCACAAGTAGGCAAACATTAACACTGCAATGAAGTTACTGTGAAAAACCCCTAGTCGCCACATTCCGGCGCCTATTCGAGTACACAGAGGGAGAATTCAGAATGTCCAATTCACCTAACAGCACATCTTTCGGGACTTGTGTGAGGAAACCGGAGCACCCGGAGGAAACCCACACAGACACTGGGTGAACGTGCAGACTCCACACAGACAGTAACCCAAGCCGGGAATCGAACCTGGGACCCTGGAACTTGAAGCAACAGTGCTACCGACTGTGCTATCGTGCTGCCCTTAGAAAGAATTATGAAAAAAACTTCCTGAGAAGACTTATTAAAATGGGCATGCCCTATTGGAGAAAGGCTTAGAGAGGCAATTTCGATGTGGTTAACAGTGGAGCAGAGAGTGGGGAGTGAGAAGCTCAAAGGTCGTGGAGGACATTTTAGGCTCCGAGTTGGAGGAGATTGATTATGGGGTAATGTATGCAGAGAATACAGTTGTCTGCCGATTAATGAACTGGAAATCCGGAACCCTTTCAATTAAAGGGCAGGATGGGCAATGAGCTGCTTGGTGATGAATGCAGGAAATTGTTATCTATTGTATTTTCTCTTTTGCTGTAGTCATGTTATTAAAATTCATACAGGCAGTATGTCTGCTAAAACTCTGATTAAGGAGTCATAAAGCTGAGGTAGTCATTTATTTTAATCATTTACTTATTTACATAATGGAATATTGTTTATGTTTAGGAGAGTCTCCGGGGTGTAGATGATTTACGAGGATATGTTTAAATTAGTTAAACATGACCTGCCTTTCATACTACTTGCTCCCACCATTGCAGAAAACCTTGCTTGGATCTTTGTCATTTCCAAACCCCCTGTTCCACTCCTACTCTGTTGGCCGTTCTAACTCCAAAAACATTAGGCAATCCAGAACTCCATTCCCTGCATCCTATCCTGTAAGGTCACTTAATGTCTTTGGAATCACCTTTGTGTTCCTTCCCCACCCCAACCCACAGCTGGTAACCTGTTCTAACAATCTCCAATAACCTAAAACCCTTTACTGCCTTCTTGTTAGACTCACTAGCCTCTTGCTAAAAGTCTATCCATCCCAGCCATTAGCAACACAGTTATAGTTTTACAATTAACAATTAAAACAGTTCTAGTTAATGTTAATTTATTATTTAGGTACCGGGGGGGGGGGGGTTTGGGGGGTTGCTTTTTTAGATTGTGTTTTGTACTTAACCCTGTTGGGTTCTTTTTTCTTTCTCATTTTGTTATTGATATTTTATGAAAACCTTTAATAAAAATTATTTTAAAAAACAAACAAACAACTATAACAGTTCTTAAATAAAAGGGAAAAAAACGTTAACTCTCTAACTACACCTGCCACTATATAGTCCAATTAAGCAACACAATACAGTTCAAATGCCACTTATAAATGCTATATAAATAAAGTTAACAATCGGGGTTACTTATTTCTTGATTTAGACCTTTGGGGAAAATACCTTTCAGGAACAAATTGTAAATTTGTCTTGTCAAGGCTAAAATTCTATGGCAAACTGCTGTTCAACTTAAAATCTTGCACCAGACTGCAAAACTACAGACAGACATGTTCCTCCCATTAATTACATCATCTGTAACCCAAACATAAGGCATTCTCAAGTTTCCTCCCACGAGTCCCACCAGGACTAAACATAATCTTGTGAGTGTACTCGATGATGGCGTATCCACAACCTTCCGAGGTAGTGAACTCCAAAGATTCACTGAGTGAAATCATTTATCCTCACTCTCTCCAGTCGCTCCGTCTGGACCAGTAAAGACTTAATTACCTGCGAAGACTCTCATTCAAAGTATCATCTTGCATCATTGACTTTGTCTGTCTCTGTGGTTTTGGAACCCATCTCTTCACTTACCTAAAGGAGCTGTGCTCCGAAAACTAGTGATTCGAAACAAACCTGTTGGACTTTAACCTGGTGTTGTAAGACTTCTTACTGTGCCCACCCCAGTCCAACACCAGCATCTCCACATCAGTCTTAAATTATTCGCCCCTTATTCTGAGGCACTGCTGCCTTATTTTAAATACATAGAACATAGAAAATACAGCACAGAACAGGCCCTTCAGCCCACGATGTTGTGCCGAACCTTTGTCCTCGATTAATCATAGATTATCATTGAATTTACAGTGCAGAAGGAGGCCATTCGGCCCTTTGAGTCTGCACCGGCTCTTGGAAAGAGCACCCTACCCAAACTCAACACCTCCACCCAACACCAAGAGCAATTTTGGACACTAAGGGCAATTTATCATGGCCAATCCACCTAACCTGCACATCTTTGGACTGTGGGAGGAAACCGGAGCACCCGGAGGAAACCCACGCAGACACAGGGAGGATGTGCAGACTCCGCACAGACAGTGATCCAAGCCGGAATCGAACCTGGGACCCTGGAGCTGTGAAGCAATTGTGCTATCCACAATGCTACCGTGCTCCCCTTACGAACAAATAAATCTACACTATCATTTTACCGTAATCCATGTACCTATCCAATAGCAGCTTGAAGGTCCCTAATGTTTCCGACTCAACTACTTCCACAGGCAGTGCATTCCATGCCCCCACTACTCTCTGGGTAAAGAACCTACCTCTGAAATCCCTCCTATATCTCCCACCTTTCACCTTAAATTTGTGTCCCCTTGTAATGGTTTGTTCCACCTGGGGAAAAAGTCTCTGTCTACTCTATCTATTCCCCTGATCCTCTTATAAACCTCTATCAAGTCACCCCTCCTCCTTCTCCATTCTAATGAGAAAAGGCCTAGCACCCTCAACCTTTCCTCGTAAGACCTACTCTCCATTCCAGGCAACATCCTGGTAAATCTCCTTTGCACCTTTTCCAAAGCTTCCACATCCTTCCTAAAATGAGGCGACCAGAACTGTACACTGTACTCCAAATGTGGCCTTACCAAAGTTTTGTACAGCTGCATCATCACCTCACGGCTCTTAAATTCAATCCCTCTGTTAATGAACGCGAGCACACCATAGGCCTTCTTCACAGCTCTATCCACTTGAGTGGCAACTTTCAAAGATGTATGAACATAGACCCCAAGATCTCTCTGCTCCTCCACATTGCCAAGAACTCTACCGTTAACCCCTGTATTCCGCATTCATATTTGTCCTTCCAAAATGGACAACCTCACACTTTTCAGGGTTAAACTCCATCTGCCACTTCTCAGCCCAGCTCTGCATCCTATCTATGTCTCTTTGCAGCTGACAACAGCCCTCCTTACTATCCACAACTCCACCAATCTTCGTATCGTCTGCAAATTTACTGACCCACCCTTCAACTCCCTCATCCAAGTCATTAATGAAAATCACAAACAGCAGAGGACCCAGAACTGATCCCTGCGGTACGCCACTGGTAACTGGGATCCAGGCTGAATATTTGCCATCCACCACCACTCTCTGACTTCTATCGGTTAGCCAGTTCGTTATCCAACTGGCCAAATTTCCCACTATCCCATGCCTCCTTACTTTCTGCAGAAGCCTACCATGGGGAACCTTATCAAATGCCTTACTAAAATCCATGTACACTACATCCACTGCTTTACCTTCATCCACATGCTTGGTCACCTCCTCAAAGAATTCAATAAGACTTGTAAGGCAAGACCTACCCCTCACAAATCCGTGCTGACTATCCCTAATCAAGCAGTGTCTTTCCAGATGCTCAGAAATCCTATCCTTCAGTACCCTTTCCATTACTTTGCCTACCACCGAAGTAAGACTAACTGGCCTGTAATTCCCAGGGTTATCCCTGGTCCCTTTTTTGAACAGGGGCACGACATTCACCACTCTCCAATCCCCTGGTACCACCCCTGTTGACAGTGAGGACGAAAAGAGAATTGCCAACGGCTCTGCAATTTCATCGCTTGCTTCCCATAGAATCCTTGGATATATCCCGTCAGGCCCGGAGGACTTGTATATCCTCAAGTTTTTCAAAATGCCCAACACATCTTCCTTCCTAACAAGTATTTCCTCGAGCTTACCAATCTGTTTCACACTGTCCTCTCCAACAATATGGCCCTTCTCATTTGTAAATACAGAAGAAAAGTACTCGTTCAAGACCTCTCCTATCTCTTCAGACTCAATACACAATCTCCCGCTACTGTCCTTGATCGGACCTACCCTCGCTCTAGTCATTCTCATATTTCTCACATGTGTAAAAGACCTTGGGGTTTTCCTTGATCCTACCCGCCAAAGATTGTTCATGCCCTCTCTTAGCTCTCCTAATCCCTTCAGTTCCCTCCTGGCTATCTTGTATCCCTCCAATGCCCTGTCTGAACCTTGTTTCCTCAGCCTTACATAAGTCTCCTTTTTCCTCTTAACAAGAAATTCAACCTCTCTTGTCAACCATGGTTCCCTCACTCGACCTTCTCTTCCCTGCCTGACAGGGACATACATATCAAGGACATGTAGTACCTGTTCCTTGAACAAGTTCCACATTTCACTTGTGTCCTTCCCTGACGGCCTATGTTCGCAACTTATGCACTTCAATTCTTGTCTGACAACATCGTATTTACCCTCCCCCAATTGTAAACGTTGCCCTGTTGCACGCACCTATCCCTCTCCATTACTAAAGTGAAAGTCACAGAATTGTGGTCACTATCTCCAAAATGCTCCCCCACTAACAAATCTATCACTTGCCCTGGTTCATTACCAAGTACTAAATCCAATATTGCCCCTCCTCTGGTCGGACAATCTACATACTGTGTTAGAAAAGCTTCCTGGACACACTGCAGAAACACCACCCCATCCAAGCTATTTGATCTAAAGAGTTTCCACTCAATATTTGGGAAGTTAAAGTCACCCATGACTACTACCCTGTGACTTCTGCACCTTTCCAAAATCTGTTTCCCAATCTGTTCCTCCACATCTCTGCTACTATTGGGGGGCCTATAGAAAACTCCTAACAAGGTGACTGCTCCTTTCCTATTTCTGACTTCAACCCATACTACCTCAGTAGGGTGATACTCCTCGAACTGCCTTTCTGCAGCTGTTATACTATCTCTAATTAACAATGCCACCCCCCCACCTCTTTTACCTCCCTCCCTAATCTTATTGAAACATCTATAACCAGGGACCTCCAACAACCATTTCTGCCCCTCTTCTATCCAAGTTTCCATGATGGCCACCACATCGTAGTCCCAAGTACCGATCCATGCCTTAAGTTCACCCACCTTATTCCTGATGCTTCTTGCGTTGAAGTATACACACTTCAACCCATCTCCGTGCCTGCAAGTACTCTCCTTTGTCAGTGTTCCCTTCCCCACTGCCTCATTACACACTTTGGCGTCCTGAATATCGGCTACCTTAGTTGCTGGACTACAAATCCGGTTCCCATTCCCCTGCCAAATTAGTTTAAACCCTCCCGAAGAGTACTAGAAAACCTCCCTCCCAGGATATTGTTGCCCCTCTGGTTCAGATGCAACCCGTCCTGCTTGTACAGGTCCCACCTTCCCCAGAATGCGCTCCAATTATCCAAATACCTGAAGCCCTCCCTCCTACACCATTCCTGCAGCCCCGTGTTCAGCTGCACTCTCTCCCTATTCCTAGCCTCGCTATCATGTGGCACCGGCAACAAACCAGAGATGACAACTCTGTCTGTCCTGGCTTTTAACTTCCAGCCTAACTCCCTAAACTTGTTTATTACCTCCACACCCCTTTTCCTACCTATGTCATTGGTACCAATGTGCACCACAACTTCTGGCTGCTCCCCCTCCCCCTTAAGGATCCTGAAGACACGATCCAAGACATCCCTGGCCCTGGCACCCGGGAGGCAACATACCTTCCGGGAGTCTCGCTCGCAACCACAGAATCTCCTATCTATTCCCCCAACCATTGAATCTCCTACAACTATTGCTTTTCTATTCTTCTCTTTACTACCACCCCCCCCCCCCCCCCCCCCCCCCCCCCCCCCCCCCCCCCCACCCCCCCCCTTCTTCTTATGAGCCCCAGAGCCAGACTCAGTGCCAGAGACCTGGCCACTAGGGCCTTCCCCCGGTAGGTCATCCTCTCCCCCCCTCCCACTCCCCCTCCCCCTTATGAGCCCCAGAGCCAGAGACCTGGCCACTAGGGCCTTCCCCCGGTAGGTCATCCCCCCCAACAGCATCCAAAACTGTATACTTGTTTTGAAGGGGAACGGCCACAAGGGATCCCTGCACTGTCTGCCTGTTTGTTTTTTTTCCCCCCTGACTGTAACCCAGCTAGTCTTGTCCTCTACCTTGGGTGTGGTTACCTCCCTGTAACTCTACTCAATCACCCCCTCTGTCTCCCGGATGATCCGAAGTTCATCCAGCTCCAGTTCCCGAACACGGTCTTTGAGGAGCTGGAGTTGGGTGCACTTCCCGCAGGTATAGTCTGCGGGGACACCGGTGGTATCCCTCACCACCCACATCCTACAGGAGGAGCATGCAACTGGCCTAGCCTCCATTCCCTCTTACCTGACAGAATATAGCTGCTCTGTGGACTAACTAGATCTCCGCTCTCTGACTCTGCTCCCAGTCAGCTACACTTTCTATAAACTCTGTAAACAAACAAAGTCTGCACTGTAGGGGATCACTTTTATACTGTGAATCTAGCCTCTGAAAACTGGCCTAATCCAATTAACTAATTAACAAGCTCCAGCTGCAAGTGCCTACAAGTAGAAGCTTGTTTAAAGCTGATTGAAAATTCACCACCTTCTAAACCAAACAGCAACTTTTAAGTTAATTAACTAAATAAAAGAAAGACTAAACTTTAGATAAAAATGAAGCCTTATACTCCCTCGGTCACCAAACTCTTACTATAGCATTCAAATGCACCAGATTCAGCACTCAGTGCAAACCCCTGCCTGGTATGTCTTGGCATCTACTCTATAAGCCCTTTCGCATTTTTTAGGTTTCAATGAGATCTCTTCTCATTCTTCTAAACTCCAGAGCGTATATGCCCACCTTACTTAACCTCTCATGATAGGACAACCCCCTCATCCCAGGGACCAATTAGTGAACCATCATTGTACCATATCCAATGCAAGTATATCCTTTCTTAAATGTGAAGACCAAATCTGCACACCATATTCCAGATTGGACTCAAACTCTGCTTGACCTGCTTCCCCTTCTACCATCTAAGCAGTTCAGATGGGTTGCCGTTCCTGTGCTCTAACCTTTGTCCCACAACAACTAAATATTCTGCCTTGTTGGCTGCAACGCTTTACTCAACCCATTTTTCTCTTGTTGGTTTCCAGCTGCACAGTCCTCCCTCATCGCTGATTCATTTAATAATCTCCACTCCCACTCCCAGTCATGCTTCATCCGAAAACTGGTTGTTTTCTACTTCCAGTACATATCACTACAGGAGATTGATTGTGTTAAAAACATTAGATCTGTCAGCCCCCATTGGTGAGGTAGCATAAATTCTGTAGGACAAGTTTACATAAGTGATTTCTGTTATAAATGACAACATATGAATTTATAATGGAAATGTAACAATTTAAAATGAGGGAGGCTGAATTGCACCTGTGCATTTCTTCCAATTATTCCCTGCTCTTTAATCCCATTTTAACTGAAGAATAATGTTTAGTAAATGTGGCCGAGTCTGAATAATAATAATCTTTATTTGTGTAATAAGTAGGCTTACATTAGTTACTATGAAAATCCGCGAGTCGCCACAATACGGCGCCTGGGTGGATACACTGAGACAGAATTCAGACTGTCTGATTTGCCTAATAAGTGAATGTTTCGGGACTTGTGGGAGGAAACTGGAGCACCCGGAGGAAATCCGCGCTGACACAGTGAGAATGTGCAGACTCCGCACAGACAGTGACCCAAGCCGGGAATCTAATCCAGATCCCTGGCGCTGTGAAGCAACAGTGCTAACCACTGTTCTACCGTACTGCCAGAGCATATTGTACATAGTTTATGGAAAGAATAGACAGGGTCAGTCAGATTGTATGTTTTGAGAGTGTAAGACTTGGGCGCTTTTTTCCAAGAGTGATCAGATGCGATTAAAACTGCTCAAACTTTTACCAATACCAGTTCAATTTACTTGAGGAACAAAATGAAACTTTATTTATTGTTTCTGGTACCTGACTTGCTTTCTTTGCTGGCTGACAGTTCGAGTGCTACCACTGATGTAGTGGGCAGCCAATCCATTTTGAAATTTGCTTTGAATGCAAGTTACTGGTTTTCTCAATCGCCATAGTATGCTGTTAAATGTGCACTATTGTCTAATTTTTGTTTGCTGTATTTGAAGGTACTTGAATGACTTATACACTGTGGAACTTAGGACTGGATCAGGGGTGGTAGGATGGGACATCCCTGTCACTCATGGTACTCCACCTCCTCCAAGAGAATCTCACACAGCTGTTGTTTATAAAGATTCAAAGAAACCAAAGATGATCATTTATGGAGGGATGAGTGGTTGTAGACTTGGTGACCTTTGGATACTGGATGTTGGTAAGTGCACTACAGGCTTAAAGTCCATCTGAGTGTTTAAGGGCTCAATTGAGGTGTTTGTTCAGAAAGTATGGGACGTTTTAAAAACTAGCATTTGTCCTGAAAGGCGATATCACTAAAATCTGCAGTAGGGCACGTGGAGGGGGACAGTGCTAGTTCTTCTGATCTTTTCAGTTCAAGCTCCTCTTGGATGCTCTTCAAACAGATGCAATGGGCTGTCAGCAAGAGTGCTTGAGACTAGGGCGTCATTTAAGGATAGAAAATCTAGATATTATAATAGGTAGATGGACTTCTTGGATATCAAATGGGATGAAGGGCTATCTTCATCCAAACCTATCTTGTGAAGCATCATCAGTTTAGATTGTGTTTCAGATGTTTACAAAATAACGAGAACCTTTATTAATTTACACCGACATCAGAGGTCAAACCATATCACATGTCTGGTCCAAGCAAAAACATTAAAGGTATTTATCCAGACACCCCACTTTCCATAGAAAAACTTGTATGCAAAGTTGTTTGCAAGTTACCCCACATACATAATCCATAGAGATAATTATCATGATCTTTCAAATTTGTCTGTTCCCACACAAGAGTTTCACACATGATCCTTAATCTCGTTTATGTTTGACCAAGAAAACACTCTTGTCTTCCTCAGACTAGACTTGATTCCTTAAATAAAAATAAAATACTGCAGATGCTGGAGATCTGAAATAAAAACAAAGTGCTGGGAAAGCCCAGCAGTTCTGGCAGTAACTAGAGAGAGAAATAGAGTTAATGTTTCAAGTCCAATATGACTCTTCAGAACTCTGTTTCTCTCTCAACAGATGCTGCCAGACCTGCTTAGTCTTTCCAGCATTCCCTGTTTTTATTTTAAACTTGGTTCCTTGTTGGCTTACGTGGCTGCAGCCCAGCATTTATTTTCTCCTCAACCTTTGCACAAGATGCTATCTTGGGAAACCTGTTCATTTCTGCATGCCCAACACTCTTTAAAGCAACTGGTGTGCCCTTGATGGTTTCAGCCATCCTTTCATTACAACTTCCTGTCACATGTGTGTTTCATCTCATCATGTAGTTGACTTGATCTGAGCAAGATGCTTGGCTGTCAGATTCAATGTCTCTCTGGGTCGATGGACTTCAGGAGCATATTGTGCTGTTATTGTTGAATCCGGAAGACTTCACACAATTCACATCAACAGCTTCCTTCACAGGATGTGTAGCTCTTGATAATGTACATTTGCTTCCCTTGTTTGTACTTCACTTGCAAGTGATATGTCTGCAAATGAATAAATATAATTTGTAAATGATTTGGAGCTGATAGATCCGGTTTGGCAAAGATGCTTTGGAGTGGTTTTTGGTCAGACTCTACCATTGTTGTCTCACTCCCTAACAGGTACTGCTGGAAAAACTCACAAGCAAACACAATAGCCAGGAACTCTTTCTTGATCTGTGCACAGGGTTGTTCGATTTGTGTCAAAGTACTGGGTGCAACCACGATTGCTTGTCTTTGCTGCATGAGGGTTGCTCCAAGTCCTATTTCACTGGCATCACGCTTCAGGGTGACTTCAGAGCACTGCAGCACCAGCATTATTGTTGTCTGGTGCGAGTAAAAGATGTTTCTTGTTCTATGCCTCAATAACATTGGTTACCCGTTGCAGTGAGCCTACATAGAGGCTCACACACCAAAGACATATTGGACCAGAATGTGGCTAGGTAGTTTACAAATCCGACAAGCCATTGGATCTCATTCACTTCTGTTATTTGCTGTATCTCTGCAATCACTTGCACCTTATCAGGATCAGAGTGAAGCCTTTTTGTCGTTAGGTAAGCCATTGACTATCTCATGCTGTCTGCATTGGTACTGTTCTGGAGTAAAAGAAATGCCAAATGGCATATGCACTGTACCTCCCAAACGGGACCAGAAAGTAGTCAGAAACCTACTGTGTTTGTCCAATTTCATTTGCCAGTATCCATTCTTAACATCTGAGGTAATGACGACTTTTTCCTGTGCAAGCTGATGCAGAATTTTTTCAATGGCTGATATAGGGAGTGAGATTTATTTAAAGGTTTATCTAAGATACTTTGGATCTATAGAGGACACACACAGCTTTCTTTTTTTCCCCCCAGTGATACCACACTACCGATCCTGTCTGTAGGAGTTGTCACTTTCTTGATTATTCCTATATTTTCAAACTCCTTTATCTTGTAGGGGTCGCGCAGTGGTTAGCACAGTCGCTTCACAGCTCCAGGGTCCCAGGATCGATTCTGACTTGTGTCACTCTGTGTGGAGTCTGCACATTCTCCCCGTGTCTGCGCGGGTTTCCTCCCACAGTCCAAAGATGTGCAGGTTAGGTGGATTGGCCATGATAAATTGCCCTTAGTGTCCAAAAAAAGGTTGGGTGGTGTTACTGGGTTATGGGGATAGGGTGGAAGTGTGGGCTTGGGTAAGATTATCTTTCCAATGGCTGGTGCAGACACGATGGGCCGAATGGCCTCTTTTTGCACTGTAAATTGTAAATTCTATGAGAATTCTATTGTCTTTCAGGCTGTATTTGATGGCAGCTGGAATGCTCCTCTGTAGATGTTCAGTTGACCTCATGCTCTCATCTACTTCAAGATTGTATTTACCAGGAAGGCATCCAAGGCCTATAAAAACATCTTTATATTCTGTCAGGATGTGTTCATTAGTAATGAATTGGTGTATGTGAAACACTGCAAATTCTTCTGTTATGTGGAGAGTTACCAGTCCAAGCTTTCGACTTTTGCTTACTGTCCACTGTCTGAAATTGAAGATTTTCTTTCCTTTTGTTAGCATTCGACTCTTGGGTCAGCAATGTTCCATCATAGAGTCTCAATGTTTCCTTCGACTTTGTTTTCTGATCGCCATCTCGATTAATTTCACACAAGTCTGTGAAGCTCACTATGTTGCATGTAGAACTAGAGTCTATCTGATTTGTCATATCAGCACAATGCTCTCTCTCTAACAGTCCCAAACCGTTTTTTAACTTAAGATTTGACAATACCAACCTGTCCAAGGGTGGAGAGTGATTTTCCAGAAGCATTGTCCAATATCTCTCCTGCTACCATCTTTACAGACTCCTCTCAAAATGGTTCAGCTTCTTGCAGATAGGGCATTGCTTTCTGCAAGCTGGACATGCTTCATTTTCCCCCAGTACTCTGGCTTTGATCTTTCTGCTGGCTCTTCTGAAAGTTGTCCTTTCCTTTCATCATTAATTTGAGTTTGGAAGATTTGGACTGTACCTCAGCATAGTGAAAAACCTCATCAGTTTTCCCATCAATACTCTTCATTTAACGTTAGACTGCTCAAGAGTTTCTGCACACATCAATAGCTTTCTTGAAAGTAAGTTTCTCATCTCTCGGCAGAGAAATCTCACTGCAGGGTATTTAGACATCTCAGGATCATCACATATTGGTCAATGTTCTCCCTCTCTTCTTGAGTGCCTGTGTCAAATACATAGCGTTTATATATGACATATAACATACCATGACATTAGTAGAGGTCTAGCTTTTATTCAAAGTGAGATCAAGGAGCAATACAGCTTGTAACACTCTTCCCCATCAATGGTAAGAGAGTTGCTACTCTTATCTGATATGGTTTCTTGTCCAACCCTGGATAAACCTCATAACTTTATGATTGAGATGGGAAGAATTGCCAATTCTCCCTCAAATCTCTCTAGTTATGTCCATAGGAGCAGGTACTAGAAAATTCGAAGCCATGTTGACTTAACCAACCGTCAATGTCCTGTGGCTCCTGTGCAAAAGTCTCACGAGGGCGTTGAGCGTTCCTAATACACTAATCTCACTTGCCTGCATGTACGTGGTCAGGCTCTAGCAACTCAAAGTTCTCCTCAAAATTGCACTAAAACTTTCCTTGCTGGAACTCCAAATGGCATAATTATTCTCTGATGTTTAAATTTCTGCTGCTGTCTGACAGCTGACATGCCTCAAACTAAAGACCATCAAAATTCCAGTGACTCACTTCTGACTCCATGTTTCATGCGGTGAATAAAATGGCGAGAGTCTTTATTAATTTACATTGATATCAGCAGTCACACCAAGTCACATGTCTACCGCAGGCCAAAGCATGCAATGATATTTATCCAAATAGACTAAGCAGTGACTTTGAAGGTCACAAGCTTTTTCATTGCATAAATTGAAATTGCCTCTCTATCTGGTTCAGGGAAGAGTGTAATGTACAAGTATAAATTCAACACATTCTTGGCTTAACTACAGTTCTGTACAGTCCTCTCAACAGTTCTTTCAAAATGTTCATTGCCATGAAAATGAATAATTCATTAAGTTAGTCTCAATTCATTTAACTGAACATGAATTCAGAATGAAAACTCCCCCCTGTGATTAAGCATTAGTTAGGCAAATATATTTGAGAGGCCTTAAGAATGGATGATTGAGTTCTCAAATTCCCACTTCACAGCAGAATGTTTCATTTTGTGACTTGGATTAAAGATTCGTAGCAATATTACCCTGCACTTGCACTATAGCTGATTTTAATATGATGTTGGCATGTGGTAGATGGAATGGAAAGAAAAATCTCAGCACTGATCTCCCTCAGTGAAGTTTTTGTATGATATTGTTCTGTGAAATTCTGTGATCCTTGAATGATTTATGTTATTATGTATTTTCTTGCAAGCCCCGAGTGCGAAAACTGTCCTGCCATGTTCGTCCATACTGATTACAGTCTTTGTTAAACCATTGGGGAATCAGCCCAGGCCAAGAAATTAGCAGGGACGCAACACACAACAGGGATCAATAGCTTTATCAGGGACTCCGGGCAGACTGGGATCAGTGATCGGAATTTGTCAACCTTATTTAGTGGAATGCTTCAATGTTTGGGGAAGTTGTTGATTCACAGTTATGTAATTAGGTTTGTAATATTCTATTCTAACATTAAACTACTGAGTACAGCAATCTTTGCTCCATTGATAGAAAGCAACTTTCAATGTCTGTCATGCTCATGGAACTTGAATTCCCTCTGTCCATTTGGCTGCCCTTTAAATAGGGGCTCGTTTCTATCTCCTTGTTTTCTCTCGCTCTTTGCTCTCTGTCTCCTCTGCTGTCTGTTGCCCATCATACTACCTTCCATTTCTCTCCTCTTGGATACATAGGCTCTACCCAGCCTATCTCTACTTTGCCATTGTACGCTCCTGCCACCATTCCATGCTGGAATCCCCTTTGAATAAGGCCACAGCCATGCCTTGTGCCTAACTCAGCATTCTCTGAGGGACCCATGGAGACACTGATTACTACCTCCTCTCAAACAACAACTCCATTCCCCTGGCTTGCCTTTTGTGAGGGCCACGAAGAATCCAGCACGAGTTTTAAGGATACAAAGTAATAACATTTATTTACAATAACATAAATAAATATATATATATATATATTTATATGCAGCAACTTCCCTTGCTGCACACTTCTTCCTGCTGGTTCCAAACTGGCCAGCTTTATTTATACTTGGAGTGTACTAATGGTTTCTCTGCCCCCCTCATTGGGGAAGCTCATGCTCCCACAGGATTGTGGGATTGTCATTAGTCCCCAGCCAATGGTAAGCAGGCAGGTTATAACACCTTGCTGCCTTTCATAATGAAGGTGAGTAAGTTGGCCAGCCTTCTACCCATCACACTCATCCCACCCATCATTACGCTCAGGGATTCTGTCCCACTCTGCATTTCCTCCAGAACATTTGAACTTGCTATTGTTGGTGATTCCATTAACATCATGGCTTTGACTAAAACTTGTCTCACAGACAGTGACTCATTACCTCTTAGCGAAGCCTCCCCACAACACCTCCCCAAACTGCTGTGGTGATGTTGTAGCTCGTATCTGGTACCTTGTCCTCCTTTAAGTCCTTTGCCCTGTTTTCATTGTTTATCGCCCTTCCAAATCTCATTTGAACTCTGAATTCAGAGTTATCCTCCTCTTTTCCCGCTATTGGACTCTGAACTGAGCAACATTTCATATGGATGATTTCAAACTTCATCTCGGCCTCCCTTTCTCCATCTCTTCCGTGTTCATTTCCTCCCAATAATCTCTAACCTTCATATTTAATCCATTCATAGGTATTCCCTCAATCTTTCCATATTCTGTGGTGTCTATGGTCCTGATAATTGACAAAGCTATCTCTGACTTCTTCTTAGCACCAGTTGTCCCACCTACTTCCAATCGCAACTCTACCTGCATCTGGAAAAAGCATTCTTCCCTGTGCCATTGACAGCTGCAGTTTCAGATTTCCAACTGCCTTTATCACCTCCTCACCTACACCTGTGTGCTTATGTCTGCAAAACCTTTACTGCCAAGTTGTTGTGCAAGTGTGGCCTCTATCTTTGCATTATCAAGTTCAAGTGGTGCAGACTTGAACACAGTCATTGTCATAGAGTCATTTATTTTTGCTATTCATTTACGGGATGTGGGCATCACTGGTTAAGCCAGCATTTATTGCCCATCCCTAGTTGTCCTTCAGAAGGTGGTGGTGAGCTGCCTTCTTGAACTGCTGCAGTCCTTGAGGTGAAGGTACACTCACTGTGCTGTTAGGGAGGGAGTTCCAGGATGTTGCCCCAGCGACAGCGAAGGAACGGCGATATATTTCCAAGTCAGGGTGGTGAGTGACTTGGAGGGGAACCTCAAGATGGTGGGGTTCCCAGGTATCCGCTGCTCTTGTCCATCCAGATGGTAGTGGTTGTGGGTTTGGAAGATGCTGTCTAAGGAACCTTGGTGAGTTACTGCATTGCACCTTGTAGATGGTACACATGACTGCCACTGATCGTCATACAGTACAGAAGAAGCCCTTTGGCCCATCAACTCTGCACCTATAAAACTACACTCAATCTACAACTAATTCCACTTTCCAGCATTTGGCCCATAGCCTTTAATGTTATGACATTTCAAGTGCTCATCCATATCCATTTTAAAGATTGCAAGGTTTGTCACGTCTACTACCCTCCCAGATAGGGCATTCCAGACTTCCACCACCCTCTGGGTGAAAAACATTTTACGCCAATCTCCTTTAAACCTCCTATCCCTTAAAATTATGTGCCCTTGTACTAAGGGGAACAGCTGATTCCTTTTTAAAAAAAATATTTTGATTGAGGCATTTATATATATATATAGTCGATGAACAGCTGCCATCTCCGGGCAAACCCCTCCACACACCCTCTCAAGGCGAACTTAATCTTTTCCAGCCTGAGCGATTCTGCTAGGTCGCTCACCCGAACCCCCGGTTTTGGCGGCCCTGAGTCTCGACATTCCAATAAGATCTATCTCCGGGCTACCAGGGAGGCAGGAGGCAAAGGCCTCTCTCGCCCCCTGGACTCCCGGGTCTTCTGACACTCCAAAGATTGCCACTTCTGGACTTGGGACCGCCTTCACCCTCAAGATCTCCGACATAATGTCAGCAAACACCCGCCAGAATCTCTCCAGCTTCGTAAAGACCCAAAATATGTGGACATAATTTGCGGGCCTGCCGCGCACCGCCCATGCCAATCCTCCACCCCTCAAAAAAACCTACTCTTCCTGGCCACAGTCATATGTGCCCGGTGGACCACCTTCAACTGAATAAGCCTCACACATGAAGAGGCTGGGCTGTGGGAGTGGCGCGCGCATGTAATCCCGCTGCTGGGAGGCTGAGATTTGCCTCCCACAGCCCAGCCTCCAACTCCCAGCTCTTCCTCCCACTTACACTTCACTACCTCTATCGGGGCTCCCTACCAGTCCATTAGCTCTTTATAGATATCCAACACTCTGCCCTCAACCACCCCTGTTTTTGACACCACCTTGTCTTGTAACTCTGGATGCGGCAGGTGGGGAAAGGTCAGCACCAGCTTCCTAACAAAATTCCTCACCCGCGAATACCAGAACGCATTCCCGCTGGGCAGCTCAAATTCCTCTACCAAGCTCGAGAAGCTGCCCCCAACGAATAGGTCACCAAACAGCTCAAGCCCCACCCATCACCAACCCTGAAACCACCCGTCCAGCTCCTCCCGGAGCAAACCTATAATTCCGCAGATCAGTGCCCAAACCGAGGCCCCCTCCAGCCTCAGGTGCTGCCGCCACTGTCCCCACAGGGCTGGTGGAGTACCTGGCCAGCGAAAACGGTAGAGGTGCCGTCAACAGTGCCTCTAAGCTTGAGTCCTTACAAGAGGCTGCCTCCATCCGCTCGCATACCTCCCCTCCCCATTACCCACTTCCTAATCATGGCTATATTCGCCGTCCAATAATAATTCATCAAGTTTGAAAGAGACAACCCACCCCTCTCCCTCGTCCCCGCTCAAGTAGCACCTTCGATACCTGTGTGGCTTTACCCACCCAGATAAACCTCCAAATCAGTGCATAAACCCTCCTTTAAAAAAAACAAACGAGTCTTTAGATCGGCAGATTTTGGAACACAAACAAGAACCTAGTGAGAACCGTCATTTTCACCATCTGCACCCGTCCCGCCAACGACAATGGGAGCACATCCCACCTCCTAAAATCCCCCTCCGTTTGCTCCACCAGCCAAGCCAAATTCAGCTTGTTTAGCTGCTCCCAGCCCCGCACCGCCTGAATACCCAAGTACCTGAAACTTGCCCCCACTACTTTAAACGGCAATTCCCCCAACCTCCTCTCCTGCCCCTCGCCTGGTTCGGGAAAACATCACTCTTCCCCATATTCAATTTGTACCACGAGAATCGGCCGAATTCCTCCATTATGCCCATAATCCCCTCAAACCTTCCAAAAGGTTCGATATATAGAGCAATAAATCGTCCGCATGCAGCGAGAACCTATGCTGCATCCACCCACCCCCGCACTATCTCCTGCCAATCCCTTGACGCCCTAAGCGCCATCGGCAGTGGCTCTATCGCCAAGGCAAAGAGCAATGGGGAGAGTGGGCATCCCTGCCTCCCATGGTGCAACCTGAAATACTCCGCGCTCACCTGGTTCATCCGCAGACCCGCTGCCGGCGCCCGGTACAACAGCCGGACCCAATCCACAAACCCCTGCCAAAACCCAAACCGCCCCAACACCCCCCACAAATAGTCCCGCTCCACCCAGTTGAAGGCCTTCTCTGTGTCCGTAGCGACCGCCACCTCCACATTTCATCCCTTCGGGGGCATCATTACAACGTTTAACAAATGCCTAATATTGGCCGTCTGATGCCTCCCCTTTACAAACCCCATCTGATCCTCTCCAATCACCCCCGGCACACAGTCTTAAATCCGCGAGGCCGAAATCTTGGCCAGCAATTTCGCGGCCACATTTAGTAATAAAATTGGCCGGTAGAACACGCACTGCTCTGGATCCTTATCCTCCTTTAAAATTAAGGAAATCGAGGCCTGTTTGGGGGAGGTGGGGGATGCTCCTCCACCTTTGCCTCATTCAATGCCCTTACCAGCAGGGCCCCAGGATTCACTTCCCCCCCCCCCCCCCCCCCCCCCGGCGCATCACTCACATACCCTCCATCGCCTCCACACCTTCCATCACTACCAATCCAATGGGAACAGCTGATTCCTATCCACACTTATTTTTTCATAGAATTTGCAGTGCAGAAGGAGGCCATTCGGCCCATCGAGTCTGCACCGGCTCTTGGAAAGAGCATCCTACCCCAGGTCAACACCTCCACCCTATCCCCATAACCCAGTAACCCCACCCAACACTAAAGGCAATTTTGGACACTAAGGGCAATTTATCATGGCCAATCCACCCAACCCGCACATCTTTGGACAGTGGGAGGAAACTGGAGCACCCGGAGGAAACCACGCACACGGGGAGGATGTGCAGACTCCGCACAGACAGTGACCCAAGCCTGAATCGAACCTGGGACCCTGGAGCTGTGAAGCAATTGTGCTATCCACAATGCTACCGTGCTGCCCTTATACGCCTTATTCAGCCCCCCTCCTCCCAGCCTTCTCTGCTCCAAAGGAAACAACCCAAGCCTATCCAGCCTCCCTTCACAGCTGATATTATAGCTTATAGAACATATTTTATGCACAGTGGTTTAAGCCAGTCATCATCATAGATAGCTGGGCCACATCAAGCTCCATTGAGACTCATTGGCTTGTGCCAAAAAACACCCACTGCACTCGGATTATCCAGTCGGGGGAAAAAAAAGATAACCACCCAGCCTTTGTTCTCCATTACCAATCTTAAATCCTCTCTCTCTGCCCCTCCACCTTCACTTTTACCAATAAATATCAGGGGCTCATGGACATTAAGATTGAGATCATCATTCCAGCTTCTCCCACTTTTTCCACCAAGCTTTATTGTTGGTTATTGCACTAACACCCTGGCTTGACTAAAATGTGCCTCTTACTGATACCTCCCACATAGCTTTACGTTCCATCACTTACTCCACCCAAAATGCTGTGGTGTCTCCTCCCCATTCCCTGCAGTTTCCTTGTGCCTAGCACTGAGTCTGTATCCCATTTTAGCTTCCCTCCTGCCATCTCTCATTCACACTCAAAATTCCTCTGAGCCATGAGATCTACAGCACGATCAGTTAACCTCATTCCCCAGTAAACTGCTGACTATCCAAACTCCCTTCCTGCGCCCCCCCCCCCCCCATAGTAGTTCACATTGTCAATAGTTTCCCCACGACATTCACTGCTCCACTCCTTTTCAAAACTGGGGTCATGACCCGCTTTTCAAAAATATCCAGCCTTGACCCTTGTGTCTTTGCAAACTGCTATCTTGTTTTCCTCTCCAAAATCCTTGTTGACAGTGTAGTCATCTCCCAAGCTATTTCTTTCTTTCTCTATCTTTCTCTTTACCTCTCTCTGACTAGGTTTTCACACACAGCACAGCACTTGAACACTCAAATGACATCCCCTGTGAATGATTGGTGCATTGTGCCTCACCATCCCTTAATCTCTCTGTAGCCTTTGACATAGTCTTGACCACATCATGTCATTTGGGGCTATTCTTACTTAGTTCAGCTATTGCCTGATCGTGGATGGAAATCTGCAGCACTGGCTTCTCTTTTATCATCCTGCTGCACTATCTCTCCCCCACCCACCCAAGCATGAGCAGCTGATGGCATCAGCCTTCTTACCCAGCACAGTTGATTCCTTCATTGGTTCTACTGTCTGGACTGTTTATCTGACATCCAATCTCGGCTGTGCTGACATTTTTCCAGTTGAGCAGTAATAAGACTGAAGTCATCTGTTGTAAAAAATTGGCGCTGATAGTATCCCCACCCCGGCCAGTGTCTCTTGTTGAATTATTGTTTGCTGCCGAGTGTCTTATTCAACCCTGAGCTGAACTCTTGGCGACATATTCTCTTTATCTCAAAAGCTGTCCATTTGTATCTCCACTACATTGCCCATCTCCGCTTCACCTCCAGATTCAATTATTCCATGCTCTTCTGGTTAGCCTACAGTGCTGCACCCTCAATAACCTTCAATTCACTCAACATATCAAGGAATGGCTGAAGGAACGGGATGCTGCAAAGGCTATGGGCCCTGACAACATTCAAGCAAAAGCACTGAAGATGTGCTCCAGTACTGGCTAGCCCCCTAGCAAGCTGTTCCAGTACAGCTACAACACTGGCATCTCCCTGGCAATATGGAACATTTCCCAGGTTTGCCCTATCCACAAAAAGCAGGACATATCAAACCAGGCCAATTACTGCCCCATCAGCCTACTCTTGATTATCAGCCAAGTGACGGAAGGGGTTGTCAACAGCACTAACAAGCAGCACATACACCAATTAAGTTCTCACTGATGTGCAGTTTGGATTCCTCTTGGCCACCCAGCTCCTAACTTCATTACAGCCGTGGTCCAAACATGGACAAAAGAGCTGAACTTATTTTTAAGGAACAAGTAAATAGATTATTGAGAAGCAAGGGGGTGAAAGGTTATCGGGGTGGGCAGGAAAGTGGAGTTGAAGTTACAGTCAAATCAACCATGATCCTATTGAATGGCGGAGCAGGCATGAAGAACTGAGTGGCCTACTCCTCCTAATATGTATGTCCTTATGCACATAACTCAAGAGATGTGGTGAAAGTGACTGCCCTTGACATCAAGGCAGTATTTGACCGAATGTGGCATCAAGTAGCCCGAGCAAAACTGGAGTCAATTGAAATCAGTGGGGGAATAGCTCTCCACTGGTTATAGTCACACCTAGGATAAAGAACAATGGTTGTTGTTGTTGGAGGTCATTCACCTTCGTCTTGGGACATTGCTGCAAGAGCTCCTCAGGCCTAACCATTTTCAGCTGCTTCACCATTAGCTCTCCTTCCAAGCTAAAGTCAGAGTGGGGATGTTCCCTGTTGATTGAAAAATATTTAGCACCGTTCACAACTCAGATACTGAAGCAATCCATGTCTGTATGCAGCAATACATGGACCATCTATCGGATGCACTCCAGCAACTAACCAAGGCTCCTTTGACAGCACCTTCCAAATTCCCGATCATCTGCCACCTTGAAGGGCAAGGGCATCAAATGGATGGGAACACTACCACCTGCAAGTTCCCTTCCCAACCTCTGGCTGCACGGTAGCACAGTGGTTAGCTCTGTTGCTTCACAGCTCCAGGGTCCCAGGTTCGATTCCTGGCTTGGGTCACTGTCTGCGGAGTCTGCACGTTCTCTGCGTGGGTTTCCTCAGGGTGCTCCGGTTTCCTCACACAGTCCAAAGATGTGCAGGTTAGGTGGATTGGCCATGCTAAATTGCCCTGATTGTCCAAAAAGTTCAGGTGGGGTTGCTGGGTTACGGGGATAGAGTGAAGGTGTGGGCTTACGTGGGGTGCTCTTTCCAAGGCCCGGTACAGACTTGATGGGCCAAATGTCCTCCTCCTGCATTGTAAATTCTATGAACCACATATCATCCTGACTTGGAACTATATCTGCCAAACTGCTGGCTAAGATACTGACCACAAGGATAGAAGACTGTGTCCTGGGGGTGATAGGGGAAGACCAGATGAGATTTGTTCAGGGCAGGCAACTCCAGGCCAATGTTCGAAGGCTTCGAAATGTTATTATGATGCCCTCAGAAGGAGAGGAGGCGAAGGTGGTGGTAGCGATGGATGCGGAGAAGGCTTTTGATTGGGTGGAGTGGAATTACCTGTGGGAGGCGCTGGGAAGGTTTGGGCTTGGTGAGGGCTTTATTGACTGGGTGCAGTTGCTCTATCAGGCACCAGTAGTGTGCGTACAAACTGGCTGAGGTCGGGATATTTTGAACTACACCGAGGGACGAGGCAAGGGTGCCCCCACTCCCCGTTACCGTTTGCTCTGGCCATAGAGCCATTGGCCATGGCGTTAAGAGCCTCGAGGAACTGGAAAGGGCTGGTTCGGGGGGAGGGGGAGGGGAGGACCGGGTCTCGCTATACGCAGATAGCACATAGAACAGTACAGCGCAGTACAGGCCCTTTGGCCCACGATGTTGCACCGAAACAAAAGCCATCTAACCTACACTATGCCATTATCATCCATATGCTTATCCAATAAACTTTTAAATGCCCTCAATGTTGGCGAGTTCACTACAGTTGCAGGTAGGGCATTCCACAGCCTCAACACTCTTTGCATAAAGAACCTAACTCTGTCCTATATCTATTACCCCTCAGTTTAAAGCTATGTCCCCTCGTGCCAGCCATTTCCATCCGCGGGAGAAGGCTCTCACTGTCCACCCTATCTAACCCCCTGATCATTTTGTATGCCTCTATTAAGTCTCCTCTTAACCTTCTTCTCTCCAACGAAAATAACCTCAAGTCTATCAGCCTTTCCTCATAAGATTTTCCCTCCATACCAGGCAACATCCTGGTAAATCTCCTCTGCACCCGCTCCAAAGCCTCCACGTCCTTCCTATAATGCGGTGACCAGAACTGTACGCAATACTCCAAATGCGGCCGTACCAGTGTTTTGTACAGCTGCAACATGACCTCCTGACTCCGGAACTCGATCCCTCTACCAATAAAGGCCAACACTCCATAGGCCTTCTTCACAACCCTATCAACCTGGGTGGCAACTTTCAGGGATCTAAGTACAAGGACACCTAGATCCCTCTGCTCATCCACACTTCCAAGAACTTTACCATTAGCCAAATATTTCGCATTCCTGTTATTCCTTCCAAAGTGAATCACCTCACACTTCTCTACATTAAACTCCATTTGCCACCTCTCAGCCCAGCTCTGCAGCTTATCTATGTCCCTCTGTAACCTGCTACATCCTTCCACACTGTCGACAACACCACCGACTTTAGTGTCGTCTGCAAATTTACTCACCCACCCTTCTGCGCCTTCCTCTAGGTCATTGATAAAAATGACAAACAGCAACGGCCCCAGAACAGATCCTTGTGGTACGCCACTTGTAACTGAACTCCATTCTGAACATTTCCCATCAACCACCAGCCTCTGTCTTCTTTCAGCTAGCCAATTTCTGATCCACATCTCTAAATCACCCTCAATCCCCAGCCTCCGTATTTTCTGCAATAGCCTACCGTGGGGAACCTTATCAAACGCTTTACTGAAATCCATATACACCACATCAACTGCTCTACCCTCGTCTACCAGTTCAGTCACCTTCTCAAAGAACTCGATAAGGTTTGTGAGGCATGACCTACCCTGCACAAAGCCATGCTGACTATCCCTGATCATATTATTTCTATCTAGATGATTATAAATCTTGTCTCTTATAATCCCTCCAAGACTTTACCCACTACAGACGTGAGGCTCACCGGTCTATAGTTGCCGGGGTTGTCTCTGCTCCCCCTTTTGAACAAAGGGACCACATTTGCTATCCTCCAGTCCTCTGGCACTATTCATGTAGCCAATGATGACATAAAAATCAAAGCCAAAGGTCCAGCAATCTCTTCCCTGGCCTGCCAGAGAATCCTAGGATAAATCCCATCAGGCCCCGGGGACTTATCTATTTTCAGCCTGTCCAGAATTGCCAACACCTCTTCTCTACGTACCTCAATGCCATCTATTCTAATAGCTTGGGTCTCAGCATTCTCCTCCACAACATTATCTTTTTCCTGAGTGAATACTGATGAAAAATATTCATTTAGTATCTCGCCTATCTCTTCAGACTCCACACACAACTTCCCATCCCTGTCCTTGACTGGTCCTACTCTTACCCTAGTCATTCGCTTATTCCTGACATACCTATAGAAAGCTTTTGGGTTTTCCTTGATCCTACCTGCCAAATACTTCTCATGTCCCCTCCTTGCTCGTCTTAGCTCTCTCTTTAGATCCTTCCTCGCTACCTTGTAACTATCCATCGCCCCAATTGAAACTTCACACCTCATCTTCACATAGGCCTCCTTCTTCCTCTTAACAAGAGATTCCACTTCTTTGGTAAACCACGGTTCCCTCGCTCTACGCCTTCCTCCCTGCCTGACCGGTACGTACTTATCAAGAACACTCAGTAGCTGATCCTTGAAGAAGCTCCACTTATCCAGTGTGCCCAACACTTGCAGCCTACTTCTCCAACCTATCCCCCCCAAGTCACGTCTAATGGCATCATAATTGCCCTTCCCCCAGCTATAACTCTTGCCCTGCGGTGTATACTTATCCCTTTCCATCACTAACGTAAACGTCACCGAATTGTGGTCACTGTCCCCAAAGTGCTCTCCTACCTCCAAATCCAACACCTGGCCAGGTTCATTACCCAAATCCAACGTGGCCTCGCCTCTTGTTGGCCTGTCAACATATTGTGTCAGGAAACCCTCCTGCACACACTGTACAAAAAACGACCCATCTAATGTACTCGAACTATATCTTTTCCAGTCAATATTTGGAAAGTTAAAGTCTCCCATAATAACTACCCTGTTACTTTCGCTCTTATCCAGAATCATCTTCGCCATCCTTTCCTCTACATCCCTAGAACTATTTGGAGGCCTATAGAAAACTCCCAACAGGGTGACCTCTCCTTTCCTGTTTCTAACCTCAGCCCATACTACCTCGGAAGATGAGTCCCCATCTAGCATCCTCTCCGCCACCGTAATACTGCTCTTGACTAGCAGCGCCACACCTCCCCCTCTTTTGCCTCCTTCTCTGAGCTTACAAAAACACCTAAACCCCGGAACCTGCAACATCCATTCCTGTCCCTGCTCTATCCATGTCTCCGAAATGGCCACAACATCGAAGTCCCAGGTACCAACCCATGCTGCCAGTTCCCCTACCTTATTTCGTATACTCCTGGCATTGAAGTAGACACACTTCAAACCACCTACCTGAACACTGCAACGTCAAATCTGTGCTCCTGACCTCTATACTCTCATTCTCTCGTACCCTAAAACTACAATCCAGGTTCCCATGCCCCTGCTGCATTAGTTTAACCCCCCCCCCTCCCCCAAAGAGCACTAACAAATCTCCCCCCCCAGGATATTTGTGCCCCTCAGGTTCAGATGTAGACCATCCTGTCTGTATAGGTCCCACCTGCCCCAGAAAGAGCCCCAGTTATCCAGAAATCTGAATCCCTCCCGCCTGCACCATCCCTGTAGCCACGTGTTTAATTGCTCTCTCTCCCTATTCCTCATCTCATTATCACGTGGCACGGGCAACAACCCAGAGATAACAACTCTGTTTGTTCTAGTTCTGAGCTTCCATCCTAGCTCCCTGAAAGCCTGCCTGACATCCTTGTCCCCTTTCCTACCTATGTCGTTAGTGCCAATGTGGACTATGACTTGGGGCTGCTCCCCCTCCCCCTTAAGGACCCGGAAAACACGATCCGAGACATCACGTACCCTTGCACCTGGGAGGCAACATACCAAACGTGAGTCTCTCACGCTACCACAAAATCTCCTATCTGTGCCCCTGACTATCGAGTCCCCAATTACTAATGCTCTGCTCCTCTCCCCCCTTCCCTTCTGAGCAACAGGGACAGACTCCGTGCCAGAGGCTCGTACCCCATGGCTTACCCCTGGTAAGTCCCCCCCCCCACAAGTATTCAAAGCGGTATACTTGTTTCTCAGGGGAACGACCGCAGGGGATCACTGCACTGACAGCTTCTTCCCAGTCCCTCTTACAGTTGCCCATCTATCTCCAATCTTTGGTGTAACTAATTCCCTGAAGCTGCTATCTATGACCCCCTCTTCCTCCCGAATGATCCGAAGTTCTTCCAACTCCAGCTCCAGTTCCCTAACTCGGTCTTGGAGGAGCTGGAGATGGCAGCACTTCCTGCAGGTAAAATCAGCAGGGACACTAACGGCATCCCTCACCTCCAACACCCTGCAGGAGGAACATTGCACTCCCTTCCCTGCCATCCCTCTAACTTTCAACCAAGATCTGGCTAACAACTAAATTTAAAAAAACAAAACAATAATAATACTACAATATGGTACTTACCTCACACCAATGGGTTTTATTATTAGGTTAGAGGAGGAGGGCGGGTGGGAGACACTTCACGTGTAGTGTCTCGGGTTTCCTCTCCACCAGAATTTATTGGTGAGGGTCTTCCCAGTAGTCCGCTGGTCGAACTTCCTGTTCCCGCCTTAAAAAATAATTTTTTTTAAAAAAGATTAAATTTAAAAAAAATACAAGATGACCTGCTCTTGTATATTTCAGACCCGTTGACGGGGATGGGGGAAGTAATGCGAATCTTGGGGGAATTTGGCAATTTTTCAGGGTATAAATTGAACATTGGGAAAAGCGCGATGTTTGCGATCCAGACAAGAGGGCAGGAGAAGAGACTGGGAGAACTGCCGCTTAGAATGGTGGGGAAGAGCTTTCGATATCTGGGAATCCTGGTGGCCCGGAAAAGGGAGGTACTACACAAGTTAAACCTATCCCGGTTGGTAGAACAAATGGAAGGGGACTTTAAGAGATGGGACATTCTCCCGCTATCACTGGCAGGGAGGGTACAGACCGTGAAAATGACGGTCCTCCCAGATTTCTGTTTGTCTTTCAAGCGGGTGAATACGATTATTTCAGGTTTTGTGTGGGCGAGTAAAACCCCGCGAGTGAAGAAAGTGTTGCTGGAGCGCAGTCGGGGGAGGGTTGGTTGGCGCTGCCGAACCTCTGCAATTACTACTGGGCAGCTAATATAGCCATGATCAGGTAGTGGGGAGGGGTCGGCATGGGAGCGGATGGAGGCGGCGTCATGTAAAGACACCAGTCTGGGAGCATTGGTAACGGCACCTCTGCCGTTCTCGCCGGCCCGATACTACATAAGTCTGAGTGGCAGCTCTGAGGATCTGAGGGCAGTGGAGGAGATATAAGAGAGTGGAGGGAGCATTGATTTGGACCCTGATTTATAACAACCACAGGTTTGTACCAGGTGGTAGGCTAGATGGCGAGTTTCAAGAGTTGACAGAGGGCAGGAATTAGAAGGATGGGGGATCTTGCTTGAAAGCTTTGGAGGATAAATTTAAATTGCCAGCAGGGAATGGTTTTAGGTATTTGCAGGTGCGCGACTTCCTGAGAAAACAGGTGCCGGCCTTTCCGCTGCTGCCGCCACGGGGGATACAGGATAGAGTAGTCTCCAGTACCTGGGTGGGAGAGGGGAAGGTATCTGATATTTACCAGGAGCTTTCAGAGGCGGAGGAAACTCCGGTGGAGGAGCTTAAGGGCAAGTGGAAGGACGAGCTAGGAGGAGAGGTAGAGGCGGGTCTACCAGCGGATGCCCTAAGCACGGTTAATACCTCCTCATCGTGCGCCAGGCTTAGCCTGATACAATTTAAGGTAGTCCACCGGGCACACATGACAGTGGCTAGGATGAGCAAGTTTTTCGGGGTAGAGGATAGGTGTACAAGATGCGCGGGAAGCCCAGCAAATCATGTCCACATGTTTTGGGCATGCCCAAAGCTCAGGGTTATGGCAGGGTTTTGCTAAGGCAATGTCCACGGTGCTAAAAACACGGGTGGTGCTGAGTCCGGTGGTAGCGATCTTTGGAGTGTCGGAAGATCCGGGAGTTCAGGGGGCGAAAGATACCGACGTCCTGGCCTTTGCCTCCCTGGTAGCCCGGAGACCGATCTTATTAATGTGGAGGGACTCGAAGCCCCCCGAGTGTAGAGACCTGGGTTAGTGACATTGCTGGGTTTCTCAGTCTCGAGAAAATATAGTTTGCCTTAAGAGGGTCAATGTTAGGGTTCTCCCGGAGGTGGCAGCCGTTCGTCGACTTTCGCGGGGAAAATTAAAAATGTCAGCAGATGCAGTATTCCAAGGGGGGGGGGGGGTGGGGGTTGTTGTTGTATGGTTGAGGTGTGTGAAGCTGGGGTGGGGGGGGGGATGTTTATTTTACCATGTTGATATCATTGATTTTGTTACTGTTATAAAAATTTTCAAATACCTTTAAAAAAAATTATTTTAAAAAAAACTTGGAACTATATCGCTGTTCCTTCATTGTCACTGGGCCAAAATCTTGGAACTCCCTAATAGCACTGTGGGTGTACCTACACCAGATGAGACTGCAGTTGCACAAGAAAGCGGCTCATCACCACCACCTCGAGGATGATTTGAGATGTGCAATAAATGCTGGCCTAGCCAGTGGTGCCTATAAAAGAATTTATAAAAAAACGGACATCCCATAATCTGTCTCTCTTGCCCCTATAACATAGCTCAAAGTTTCAGGTAACATTCTCGTGTATAAGTTTATGACCATACCCCTTCATCTTAGGAATCCCCTTTCAACACTACAATCACCCCTGCCAACACTGTTCATTTGTCTCTGGCCTTGTGCATCCCGCCCCATGTTTCCCTAACTTTAGTGGCCATGTCATTCAGCCTCCTTGACCCATGCTCTGGAATTCCCTCGCTAAACTTTGCTGTCTGTACATCCCTCTCTCTTTAAGACTCTTCTAAACAGCCACATTCTCAACCAAGCTTTT
This sequence comes from Scyliorhinus torazame, assembly GCF_047496885.1. Classification (NCBI taxonomy): domain Eukaryota; kingdom Metazoa; phylum Chordata; class Chondrichthyes; order Carcharhiniformes; family Scyliorhinidae; genus Scyliorhinus; species Scyliorhinus torazame. The sequence goes on from NC_092725.1 coordinate 104,515,808, forward strand.
GGTGGCCATCCTCACATCTCCAACTTTGACTCAGCATCCAATTTTTCAAGTATGCCTCAATGAAGCATCTTCTAGCATTTATTCTGTGTTAAATATGCCATACAAATGCAAGTTGTTTTGTATTGCCTCCTTACTATAGTTGCAATTTGATGAAATGTAGACTGATGTGTAAATCTTTGCAAGAATGATTAAATTGCTTGACTTCACCTTAATGTACCCCTTAACCATAGAAAAGTACAAAGCTGATGGTGCTTGGATATAACATTAAATGGAATACAGTCTCTGAGAATGACCCATCGGAAACTATATTGTTTTAGGACTCGTATGTTACTTGCCCAAAAGCACTGCACTGATAGATTTACAGTAAACTGTCAAGTATTTCTTCATTTGTTTACAGAAAGCTTGGTTTGGACAAAGCCAGCAACCAAGGGTTCAACACCACTCCCTCGGAGTTTGCATTCTGCTACTGTTATTGGAAATAAGTAAGTGGTCTGCTGCTATCTGAGTATTCTTCCAAAAAGTCAGTAATGAACAAGAAAGCATGTGGTGCAAGAGGAGCATTCTGTCCATGGCCTCTTAGCAGGGTAATGACTGGGTGTCATTTCTCATGAGTTTAGTGGAATTGTACTACTATAATCGGGATGATTAATTGCTCTATTTTAAATAATGTGCAAGGGTGTGGGAGAGAAATTGTTAAAAAATATGTATTGATTCATCTTTACTGGGGTCTTCACTATAGCAGGTAAGTATTGTGAACTTAAGTGGTATTTTGGTGGCTTTTAAAACACTTTACAAATATCTAATTACATGTACAGTAGTTAAGTGCTGAAGAAGATTCCTTTCCCATTCCCAACTTCTAGAAATGATTTGCTTCCAGCTGGAAGATTTGTGGTAGAGATGGAAAAGTGGTGAATAAATTGGTCACATCAGTGCAAATTCATAATGCATCTAGCTCCTGTGATTATAACCTTGTGCATTTTGAATATTTGTAAAATGTAATATATTCATCCCAGGAGTACATCCTTAGCACAACACTAAAGGTTCTTACTAGTAGCGAATCCTTGCTGATTTCCCATCACTGAAGCAGGTTTGGGGTTGCAGCAATTAAAAACATGATGTACAGTAAAATTGCAGCCTAAATGGTCAGCATTGAATGTGGGGCCATCTCCAGGCAGTTGTCTCGCACAGTTTCATTTTTTTGTATCATTTGTAGTATAACTTTGCAAGCCACTCGGAAAGGTTTAGGGCATTCAGTATGACTGTTAATTAATCATATTGTCATGTGAAGTGTATAGGCTTCACAGAGAACCTTTAATTGATCTGTTGACCCCACATTTGAAATAAATTATCACAGAGACTAAACTGGAAATGTAAAAGGCCTTTAATTTTCTATCTGATGTTATTTTTCACCTAACTATATTATGTTGATACATTTTTGTTTATTAAATTGTAATGATCACTGTTTAGCACTTCATCTGTTATGTAGCACGTTTCCAAATTAGGTGCTAGAATCCTCTTATGGTCTTTTTAGTTTCCATAAACTATTATCTGTATTTGTCGTTTTGATGATTATGTATTCATTTAAATCTTTTTATTAATTAGAAGGTCAATTGTCCAAATTTTTTCCTTGTCCATTTCTGACTGCGCTTTTCAGATGTATGTTTTCACAGAGTAAATCTATCTGAACACTCCAAATTTCCCATAGGTTTGGATAATTGACATTCTGTTGCATTTAAACAGCACAAACAGTGCTGATTGTGTTTTCCTTGTTAAGTCCGATATATCTGTTTTAAAGACAATGCACAATTTTGGTGTAAATAGTTTTCAGCACAACCTGTTTATGTTTTTGTCTGTATTTATTTTTCTTTAGAATGTTTGTCTTTGGTGGCTGGGTACCACTTGTGATGGATGATGTGAAAGTTGCCACTCATGAAAAGGAATGGAAGTGCACAAATACACTTGCTTACTTACATTTAGGTCAGTCTCTTGAGTTTCCTACTTAAGCGACTAATGGGTATGAAATCAAACCGCATTTTCCCCTCCTGCTTTCTCCAGCCATTGTTACAGATTGTAGTGAAAAATGGTATGTTTTTCATTTCCATTTTTTGTGCAGATAAAAGTGTTGTCCATTCGGTGTGTGCTGTGGCTCAGTCAGTTACACACACAACTCTGAGTCAGAAGGCCACAGGGTCAAGACTCCAAAGACTTGAGCACACAATCTTGGCTGACAGTGCAGTGCTGTACCGAGTCAGTGCTGTCTTTCGAATGAAATGTTAAACCAAGACTTTCTGTAAATAGATGCATTAATGACCAACAGTACTTTATTTAATATTCATATGTTTCAGTCAAGAGAATTATTCAAACTAGAAAGTAGGCAAGAATTTAGTAATTGAATTTACCTACAGAAGATTTCAAGCTCACATTTCTGTCAGAATTATTGAGCAATTTATTCAAGAAGCAATTTTGCAATTTCAATCATTTGCTTGCTTACACTAAAGTTAAGAAATAACATGTACATATTTGAGGAGATCATTCTTCATGATTGTACTTAACCTTTTTGCAATGTTCTAATAAAGAGAAACTGCAATTTCCTTGAACTTCCATATTTATATTGATTGTCTGCCGATTATTTTAACTGGTCCTAGGCTTGGGCGATTTTTACTCAATTCATCGACTCTAGACTTCTGTAAAGATTCAGCAGATATATCCGATTTAGACGTGGTCAAAATGAGTTGCATATTGGCAATATATTACCAATTCTACCTGATTATTATTGCATTAAGTGTATTCCTATACATGTTTTGGTTTATACAGCCTTATGTGAAGCGTAGCACAGTAGCTTATTTTTCCATCAAGACACAGGCGGGTCATTTTTCTTTACATGCTTTAGGGACAATGGTGCTTTAATAATTTTGTCAACCACCTAGTCATAAAAGTGCAGTGTCATTTATGAAAACATTTTTAATGGAAGATTTAAATGATCAATTTCCTGTTCTATCAGTTTCAGATTGCTTGGTCTTCATGCATGTTACCATAGAACCTTTTACTGTGTAGCTAGTTTAAATATTTTAGAAGCAGTGATTTCTAGATTGCCAGTATAACTCTGTAATGTTATCTGGTTGCCATTACTCGGCAGTTAACTTTTCATAAGCTAGTTCACAAAGTGTATCCACAAATAAATAGTATACACTTTATTGTATACTTCAAATACAATCTGGTTCAATTTAGGGTAAAATATGTGTACTTTTTAAAAAAACTTGCATTTAACATTTCTTATGTTGAGTATGTTGGTGTTTCAGTAATATTGAAGTCTATATCAAAATGTCACTATTAAATTGCTTTGTGTTTACTTTTATATCGATGGTATAATATTTTTAAACATTGGCAAAATGAATTAAGTTAGTGGTATATTTCTGGCAGATGGCAATATGTGGACACCTATAGTTTCGGACACATTGGAGGACAATGTACCAAGGGCCAGGGCTGGCCACTGTGCTGTTGCTATTCATACTCGTCTTTATATCTGGAGTGGGAGAGATGGCTATCGGAAAGCTTGGAATAATCAAGTTTGCTGTAAAGATCTTTGGTATTTGGAAACTGGTGAGTGTTGCATGGCCCTTAAAGGTAAACTTGGGCTGACGAATTGGAGATTTTTTTGTTTGATGTGTTTAAAATTTCTGTAAAAGTAAATGGCAAGGGACAGCACGGTGGTGCAGTGGTTAGCACTGGTGCCTCACGGCGCCAGGGACCCAGGTTCGATTCTGGCCCCGGGTCACTGTCCGTGTGGAGTTTGCACATTCTCCCTGTGTCTGCATGGGTCTCATCCCCACAACCCAAAAAGATGTGCAGGATAGGTGGATTGGCCACGCTAAATTTCCCCGTAATTGGAAAAAAAAGGCATTGGGTTTATTTTTTTAAAATGTAAACGGTGAGAGTATGGGTTCAAAAGTCAAAGGGATAATTTAGGACTAATATCAGGAAGTTTTTCTTTATGCCATTTGAACATGTGAAACAGACCAGCTGAATGAGTACTGGAGGCAAAAGTCCTGGGGTCATTTAAAAAAAAAAAAAATTGGGTGCTGCACTTGCAAGAGAAATGTAAGGTATTTCTGGATGGATGAATGATCTTTCTCATCTATAAATATATTGTGTATATCCATTTCAGCTGCTTGGTTTTTATTTCAAAAGCAGGGAAGCATTTATTTTCATGACCATAAATGTTAGGTAGCAGAGCTGGAACTTAACATGGCATGTTTTTAAAAACTAGTGGTCGAAGTAGGAAATTATTTGAGAGTTGGAATCTAGGTCAACAACATGAAAAGAATTTCATGGTGAGCCATTATCAGTCTACATCAAATCATTTTGGGATAAAGTTGACAATGGAATGGGCAGCAATTTAGCTTGCACATTTTCTTCCAAGAATGTTTCTTGAAACTTGAGACACAAGAAAAGTGAGCCTGGGTACAGGGATGTGAGTGAAATATTAAAATACAGTTTTCCTAAATATAACTTGAAACACTGTTTTGTTTGTCTTTAGAAAAGCCCCCTGCACCATCCCGTGTACAGTTGGTTCGAGCCAGCACAAATTCACTTGAAGTGTGTTGGGGTGCTGTTCCAACCGCAGATGCCTACCTTCTTCAGCTGCAAAAGTATGATATGCCGCCATCAACTACCACCACCACCATGGCAACTCCATCATTGAGCAACACCGCACTGCCTCAGAAGACTCCATGCAGCCCTATTTCTCCTACACCTGCTTCTCCTGCCACACTCCCTGTTTCTAAAGTAGCCTCTCCCACTAGTGCACTAGTTCCTGGAATGACTAGTAAGTCTCAAAGTATTTTTATCAGTTTTAATTGTCACCATTTGTTTAGCAAATGGTGGCCAATCGCGGAACCACATCTAATGTTGTACACTATGTTTTGAGTTTTGCAAGCACTGGCTGATTGGGTATAGTTAGTACTTTGACTGTTGTGAACAGCTGAAAGTGTGTGTTTGATACGTTCCGTCAGTGGTTGGGATATATGGCCTACATACCTGGTGCCATACTGGCACTGAAATTCATATACAACTTGTTTGTGTGATAGACAGAATTTTTTTTGGCTTGACAGCAGCACACTGTTAGTGGAAAATACCACCTGTGTTGCCACTGCATAATTTTAAAAATAAATAAATTTAGAGTTTCCAATTAAGGAGCAATTTAGAGTGGCCAATCCACCTAACCTGCACATCTTTGGGTTGTGGTTGTGTCCCCGCATACACTGGGAGAGTGTTGCAAACTCCACGCAGACAGTGACCCAGGGCCAGGATCGAACCGAGGACCTCAGTGCCGTAGGCAGCAGTGTCAGCCATGTTGCCACTGCATAACAGCAGTGTGAAACAGCTAGCTTCATCTGTTGCTCAAATCTTTGAGACAACTTGCCCTTCCAGAGTAATCTGAGGTAGACAGGGTACTTTTCAGGACCAAATATGGCAGCCTTTAGCTCGTTCATGATGTTTGTGCAATATACAGCGAGCAATGATCTGATCAGGGTAGCCATTATCCTGCAGGATGGCCTTGATTATTCCTATTTTCGCGAACAAACAGCTCTGGCCCTATTTATGAGGCTATTGATAAGCCCAATCTTATAGCATGGAACAATCACAACACAAAATAAAATGGAGCAGTCAAATTAGCTCCTTTTCCTCGATGTGCTAGTTGAGAAATCTGCCAGTGGGATTCTGTTAATGCCTACAGCACGCTGACATGGGAGGTCTGACCCGAGAAGGGTGCACAGACCCTCCTGACGGCGGGGAACCATGGAAATTCTACCCCATGTATTTATCTAGCATCCCCTTAAATGTATCTTTGCTAATCACCTCAACTACTTGTGTTAGCAAGTTCCACATTCTCACCACTCTGGTTAAATGATTTCTCTTCAACTCCCAACTGGATTTATTAGCAACTATCCCATATTTATGGCCGTTAGTTCTGGAAACCCTTTTTTTTCATTTAAGGGATGTGGGCTTCGCTGGCTAGGTCAGCATTTATTGCTCATTCCTAATTGCCCTTGAAAAGCTGGTTGTGAGCCACCTCTTGGACCGCTGCAGTTCATGTGGTGTGGGTACACCCACAGTGCTGTTAAGCAGGGAGTTCCAGGATTTTGACCCAATGACAGTGAAGGAACAGTGATATATTTACAAGTCACGATTGTGAGTAACTTAGAGGGGAACCTCCAGGTGCTGGTGTTCCCTGGTACCTGCTGACCTTGTCCTTCTAGATGGTGGAGATCGTGGGTTCGAAAGGCGTTTTGCTAAGCTCCTGCTGTGCACCTTGTAGATGGTACGCACTGCTGCCATTGAAAGTCGGTGGTGGAGGGATTGAATGTTTGTGGAAGGTGTGTCAATGAATTCATAGAATTTACAGTGCAGAAGGAGGCCATTCGGCCCATCGAGTCTGCACCGGCTCTTGGAAAGAGCACCCGCACCCCCACCCTATCCCCATAACCCAGTAACCCCACTCAACACTAAGGGCAATTTTGGACACTAAGGGCAATTTATCATGGCCAATCCACCTAACCTGCACATCTTTGGGCTGTGGGAGGAAACCGGAGCACCCGGAGGAAACCCATGCACACACGGGGAGAACGTGCAGACTCCGCACAGACAGTAACCCAAGCCCAAGCCGAATTGGGCTGCTTTGTCCTGGATGGTGTCAAGTTTCTTGGAGTTGTTGGAGTTGCACTCATCCAAACAGGTGGAGAGTATGCCAGTGCACTCCTGACCTGTGCCTTATAGATGGTGAACTTTAGGGAGTCAGGAGTTGAGTGACTCGCCATAGGATTCCTAGCCTCTGACCTACTCTTGTTGCCACAGTATTTATATGTGTTGAAGACATGTGGTGAAGACATTTGATAAAGACAAACCAGAAAAAATGTAAAATCAAGCAGTGAATGTGCACTTCACAGTGTCTAGGTACAGAATGATAGCTGTTCATGGAACGCTCACCTGCCTTTATACGAAACCTGGGTATAACTTAAAACAAGAAAATTACTATAAAATAATAGTTTAATGCATTTTTAAAAATAAATAATTTCAAAATCAGCAGCACCAAAATAACCTTGCTACAAAATCAGCATCATCAAAATAAAACTTGCTACATGGGAGGAACATAATTAATAGCATCCCAATGTTTGTAAATATGAGCCTTAAATATTTTCTTGTCCAACTTCGGAAGACAAAGACCAATCAGAATTTACCTTCCTGGTTTAAATTTAGACAAATACTTGGCAGTTAACTGTTTGCTGGTGCATTGTCCATGGCAATGCTTCGACTAATCAGAGTCCACTTGCCAACCAATCAGCACTCTCTTCTCGTGCAGTTTAAACGGTTGTTCCTTTTACAGTTGGTATTACAAATCTGTCCTAATAAGTGCAAGACCAAAAACTTCGACAGCATGTCTCTTTTTTTCAGCTATACTGAAGTTCTGTACTACCAAGTGACTATCTAGTGCAACAATCTGAACTGAGGAACATATTTCATTTGGAGGAATATTCTAGAACTTCAATTAATCGTTCAGTTTTTGGTTTCTGCAGTGCCTTACATATTTCTACTTTGTATTCCATAAAGGTGCTGTGACTACCGTGCAAGTCTCTGCTGCTCAGGTATCTGGAATGTCTTCAGCAGCCACCCAGCTGGTTACAGTCTCCCAGCAAGCTGTGCAGACAGTAAAAGCTGCAGTTTCTTCCTTACCTGCTGGTGTCCGTCTGGTTGTCCCAGCTCAAAGCGCCACTAATGCTGTTCCCTCTGTAGTAAGTGTGAGTATTTATTTTTCTTTCTCACTTATTTACCAGTTGAATCAATTTAATTTTGATCATGAGGTTTGAAGTTCAGTGAGAGGGAAAATTCAGTGTTGTAGTTAGTGGAGTTATAACGTTCTGTTAAGGGTGACTTTATAGTGGTGATAAATTAGAAATGTAGGATAGTATATTTGTGGGGAAGCAAGATTGTGTGATTTGGCCTCCCAAAAAGGAGGAAGTGTATTGTCCCGCACTGTTAAACTGATAAATGATTGCCCAATGATTGAAGGGATGTGTTAAGTCATCAAAATGTACCTTAATCAGAGCTTGGCTTAAGAAAATTAAGGTTTGTAATCAATGTTCCCTATAATTTCTTTAGGTGTGCAGTCCCTTTAATATTTTTGTGTGTGATAATTTAAAAGGGCTGACTTGTGTTCTGCCTGCACAGGGACTTTTGGGTTGCTGTATGTCCATGCAGATTAGAGGGAACATTGGCTACAGGAGCGCTGGAGCGCCACTTGGCAGCATTCAAGGAGTCTGAAGCATAATTCTGTTACTTGTTTAAAAACAATTCCAATTAAGGGGCATTTTAGCATGGCCTATCCACCTACTCTGCACATTTTTGGGTTGTAGGGGTGAGGCCCATGCAGACACGGGGAGAATGTGCAAACTCCACATGGACAGTGACCCAAGACAGGGATCTAACCCAGGTCCTCGGTGCCGTGAGGCAGCAGTGCTAACCACTGCGCCACCGTGCCGCCCCTTTAATTCTGATACTTAACCGCTAACCTGGCTTATCTGTATGTGGCCAACATTGTGGAAAAGTGGCTTAATTACGAATGGCTTGAAGTTAGTTAGAGACTGATTGCTTTTATCGGAGGTTTCTCTAGACTTGTATATCTCCTGTGGCCATGCACATTATAAATTAGATGAGACACTATTTTATGACTGGAGTATTCTAATATGTTGCTTGGAAGCAGCATCTGGCATGCCACTTTGAGGTCACAAGTTCTAAAAAGCACCTCCTACTCCATTTATCAAACTTGGATCCTTGTCTCTGAATAAGGGAAAAAATAATTACAGGGCTATTGGGAAAAAGTAGGGGAATGGAACTAATTGGACAGCTCTACAGAAGAGCTGGCACAGGCATGATCACAGAATGGTTAAGGTACAAAAGGAGGCCATTTGGCCTGAACCACTCGCTGTGTGAAAACGTTTTTCTCACATCACATTTGTTTCTTTTGCAAATCACTTTAAATCTGTGCTCTCTCGTTCTTGATCCTTTTACGAGTGGGAACTGTTTTTGCACCTACTCTGTCCAGCCCCCCTCATGATTTTGAACACCTCTATCAAATCTCTCAGCCTTTTTCTCCCAAAGGAGAACAGCCCCAACCCTTTCAATCTACTCTCATAACTGTAGTTTCTCATCCCTGGGACCATTCTTGTAAACCGCTTCTGTGCTCTCTCCATTAGTGTGGCGCCCAGACTGTACACAGTACTCCAGCTGAGGTCTAACTAGTATACGTTCCACATAACTTCCTTACTCTTGCATGCTATGCCTTTATTAATAAAGCCCAGAATACTGTATGATTTATTAACTGCTCTTTCTAACTCTCCTGCCACCTTCAATGACCTATGCCCATATACACCTGCTTCTGCACCCGATAAGGAATTTTAGCCCTTATTTTATTTGACTTTCCATGTTCTTCTGACCAATATGCATCACCATTCACTCATCCACATTGACCTTCATCTGCCACCTATCTGCCCACTCCAATTCATCTATGTCCTATTGAAGTTCTACACTGTCCTCCTCACAGTTTGCAATAGTTTCAAGTTTTGTATCTTCTGACTTGAAATTGTCCCCTGCACACCAAGATCTAGATCATTAATATCAGGAAAAGAAAGGTTCCTGGGGAACACCACTACAAACCTTCCTCTAGCCTGAAAAATATCCAATGACCATTACTCTCTGCTTCCTCATATTCAGCCAATTTTGTATTTGTGTTGCTTTTCTCAAGTCAGTTGTGTAGCACTGAATCAAATGTCTTTTGAAAGTCTATGTGGTGGCACGGTGGTGCTGTGGTTAGCACTGCAGCCTCACGGCGCTGAGGACCCGAGTTCGATCCCGACCCCAGATCACTGTGCGTGTGGAGTTTGCACATTCGCCACATGTTTGCGTGGGTCTCACCCCCACAACGCACAGATGTGCAGGTTAGGTGGATTGACCACATAAATTGCCCCTTAATTGGAAATAAAAATAATTGGGTACTCAAAATTTAATTTTAAAAAGTCCATGTACACCACATCAACAGCATTACCCTCATCGATCCATCATCCAAAAACTCCAGTAAGTTAGTCAAACACTATTTCCCCTTTAGAAATCCTTGCTGGCTGTCTTCTAATCGACCCACATTTTTTCATGTGACTACTAATTCTATCCCGAATAATTGTTTCAAAAGCTTACCCACCACTGATATTAAACTGACTGGTCTGTAATTGCAAGGGCTATCCGTACAATCTTTTTTGAACAAGGGAGTAACATTTACAACTCTCCACTCATCTGGCATCTTCCCTCAGTCTAGAGAAGACTGGAAGATTATGGTCAGCACCGCTGCAATTTCCATTCTCGCTTCCTTCGGTATCCTTGGATGCATAACGGTGCATTGATAAACCGATTGGCCACCTTTTTTGCTGTATTATTCTGTGATTCTTTGATACGAGCAAAGAAATAATTCCCAGTCAGCAGCATGCTCCAGAATGGCAACACAGAGCAGTCGCATACAAGGGAGAATGTATTCCACTGTGGCCTAAGTTGAGGGTGGGAGGAGAAGCTGCTATTAGAGATGGTCTGCTGATAATTAGATTGCAACCAAGCGAGGCAGTCATGTGGACTAGACAGCAGAGAAGAGAGAGAGCAGTGAGATTAACTGTTGAGGTCATGGGGAACAAGGGTAAATGATGTGCTATGATAACAGCCACCATTGTTAGTGCCATTTTGGGAAAGGCAGAAAGCGGAAAAAAGAGATTCATGCAGAGTGCCAGGAGAGTTGAGGACAGTTTTGGGATGCAAAAATATGCCAAAGAATCTTGGTGAGGAAAAGCAGTTTAGAGACGGGTTGATAGTTTTGACAGGACAAGAGAGATTATAGCCGAGCGAAGGGTGTGTGATGAAGGCAGATTTGAATGGTAGCAGTACAATTGGCAAGGAAAGGAAATAATTTTCTGTGATATCTGAAATGGGAGGCAGGAAGCGAAGTTGGATACTTCATCCTTGGCAGTCCCTCGATTTGAGGATGACGTTTACTGAGGGTTGTGAGTTTCTGTCATGGATCGTCATGTTACCCAACAGGTTTGCAGGTCTTTGGGCACATTGGTCAGGATATCCTGCGAGATAGTGGGATCAGGAGAACAGGAATTGCTTCCTTTCCTTTCCTTCTCTGGTGCCGCTCTGCCTTATCATTGGGAGTTTGGTCTTGAAGCATGATGCAGCTTTATGGACAAATTATTGCCATTTTGAACAGTTGGTAGATGGCAAAATTCCTGAAAAATCAACTAAAATCAATTGGACACTGTGTCCAAATGGCCGAAAGCATCTCCCACTCCCTGTCCCGTACCCCCTAGACTACACACGCGGACACAAACACACATACCGTTTTCTCAACTCTCAAAGGGCCAGCATTCCTGGAGAGGACAAAGAAAACACTTTTAAAAGAAAAATTAGAGTACCCAATTCAATTTTTCCAATTAAGTGGCAAATTAGCGTGACCAATTCACCTACTCTGCACATCCTTTTGGATTGTGGGGGTGAGACCCACGCAGACAGAGGGAGAATGTGCAAACTCCACACGGACAGTGACCAGGGGTCAGGATCGAATCCGGGTCCTCAGCGCGTGAGGCAGCAGTGCTAGCCCCTGCACCACTGTGCTAGAAAACACTTAAAAGACATTCTGAAGCTCTCTTTGAAGTCCACCAGCATTGACATTAATGACTGGGACGAACTTGCTATCAATTGTTCAAAGTTGATGTTTATTGGGAATGGGGTTGAGGGAGCAAGAAGGTAGGTCACCCTGTTCTAGATATTCATGGGGAATTATACATTGAATAATAGCAGATGTTTCTTCCTTCCTTTCCTATCGGAATAAAATCCTCTGATCTGAATGTTGCTTTTTTTTTTCACCAGGGCAGGGGAAAGTCTGTTTAACTGTAAGCTTGTGTTTTTATCAAGAAGTAATTGCTTGAAAAGAACATGGAATGTTATATAGTAAAGAGATTTTTTTAAAGTGCAAAATCTGGCTGCAAATTTGAATGTTCCTATGTTTTTTATTCACAGTGACCTTTTTTTAGGGTTAATTGCAGGTGGGAGAAATCATCAGCCCCTCATTGGTGAAAAATTAAGCTATTGCTAGCTGAATTTCTCCATAACACAACAGAGAATGTGGAGTACTTGGGAGGATATTGTGTTCACAAATGATAGATCTATTTGTAAATTACCTATATTTTAAAAGTTAGCTATAATAAACATTGACCGTACTATTCATTTGTATGGAGCACTTATTCCATGCAGTATATCAGGTATATTTTTCACTATTGTAGGATTGACAGAGTGGGGGAATGGTGATTTCTATGAAGCAACGGCAAACAAAATGAATTTTTCTCGTCATGTGGGTGAAGGAAGCTTATGGTATTTAATTGTGAAATAAATATTTTTTGCCAGTGAGCCATAATGGACAGGTTTGTGTAAAAGCAAATCTAAAAATGTACCTTAAGTCTGCAACAGCTGTGTAAAAGTACCTTTTTGTTGTGCAGGTGAACACGCCGGCCACGACAATGCTGAAGACAGCAGCTGCACAAGTGGCAACATCATCTGGCACTCTTGGCTCTGCTTCATCGCGACCTATAATAACTGTACATAAATCTGGTGCATTGACTGTAGCTCAACAGACTCAAGTTGTCACCACTGTCGTGGGCGGTGTCACCAAAACGTTCACACTTGTCAAAAGCCCTATTCAAGTTGGTGGTGGAGGGTCCCTGGTAATTAGCACTTCAAAATTATTAGATCGCTTTGCATGCCAGATTTTTGTTAATGGATTAATGAAGCCTCTAGGTGATTTCTCCTCATTAAATGCTGAGGTGTGGGTTCTCATTGACATTAATCTGGCCTTGTGGCTTGCTGGCCCCTGAAGAGGGGCCAATGAAATGTGAATGAAGTCACGAGCAGCTGATCTGTAATGGCAGTTTTACCCATGAATGGCAGATTGAAAATCCAGCCTTGGTGGCCTGAACATGTGTGGCTGGCCACTGCCGCAAAAATGTGCTGCATAGTGCAGTGAAGGTTGGTAACAGAGAGGTTGGGGATGGGGTTAGTGCAAGATAACCTTTCCCTTCCAAAACATAATTTAAAGGGCCTTATCCTTATATTTTGGAAAAACAAAAATGCTCTCCTCTTTGGGGATTCAGACTTTGACCCCAACCTTAAAGGATGGAGATGAATATGTACCCGAATCCCGTATAATATTGGATCCCATGTAGGCCATTGGCGCAGGACTGTCAGTGTTGGAAGCCCTCAACCCACTTATTGTTCTTTGGGTGCAGACGACGCGGTTGTCACAATGTTTGACTCTGCTTTTGCATCAACATTTCTTCAGTTTTGTTTCCTAAACAAACTGGATTCCTATGTGCCTTGCAGCAAAGTGGTAGGACACATGTGATTGCTTGGATATTTCCCACCTGATGAATTCTTGATCTCATTTGTACCTTCACAGGAACTGGGTGGAGAGGAGAGAAAATTAGAGAACAAATTAACTTTTTCGCTCATTCGTTTACTACAGTTCATTGCGGAGGCCTTAGGATAGGCCCCCTTTTAATCTAGTTAATTGATGCATGATATGATTAAACTTGGAGAGATTAATGGCAATTGGGCGCACATGGCTTTATTGTTCCTGATTTACATTTTGCCAAGTTTTAAGATTTGTTAATTTTTTATTTTTTTAAAAATAATTTTTATTAGGGTTTTCACAAAATATCAACAACAGAATGAAAAAGAAACCCAATAAAATTAAATACAGAACAAAGTTAAACAACCCCCGTGCCCCCCTCCCCATATACATAAATAATAAATTAACACCCCGAGTTAACACAAAGCAAACATATACAACCCCTCAGATCCCCCAGGGTAAATAAACAAAAATAAAATAGAACCCCCCCCCCCCCCCCCCCCCCCGGTCGCTGCTGCTACTGACCATTGTCTACCGTTCTGCCAGGAAGTCCAAGAACGGTTGCCACCGCCTAAAGAACCCTTGTACCGATCCCCTTAAGGCAAATTTCCCCCTCTCCAATTTAATAAACCCCGCCATATCGTTGATCCACGATTCCACGCTTGGGGGGCCTCGCATCCCGCCACTGAAGAAGAATCCTTCGCCGGGCTACCAGGGACGCAAAGGCCAGAATACCGGCCTCTTTCGCCTCCTGCACTCCCGGCTCCCCTGCAACCCCAAATATTGCGAGCCCCCAGCCCGGCTTGACCCTGGATCCTATCACCCCCAACACTGTCCTCACTACGCCCTTCCAAAATTCCTCAAGCGCTGGGCATGCCCAGAACATATGGGTGTGATTTGCTGGGCTCCCTGAGCACCTAACACACCTGTCCTCTTCCCCCAAAGAACCGGCTCATCCTTGTCCCGATGTGTGCCCTGTGCAGCACCTTAAACTGTATGAGGCTGAGCCTCGCGCACGAAGAGGAAGAGCTCGCCCTCCCTAGGGCATCTGCCTACGTCCCCTCTTCGATCTCCTCTCCCAACTCCTCCTCCCACTTACCTTTCAACTCCACCACCGAGGCCTCCTCCTCCTGCATCACCTGGTAAGTTTCCGAGATCTTCCCCACTCCAACCCAATCTCCCCAGAGAGCACCCTGTCCTGTACTGTGCGTGGCAGCAGTTGCGGGAATTCCACCACTTGCCGCCTGGCAAACGCCCTTACCTGTAAATATCTGAAGGTGCTCCCCGGGGGGAGCCCGTACTTCTCCAGTTCACCCAGGCTCGTGAACTTCCCGTCCACAAACAGGTCCCCCAACCTACTTATCCCTGCCTTGTGCCACCCCGAGAACCCTCCATCTATTCTCCCTGGGACAAACCGGTGGTTCCCCCGTATAGAGGTCCACACCGAGGCCCCAACTTCCCCCCTGTGCCGCCTCCACTGCCCCCAGATTTTGAGGGTAGCCGCCATTACCGGGCTCGTGGTATACCTCATTGGAGGGAGCGGCAGCGGCGCCGTTGCCAGCGCCTCCAGACTCGTACCCTCACAAGACGCCGTCTCCAGCCTCTTCCATGCAGCCTCCATCACCCACGTGCGCACCATCGCCGCATTGGCGGCCCAGTAGTACCCACAGAGGTTGGGCAGTGCCAGCCCCCCCCATCCCTACTCCGCTCCAGGAACACCCTTCTCACCCTCTGAGTCCCTCGCGCCCACACAAACCCCGTTATGCTCCTATTGACCCGCCTAAAGAAGGCCTTCGGGATAAACATGGGGAGGCACTGGAACAGCAACAAAAACCTTGGGAGTACCGTCATCTTAACTGACTGCACCCTACCTGCCAGGGACAGCGGCAACACGTCCCACCTCTTGAACTCCTCCATTTGCTCCACCAGCCTCGTGAAATGAAGTCTATGCAGGACCCCCCAGCTCCTGGACCCCCAAGTACCTGAAGCTCCTCTCCGCCCTTTTTAGTGGGAGCTCGCCAATCCCCCTCTCCTGGTCCCCTGGGTGAACCACGAACAACTCGCTCTTCCCCATGTTGAGCTTGTACCCTGAGAAATCCCCGAACTCCCTGACGATCCTCATTACCTCCGGCAATTACCCCACCGGGTCCGCCACATATAGCAGCAAGTCGTCCGCATAGAACGACACCCTATGCTCCTCCCCGCCCCGCACCAACCCCCTCCAGTTCCTCGACTCCCTCAGTGCCTTAGCCAGGGGCTCAGTCGCCAGTGCGAAGAGCAGGGGGGGACAGGGGACACACCTGCCTCGTCCCTCGATGCAACCGAAAGTACTCAGACCTCCTCTTGTTCGTGGCCACACTCGCCATCGGGACCTCGTACAACAACCTAACCCACCTGACAAACCCTTCCCCAAACCCGAACCTCTTCAGCACCCCCCACAAGTACCCCCACTCTACCCTATCGAAGGCCTTCTCAGCGTCCATCGCCACCACTATCTCCGCCTCCCCCTCCCTCACCGGCATCATAATAACGTTCAGGGGCCTCCGCACATTCGCATTCAACTTCTCCCCTTCACGAATCCCGTCTTTCTTCGTGGATCACCTGCGGCACACAATCCTCAATTCTTGTGGCTAAGACCTTCGCCAGCACCTTGGCATCTACATTTAACAATGAAATCGGCCTGTAAGACCCACACTGCAGGGTATCCTTGTCCTGCTTCAGGATCAAGGAGATCAGTGCCCGGGACATCATCGGGGGCAAAGCCCCCCCCCCTCCCTTGCCTCACTGAAGGTCCTAACTAGCAACGGACCCGACAGGTCCACATATTTCTTGTAGAATTCGACCGGGAAACCGTCCGGCCCCGGTGCCTTCCCCGCCTGCATGCTCCCTATCCCTTTGGCCAGCTCCTCCAGCCCAATCGGGGCCCCCAATCCGCTACCAGTCCCTCCTCCACCTTCGGAAACCTCACTTGGTCCAGAAAGCGGCCCATCCCTCCCTCCTCCCGTGGGGGCTCGGACCGATACAATTCCTCATAAAAGTCCCTGAAGACCCCATTGATGTCAACCCCACTCCATACCACACTCCCTCCCCTATCCTTAACTTCCCCGATCTCCCTAGCTGCGTCCCGCTTCCGAAGCTGATGCGCCAGCATCCGACTTGCCTTTTCCCCATACTCATTAATCGCCCCTGGGCCTTCCTCCACTGCATCTCCGCCTTCCTGGTGGTCAACAGGTCGAATTCAGCCTTCCTCAACAATCCCTCCTCCGGCACCTCCGCATACCTCCTGTCTACCCTCACCATTTCCCCCACCAGCCTCTCCCTCTCCTCTCCTTGTGGGCCCTAATGGAGATCAGCCCTCCCCTAACCACCGCCTTCAGCGCCTCCCATACCATCCCCACTCGGACCTCCCCGTTATCGTTGGCCTCCAGGTATCTCTCTATACTTCCTCGGACTCACTCACTCACCTCCTCGTCCGCCAACAGCCCCACCTCCAAGCGCCACAGCGGGCGCTGGTTCCTCTCCTCCCCCAGCTCTCGGGTTACCCAATGCGGGGCGTGATCCGAAATGGCTATCGTCGAGTACTTGGTATCCTCTACTCTCGCTATCAGCGCCCTACTCGTAATAAAGAAGTTGATCCAGGAATAAGCCTTATGAACATGCAAGAAGAATGAAAATTCCCTAGCCCCCGGCCTTGCAAATCTCCAAGGGGGCACCCCTCCCATCTGGTCCATAAACCCCCTCAGCACCTTAGTCACTGTCGGCTTCCTACCTGTCCTAGACCTGGAGCGATCCAGTGCCGGATCCAACACCGTGTTAAAGTCCCCGTCGTCTCTCCCCCCCCCCCCCCCCCCCCCCCCCCATTATCAGGCCCCCCACTTCCAACGGGATCCGACCCAACATGCGCCCCATAAAACCCGCATCGTCCCAGTTCGAGGCGTACACATTGACCAGCACTACCCTGTCCCCTTGCAGCTTACCACTCACCATTATGTACCTGCCGCCATTGTCTGTCACAATGCTCGACGCCTCGAACGACACCCTCTTTCCCACCAAGATCGCCCCCCCCCCCCCCGATTTTTGGCATCCAACCCTGAGTGAAACACCTGACCTACCCACCCCTTCCTCAATCTTACCTGGTCTGCCACCTTCAGGTGTGACTCCTGGAGCATGACCACATCCGCCTTCAGCCCCTTCAGGTGCGCAAACACCCGGGCCCGCTTGACCGGCTCGTTCAGTCCCCTTACATTCCAGGTTATCAGCCGGATCAGGGGACTAACCACCCCCCTCCTCCGCCGACTAGCCATAACCCCTCCTTGGCCAGCCACGCGCCTGCACTCCACGCCCGGCCCGTCCCCACGGCGGCAGACCCCCGTCCCAACCCCCTCTACTCGCTCCAGCTCCCCCTTGACCATAGTAGCAGCACGGTTGCCCTCACGGCTAGGTCCCATCCTAGCTGCTTTACTCCCCCATTACACTCCCGCAAGTCAGCTGACTCCTGCTCACCCCAGCTACTCCCGCCTCTCCTTCGACTCCTCCCATTGTGGGACATACCCTCCTCCTCCATTACCCATCCACAGGCACTCCGCCTCCCCCTTACATCACAAGCGCGGGAAACATCCCTCGCTTCCCCGCCCCCTCCAGCCTTCAGCGCGTGAAAAAGCCCGTGCTTTCCACCTGCCCGGCGCCGCCACCTCTGTGGCCACCCCTTTTACAGGCCCAGTCCCCTCACCCCCGACTCGGGCCTCCCCCTCCCCCGCGGGGCCCCATCCAGATTTGTTATTTTTACAGAGCAATGAAAATTTGTACAGCAGGAACAATTAGTTTCATATGTTTGATATTTCTAACTTCCTGGAGAAAACAAGATGGTCTTTTGTAACATTTGCCATTTTGTTTTGCTGGATTGTATATAGGTTAACATTAATTTTAACTTGCATATGGTCTGATGTGTGAACATAAAGCAAAATTTTTTTGTGTATGTTGAACTGGAAATTTGTAGTAAACCATCTTTAGTTCTCAGAAAAAAGTGTTTATTTGCTATATCAAGCACAACTTTAAGATAATTTTATGTTGGTCATAAATTCCTTAGCGTGAATAGATAAACATTTAGCGTGTCCTTGGCTCCACTTTCTGGAATTACTTCTCTAAACTCCATCATCTTTCCCACTATTCTGTCATTTTAAAACATCATATCTATCCTTTCAACTATGGTCACCTCTCCTGACCCTTGCCCTATGGCTCGTTGTCCATTCCTTTATTTGTTTTATCTTTTTAACTCACCCCTGTAAAGCTCAATGAATTATTTTCTGTCTTTAAAGACTTTATGTAAGTGCTGGCTGCAATTGTTGTTGACCATGTGTGATCAGTTGAAATTTGTTCTGTTTAGATCTCCAATCTGGGAAAAATGATGACTCTTGTACAGACAGCCCCTGTGCAAACTGGTGCTCCAATCACTGGGCAGGCGACTGCTGGGTCTTTGGCACAGTTCATTCAGGTATGTTGTGTTACATTTTCATAATCATAACTTGGAATGGCCAATAGTGGATAAGCTAACTGCGTG
Source organism: Scyliorhinus torazame (assembly GCF_047496885.1). Lineage (NCBI taxonomy): Eukaryota > Metazoa > Chordata > Chondrichthyes > Carcharhiniformes > Scyliorhinidae > Scyliorhinus > Scyliorhinus torazame. The sequence goes on from NC_092725.1 coordinate 104,534,860, forward strand.
TTTAGCAGTTTTAATGTCTGTTTAAATAGCAGACAGAAGAATGCCAAGAGTCAGTGATACTGCGCAAAGTGATTTCTAGGAGCACGTGTTTTTACATATATAGAAAATCTATGGATCCATGTCTGTGTTAAAAATGTTGCATAGGGTGCGCTCTTCAGCCTACAAATGTTACATCCTGTTGTTACGCTGAATTAATTGTTCAAATATTTCCATTTCATTTTGTTCTTTCAACCATCACAATATGGTTGCAGACTGTAGCCACGAGATGGATCTGGAGAGTATCTCTGAAGTCTTCCCAAACCAGTTACCACCTTCGATTTTAAAAAAAAAAGATCTTCAGCAATTTACTGTTCATAGATATATATTATTTTAGTAATTTACTGGTCTTCTTTGCAGTTTCTCTGTTATTATTCCTCACTGCTGCTGTTTGCTGCCATGTTTCTTCCATTTGGGAGATCAGGTGACATAATTTGCGTCACAGATTTTTCTGTGGCTCTTGTCAATGCTCCACTGTATTTCAGCGGGTTGGAACAGATCAGTCCAGTACTCTCTCCCTTTATTCCCTCAAGGGTGCACACAGAATGATAGCCGAGCATTGCAGCAAGTATTTGAGGATTAAACAGCAGAACTTGAACTGTGTGTGCATAGTCAAATTCAAATCTAGTTCAGGGCCTGCATTCTAACTTGTGACAGGGCACGTTCCTTTTAAACATGATTTCACACCATACTGTGATGACACTAGACTTGTACCGTTATATGGAAGACCAGCGACTGGAGAGGGTCTTGCACTACTTTCTGTCAGTGTACTTGACAGAAAGGTGAAGATCTGACTCCCGAGTTACATTAATGAGTTTGTATCGATGTGTTGTTGGGCATTTTATAAACTTGAAATACTTGAAGAGATAGGACAGCGCTATCTCTCTGGCAGATGTTGACTGCCAGCATGAAGAATTCACCAACTAGGGAACAAAACACTGCTTAGATATGTGTGGATCTCCTTTATTGCTGGGAAAAATATTATGTACATTGAGGTTCAACGACAGTGCAGTTCGATTCTGATCACTGTATATTTCATGTAGTAGCACCCGTTTTATAATGGCATTGCTGAGTGCAGCAAAACACAGTTTCACATTATAGAACAGTTTTTAGTTGCTTTCCTTACAAAACGGACCAAATTTGTATTTTTTATTGTAGTATAGTTCCATAATTGTCAAATGGACCTTCAGCATTTACCAATTACTAGAAAAGTATCAAATCTAGGGAATAGTTATTCAGCTGAGATGATTAGTGTCATAGAATCATAGAATTTACAACAAAGAACAACAAAGAACAAAGAAATGTACAGCACAGGAACAGGCCCTTCGGCCCTCCAAGCCCGTGCCGACCATACTGCCCGACTAAACTACAATCTTCTACACTTCCTGGGTCCGTATCCTTCTATTCCCATCCTATTCATATATTTGTCAAGATGCCCCTTAAATGTCCCTATCGTCCCTGCTTCCACTACCTCCTCCGGTAGTGAGTTCCAGGCACCCACTACCCTCTGCGTAAAAAACTTGCCTCATACATCTACTCTAAACCTTGCCCCTCTCACCTTAAACCTATGCCCCCTAGTAATTGACCCCTCTACCCTGGGGAAAAGCCTCTGACTATCCACTCTGTCTATGCCCCTCATAATTTTGTATACCTCTATCAGGTCGCCCCTCAACCTCCTTCGTTCCAGTGAGAACAAACCGAGTTTATTCAACCTCTCCTCATAGCTAATGCCCTCCATACCAGGCAACATTCTGGTAAATCTCTTCTGCACCCTCTCTAAAGCCTCCACATCCTTCTGGTAGTGTGGCGACCAGAATTGAACACTATACTCCAAGTGTGGCCTAACTAAGGTTCTATACAGCTGCAACATGACTTGCCAATTCTTATACTCAATGCCCCGGCCAATGAAGGCAAGCATGCCGTATGCCTTCTTGACTACCTTCTCCACCTGTGTTGCCCCTTTCAATGACCTGTGGACCTGTACTCCTAGATCTCTTTGACTTTCAATACTCTTGAGGGTTCTACCATTCACTGTATATTCCCTACCTGCATTAGCCCTTCCAAAATACATTACCTCACATTTGTCCAGATTAAACTCCATCTGCCATCTCTCCGCCCAAGTCTCCAGACAATCTAAATCCTGCTGTATCCTCAGACAGTCATCATCGCTATCCGCAATTCCACCAACCTTTGTGTCGTCTGCAAACTTACTAATCAGACCAGTTACATTTTCCTCCAAATCATTTATATATACTACAAAGAGCAAAGGTCCCAGCACTGATCCCTGTGGAACACCACTGGTCACAGCCTTCCAATTAGAAAAGCATCCCTCCATTGCTACCCTCTGCCTTCTATGGCCTAGCCAGTTCTGTATCCACCTTGCCAGTTCGCCCCTGATCCCGTGTGACTTCACCTTTTGTACTAGTCGACCATGAGGGACCTTGTCAAAGGCCTTACTGAAGTCCATATAGACAACATTTACTGCCCTACCTGCATCAATCATCTTAGTGACCTCCTCGAAAAACTCTATCAAGTTAGTGAGACATGACCTCCCCTTGACAAAACCGTGCTGCCTCTCACTAATACGTCCATTTGCTTCCAAATGGGAGTAGATCCTGTCTCGAAGAATTCTCTCCAGTAATTTCCCTACCACTGAAGTAAGGCTCACCGGCCTGTAGTTCCCGGGATTATCCTTGCTACCCTTCTTAAACAGAGGAACAACATTGGCTATTCTCCAGTCCTCCGGGACATCCCCTGAAGACAGCGAGGATCCAAATATTTGTGTCAAGGCCTCAGCAATTTCCTCTCCAGCCTCCTTCAGTATTCTGGGGTAGATCCCATCAGGCCCTGGGGACTTATCTACCTTAATATTTTTTAAGACACCCAACACCTCGTCTTTTTGGATCACAATGTGACCCAGGCTATCTACACCCCCTTCTCCAGACTCAACATCTACCAATTCCTTCTCTTTGGTGAATACTGATGCAAAGTATTCATTTAGTACCTCGCCCATTTCATCTGGCTCCACACATAGATTCCCTTGCCTATCCTTCAGTGGGCCAACCCTTTCCCTGGCTACCCTCTTGCTTTTTGTGTACGTGTAAAAAGCCTTGGGATTTTCCTTAACCCTATTTGCCAATGACTTTTCATGACCCCTTCTAGCCCTCCTGACTCCTTGCTTAAGTTCCTTCCTACTTTCCTTATATGCCACACAGGCTTCGTCTGTTCCCAGCCTTTTAGCCCTGACAAATGCCTCCTTTTTCTTTTTGACGAGGCCTACAATATCACTCGTCATCCAAGGTTCCCGAAAATTGCCGTATTTATCTTTCTTCCTCACAGGAACATGCCTGTCCTGTATTCCTTTCAACTGACACTTGAAAGCCTCCCACATGTCAGATGTTGATTTGCCCTCAAACATCCGCCCCCGATCTATGTTCTTCAGTTCCCGCCTAATATTGTTATAATTAGCCTTCCCCCAATGTGCAATTTAGCACATTCATCCTCGGACCACTCTTATCCTTGTCCACCAGTACTTTAAAACTTACTGAATTGTGGTCACTGTTACCGAAATGCTCCCCTACTGAAACATCTACCACCTGGCCGGGCTCATTCCCCTGTAGCAGTGCAGAAGGAGGCCATACGACCCATCGTGTCTGCCCCGGCCCTTGGAATGAGCATCCTACTTAACCCCACACCTCCACCCTATCCCAGTAACCCCTCCAAATCTTTTGGACACTAAGGGGCAATTTAGCTTGGCCAATCCACCTATCCTGCACATCTTCGGACTGTCGGAGGTAACTGGAGCACCTGGAGGAAACCCACGCAGACACGGTTGGGGGGGAGGGGTTGCAAACTCCACATAGACAGTCGCTCGAGGCCAGAATTGAACCAGTGGTAACCACCATGCTGCCCTGTTCCTGCAATTTTCGCTCGTTGTTGGGCTGCGAGATTTGGGTTTCCAGGTACACAAATCACAAAAACCTGATGCAAAAAATAATCAAAAAGGCTACAGGAGTGGCCACGTTGAAAATATTGAGGCAATTTCAGCAGCACTTTAGGTTAAGGGCGGGGTCGAAGTTGGTGCCGATCCAAGGGAACCATGGGTTTGAGCCAATGATGATGGATGCTAAGTTTCGGGTATGGGAGGAGCGAAGGGTGATGGAAATGAAGGACCTATTTCTAGAAGGGCGGTTTGCGAGTTTGGAGGAGTTGCACGAGACGTTTGGGATCCCACGGGGATCCCACAGTCCAGGCAGATCGTTCCAGATATGAAAAAACATGGGACATACATAAATACACATACATAGACACAGGCATTGGGTGAGCATACAGAGTGTAGTACTATTCAGTAGAGAAGATGTGTGAAGATATCAGCTCAGTCCATAAGAGGGTCATTCAGGAGTCTAGTAACAGCGGGGAAGAAGCTGTTAGCGCAGGTTCTCAGACTTTTGTCTTTCCTGTCCGATCGAAGATGTTGGAAGAGAGAATAACACTGGTGGGAGGGGCCTTTGATTATGCTGCCCGCTTTCTAAGGAGGAGGAAGATGTAGACAGAGTCAATGGATGGGAGGGGGATTCGTGTGATGGACTGGGCTGTGTTCACGACTCTCTGTAGTTTCTTACGGTCTTGGGCTGAGCAGTTGCCATAGCAGGCTGTGATGCAGCCAGATAGGATGCTTTCCATGGTGTATCTGTAAACCTTCGTAAGAGTCAATGTGGGCATGCCGAATTTCCTTAGCTTCCAGAGGCAGTATAGGCGCTGTTGTGCTTTCTTGGTCGTAGCGACGACGTGGGTCGACCAGGACAGATTGTTAGTGATGTGCACACCTAGGAATTTAAGCTGCCATCCATCTCCACCTTGGCACCATTGATGCAGACAGGGGTGTGTACGATACTTTGCTTCCTGAAGTCAGTGACCAGCTCCTTAGTTTTGCTGATGTTGAGGGAGAGATTGTTGTTGTTACACCACGGCACTAGGTTCTCTCTCTCGCTCCTGTACTCTGACTCATCATTGGTCGCGATCCAATCCACAACGGTCGTGTCATCAGCAAACTTGTAGATGGAGTTGGAGCCAAGTTTTGCCACACAGTCGTGTATGTATAGGGAGTATAGTAGGGGCTATGTATGCAGGCTTGCAGGGTCCCAATATTAAGGACTATCGCGGAGGAGGTGTTGTTTATCCTTACTGATTGTAATCAATGGTCAAGAAATCGAGGATCCAGTTGCAGAAGGAGGAGCCAAGTCCTAGGTTTTGGAGTTTTGATATGAGCTTGGCTGAGATTATGGTGTTGAAGGCGGAGCTGTAGTCAACGTGTAGTGGTCTGACGTAGGAGTCCGTGTGATCAAGGTGCTCCAGGGATGAGTGGAGGGCCAGGGAGATGGCATCTGCTGTGGACTGGTTGTGGTGAATTGCAGTGGATCAAAGCATTCTGGTAGTATGGAGTTGATGTCTCATGTTCAACCTCTCAAAGCACCATAATGTCAAGTCCACCAGACAGTAGTCGTTGAGGCACATTGCCTGGTTCTTCTTTGGCCACCGGTATGATGGTGGTCTTCTTGAAGCAGGTGGGAACCTCTGAACGGAGTAGGGAGAGGTTGAAGTCTCTTACTTCCCTCTGAGAGGTAAATCTCTCTTCAGCTCATCCAGCTTGTTTTCGATCATGTTACATGTTATGGGGAGGTTGCATTTCCTTCATTTTAGAAGGTTGAGAGTTGATCGAAATGACAATAGGATTTGATGGAGTAAATGTAGAGAAGCTATTTTCTCTGACGGGGAAAACCAGATGGGAATCTATGTTAAAGTTAGAGCTGGGCTATAAAGGAGCGGCAGCATTCACACTAAGGGTAGTGGAAATGTAGAATTCTCTGCCTTGAAAGGATGTGGACACCGGGTTTATTTAAATTTTTGAAACTGAGATTGGCAAATATTTGTTCGGTCTAGGTAGTGGGCAGAAAGGGTCAGCCATGATCAAATTCAATGGTGGCATAGGCTGGAGGGATTGAATGACCAACCACTGATCCGATATTCCATTAATTCACGCAAATTTATAATTGTGTTTTAGCTGTCCAATACGGACTACAGTAGTTGTTGAGTAGAATTCCTGAATTTGATTTTAAAGCATTGTTTTGAGCTTCACCTCACAACTGGTGATCATTTAAAAATAGGATCAATATCAATAGAAATTTGTTGATTACTCTGGTCAATCACAAATAAGTGTGCTTTCAGCGATATTTTTAGTTAGCCAAAACAGTATAAAACATTGCTTAGAAACAGAATAGCTGGAAGAACAATGAATATTTGAGAAATTTGGTACGAGTGAAATGTGTAGATAAAGTTTGCATATATGCAGATTCAGTGGCAGGATCATTGTCTGCTATATCACGTTGCATTGGCTTGTTTCTGTGACTGCTCCCATTACCTACCTGCCTATCTACAGTGTTTGCTTAATATACACAGTAAAATATTGCAATATTTCAATATCAGAAAACAGGCGAAAATTGATTCTGGAAAACCACAGCTGATCATCTCTATTTTAAACTAATTTGAGTTTGTATATCGCAAGAGCAATACTATGAATTGGATGTTGTATTTTCTTCTATATCACAATGTGTTAGAAAGTAATGAAATAGTTGTTTTTGCCATGGCTTTTATCTTACCGTTTTCCATTTGACAAATATTTTGATTTTTGACATCTGAAGGCAAAAGGCCCCTTTCCTCCGGGGACTATTGTGAGACTTGTAACAGCAGCAGATGGTAAACCAGCAACAATAATCACAACCTCGCAAGCTGGTGGAATAGGTACGAAGCAAACGATCCTGGGTCTTGGCAGTGTTTCACCAACTAGCAACAAACCTGGAGCAACCACCATCATAAAAACCATCCCTGTTTCTGCACTAATGCATCAACCTAATGTTACAGGTAAAAAATGGAGGCTTCCAGGTTTCCAATTAAATTTTCATGAAATGAAATGAAATGAAATGAAAATCGCTTATTGTCACAAGTCGGCTTCAAATGAAGTTACTGTGAAAAGCCCCTGAATATTTGTGTAAGAGAGATGTGTTCAGCAATTGTTTGTTTTTTTGTTTAAAGGTATTTTTTAAAAGAAAGTTCTGCTATACACATTAGTCGTTATTGAAACAAAAGATCCAATTAGATGTGGCTCTTTAGTTAGTCACCTTCTGTAAGATTTCATATTGAAAGCCGGTGGTCCTGATTTTTGTCCTCTGGTCGTGTTCACAGAGTCTGGAGACTTCGCAGCTCAGCGAACCCAACCTATAAAGGTCTGGGTACAAGGCCTGCCTCTGTGCTTCGGCACTGTTTAAATTTTTTAAATATAATAAAACAAAAAACACCAGCGACTCCCTGGGCGGGATTCTCCCCTACCCGGCGGGGCCCCCTCGGGATGGAGTGGCGTGAACCACTCCGGCGTCGGGCCGCCCCAAAGATGCGGATTTCTCCGCACATTTAGGGGCCAAGCCCTCACCTTGAGGGGCTAGCCCCGCGCCGGAGTGGTTTGCGCGCCGCCGACTGGCGGGAAAGGCCTTTGGCGCCACGCATGCGCGGGGGGGGGTCACCTAAGTGTCGGCCATCGTGGAGACCTACACGGCCGACGCGTAGTAAAAGAGTGCCCCCGCGGCACAGGCCTGCCCGCGGATCGGTGGGCTCCAATCGTGGCCCAGACCACCGTGGGGGCACCCCCCGGGGCCAGATCGCCCCGCGCCCACCCCCAGGACCCCTGAGCTCGCCCGCACCGCCTAGTCCCGCCGGGAAGAGAGGTGGTTTGATCCTCGCCGGCGGGACAGGCATTCCAGCAGCGGGACTTCGGGCCGGAGAATCGCCGGGGGGGGGGGGGGGGGGGGGCTCGCCGACCATCGCGGCGCGATTCCCGCCCCCGCCGAATATCCGGTGCCGGAGAATTTGGCGGGGGCGGGATTCACGCCAGCACCCGGCGATTCTCCGACCCCCTAACCCAACTCACGCCACCCCATAGCCACCCCCTTTGCACATACACCCTCCATGTCAATTTACCTAGCATCCTTTGACACTTTCCAGACAGCTTGTCAGTTCCAGTGAGTTTGTGTAAGGCGAATAATCATGTTAAATTCTTTTTTTAAAATAAATTTAGCATACCCAATTTTCCAATTAAGGGGCAATTTAGCGTGGCCAATCCACCTACTCTGCACATTTTTAGGTTGTGGGGGCGAAACCCACACAAACACGGGGAGAATGTGCAAACTCCACATAGACAGTGACCCAGAGCCGGGATCGAACCTGGGACCTCGGCGCCGTGAGGCAGCAGTGCTAACCCACTGTGCCACCGTGCTGCCCTAATCATGTTTAATTCTAACAATTCCAAAGGGTGCCATACCTTTCCTAATGTGTCCTGGGACCCGATCCAAAAAAGTACCATATCTTTCCAAAGGAGTACCCGGCTATCCAAAGAATCCACTTAAGTTCAGACCACGTCCTACCTAGTCTGCTCTGCGCATTCCAGGATTCACACAGCCAGGATTGAAAAATCAGAAGTCAGGGGAGGCAACTGGTCATTCCAGTGGCTAGCTTCCTCTGCAAAATGCTTATCGGTGAACCCCAGCCTGATTCCAGTCCTGTCCCTGCAAAGATGGGCAATTCAAGGTTTGAAATTTTGTTCATTTCCAGGATTTTCACCAAGACAAAAATGCTCTCCCTGCTGGCCAATGTAAGTGTGGGTGGCAAGAAGCATAGTGGTTAGTGCTGTTGCTTCATAGCGCCAGGGACCCAGGTTTGATTCCCGGCTTTGGTCACTGGCTGTGCGAAGTCTGCACGTTCTCCCCTTGTCTGCGTGGGTTTCCTCCGAGTGTGCCGATTTCAAAGAAGAACAAAGAAAAGTACAGCACAGGAACAGACCCTTCGGTCCTCCAAGCCTGCGTCGACTATGCTGCCAGCCTAAACTAAAATCTTCTACACTTCTGGGGTCTGTATCCCTCTATTCCCATCCTATTCATGTATTTGACAAGATGCCCCTTAAACGTCACTATCGTCCTTGCATCCACCACCTCCTCCAGCAGCGAGTTCCAGGCACCCACTACCCTCTGTGCAAAGAACCTACCTCGTACATCTCCTCGCTCCTTAAACCTATGCCCCCTAGTAATTGACCCCTCTACACTGGGAAAAAGTCTCTGACTAGCCACCCTGTCTGTGCCCCTCATAATTTTGTAGACCTCTATCAGGTCGCCCCTCAACCTCCTTCGTTCCAGTGAGAGTTTATTCAAATGCCCACCAGGCAACATCCTGGTAAATCTCTTCTGCACCCTCTCTAAAGCCTCCACATCCTTCTGGTAGTGTGGTGAACAGAATTGAACACTACACTCCAAGTGTGGACTAACTAAGGTTCTCCCACAAGTCCCGAAAGATATGCTTGTTAGGTGAATTGGACATTCTGAATTCTCCCTCGGTGTACCCGAACAGGCACTGGAATGTGGCGACTGGGGGATTTTCTCAGGAACTTCATTGCAGTGTTAATGTAAGCCTACTTGTGACACTACCAAAGATTTTTTTTTTATTTTAAAAAGTAGATGGATTTGAGGAGAGTTGAAAAGTATTTTTCACTGAATTAATTCAGTGTTAACTGGAGTTAGTTTTTAGGATCCTACTTGGCAAGTATTTTTTGGTGTATCTTTGGAGTCAGAGTCATTATGGTACTGAAGGAAGCCATTTAGCCCATTGTGTCAATGCTGGATTTAATTCCATAAATCCCATTTGCTTCTCAACCGTGAAGCCTAATCTGTGCTTTACTTTGCCATATTAGTTGTTTAAAAATCACGTGCATTTTGTGAAAGGAGTTAACTAGGTGAACGAGTTTCCCACTTCAGTTTTTACTGTTCACCTGATGTAAGGGGGACATAAGTTACTTGCTTATCCTTACATCATTCCTGTACAGTACAGTGGTTTATTTATTTAAAAAATAATGTATACCTGTTTGGTCAGAGTTGAACAATAACGGAGCTATTATATTATATTGTAGGTCGCCAGGTAGGAGGAAGGAAATAGACAAACACATTTTCAAATAAATTACTGAAAGGTACAATACTACAGAGCAGTGCTAATTGGAGGCTTTTACTGCCCTAATATTGAATTGAACAGTGATTGTATCAAGGGCATAAGGGGGGTGGGGGAGGAGTTTCTGAGTTGAGTTTAGATGAATTTTCCTAATCAATATCTTTCCTGCCAAACCATGGAGGGTATTGCTGGATCTAGCCCCAGGGAATGAAGTGGGTCAAATAGAGTATTATAGAGTGGGGGAACATCTTGGGAATAGTAATCATAGTATCATTAGTTATGGAGGAGGGCAAGGAGAAATCTAGACAAAAAGCAACTGAAAGAGGACTAATATGAGCAAATTGAGGAATGATTTGGCCCAGGGTTAATGGAGTCAAAGCAGGCAGCCAGCTATGTAATGGAGTAATGGGCATCCTTTAAAGAAGGCACATTTTGAGATGATTGACATAAGAACCAAAGATACCATGGTGACAACATTTTAGTGTAAAGAGTGGTTAGGATTTGGAATGCACTGCCTAATCGCATAGTGGTTACAGATTCAGAAATAGCCTTCAAAAGGGAAGTGGATAAATATTTGGTGTAATAGAAATTACAGAAAAATGTGGACAATGCAGGGTGTGGGACTAACTCCATGAAAGAGCCAGCATCAACTCAAAGAGCTTCCACCTGGAAACCTTTCAAAGTGAGTACAATATGGGAAAGCTGCACATCATCAGGCTTGGCTGCAGCAAGAGGAATCTCTAGAAATGCAGTTGTTCTACAGAATTTTCTAGATGGTTCATGTTGTACTGTCTGTGTTTTTTATTCATTCTTGGGATGTGAGCCCATCCCTAAGTGATTTTGAGATGATGGTGGTGAGCCACCTTCTTGAACCGCTGCAGCTCATGTGGTGCTGGTTCACCCGCAGGCAATTTGTTTCTATGTCAGGGTGGTGTGTGACGTGGAGGAGAACTTGTTCCCATGCATCTGCTACCTTTGTTCTTCTTGGTGGTAGAGGTTGTGGCTTTAGAAAATGCTGTTTAAGGTGCCTTGGTGAGTTTCTGTGATGTAGGTCTTGAATATGGTACCCACCGTTGCCATTCTGCACCAGTAGCGGAGGGAATGAATGTTTAAGGTGATGATTGGGGAGCCAATCACGCGAGCTGCTTTGTCCTGGTGGTGTCAGGTTCTTTTTGAGTGTTGTTGGCACTGCACTCCTCCACACTCCTGACTTGTACCTTGTGAATAGTGGACAGGCTTTGGGGAGTTGGAAACTTAATTAATCACTGTAGAATTCCCAGCCTCTGGCCTGCTCTAGTAGCCACAGTATTTATATGTACCTTCTATAAGTCAAAAGACACAAGGCATTGATTCATGAATGATATATTTGATGTATTAAATCTTGTCAAATGGTTTATTGCCCGTAGCCAGTTGGAATATTTTAAAAAGGATATTCGGGGAAGTGGAGCCAAGGTGTGGGCGAATGAAGTTATAATACAGATCAATCATGATCTCATTGAATGCTATGGTTCACTCCTGAACCTGCCTTTCTTATAGTGAGTTATCTGCTGTTATCTGCCTTAGTAATTCACTCTTCCAGCCTCTTTCCTCTGCCCTTCGTCCTCTGCCATTATTCTGTAGAGCAGGGTATTCCTGTTGGGTAGACCAAGGCTTTTCCCACCTTTCCATTGGCAACCCTCTTCCCTGTTGAAGAGGATTTTGTCTTTTGCTGGATCTGGTGGGGGATATTTTGGGTGTATATGGTCATATCCTCGCAGCGAAGTCAGCTCCCTGAGTGAAGTGAGGGCGAAATGGGAGGGTAAGTTGGGTTCCATTCTGGATGATGAGGTATGCAGTGAGGCCCTTCACGGGGTCACCTCCACGTCTTCATGTGCTCTGCTAAATCTGATCCAATTCAAGGTGGTGCACAGGGAACATCTGACTAAAGCGAGAATGAGTGGATTTTTCTCTGGGGTGGAGGATAAGTGTGAACGTTGCTCTCAGGCCGGCTAATCACACTCCTATGTTCTTGTCTCAAATTGGTAAGCGTATGTGCCTCTTTCTTCAACAACATGTCGGAAAAACTCAATGTTGGTTTGGATCCATGTTCGCTGGTGACCATATTTGGGGTATCAGACACACCGGTGCTTCTGACGGGCGAAGGTGGATGTCTTTGACTTCACCTCGTTAATAGCCCGGAGGCGGGTTCTGTTTGGGTGGAGGAATCCTACTCCATCCAGCACCTCGGCTTGGCTGGGTGACCTCCTACCTTTCTTACATTTTCAGATGATTCACCATTAGAAGGGTTCTACCTAAGATGGCAGCCATTCATTTCCTTTTGAAGGAGCTGGTCATCGTCAGCTGCTAAGAGGGTTTAGTTTAGTTTTTTGGGGTTACGGTAATATGTGCCTTTGCTCATTAGTCTTCTCCTTTGATTGTAACTGGTTTGTATGATTTTGTTTATTATGAAAACATGTTTTAAAAATCCAGCTCGAGCTTGTCATTCGCATGAGGAATAGCTTTGTAAATGAACAAGAGATATTTTCAGCAGATGTTTATGAAGTACTATAGATAATCGAAGAAATTACCATGTAGCAATGTTTTCATGTAAAGTTGGTGTAAAGGTTCCGCAAAATACTGGCACAACGTCAAACTTACATTATCGCAATGCCAAAATGTTCCAGGAAATTCCAGGCCAGGATTTCCAAAAGGAGATTTGCACATGTAATCGCGATTTGTTATCTTCTTAGCTGCACCTTGTATTCTTCCTTTTGATATATGAGAACAATTTATTGACATTTTCTTCACTGTTTGTGGCTTGACCTGTTGTGATGCATTTTCCTGATAATCTTGTATTTTCCTGATAATCGTGTGTGTCTGTCTGTGTGTGTGTGTGTGTGAGAGTCTTTTTACTCTCTGGGTTAAAGAGCAGTATGAGGAAGAATTTAATTGTGCTTAATTAGTTTTTCTGATATCTATTCACATTAGTCAAAGTAAAAGATTAACAAAAGGCAGCCAGTGATCTAAAGGAAGAAGTAATGTAAATATAACTTTAAACTCTGCATATAAAAAAAGTGAATGTTTGAACATCATTTGCAAATCCTAAATAGTGACTTATGCATTTTGCCCCAGGTGTATCCGCATCCCCTGGCATGAAATCTCCGATAACAATCATTACAACAAAAGTAGTCACATCAGGAACTGGAGCTCCTGCAAAAATCATTACAGCTGTGCCAAAATTTACTACAGGACAGCCTGGAATGACACAGGTATGGAGATAATTCCATTCCATGCTTCCAGTTTGCATATATTTGCAGGAATGAGCCTTCTAGTCAAGGCTGCAATTGAAATTTGTTCTAACCAAATAAACATGCAACAGATTATTGTATGGATGGACAGTGGATAGATTCACAGTGTGAAGTGATACTGAATTAAACTGAGAAGTGAGGGCCAAAAGGCCTCCTCCTGCTCCCATCTTCTATGTATACCTCTTGTCAGTGTTTGGCTTGTTCTCTATCATTCAGCATTGAGGAGTGCTTTAGGTGCCTTCAACATCCTGAGGCTAAGGGAGGGAATAATTTGAGCAAAGCTCTGGCTCGTAAATGCTGTCAGTCACCCTGCTTGGTCAGATAATCAAATTACCCTAATCAATAGAATGGGTGTTAGTCTTTTGATTTTCAATTGTCACTTTTCAGGTGGTTCTGAAGACGCCAGGAACACCTGGTACCATCCTACGAACAGTTGGTGGAACTCCTGTCACAGTTAGTGGAGTCAGATTGGTTACACCTGTCACCGTGTCTTCAAGCAAGCCTACTGTCTCAACCTTGCTAGTGAAAGGAACCACAGGTACCTATTATAATTTGTATTTACCCGTATGTAGTTGAGATTGATTACACAGTTCTGTAGACAGCAGAATTTTTAAAAAACCTACCATAGTTAAAAAGTATGCAGGAATATGTTATAGCCTCCTAAATTAATTGATACAAGCTGATTGCAATTAAATCTAACAGATACTGATCTGTGTTGGACTGATGGGAGTCTGTGCTTTAGAAAAAGATAGTGTATCTGGTTGGGATTGTTGTCCCAAATCCGGTTACAAGCCACGTGTTTCCAATTTGTTAGGACTGTCGGATTCCACTGGTCCGTGCAGGCTGGCATGTAGTGCAGTAAATGAGCATCTCCTCTCCCCAGCTGGCTGGAAGCCATGACATGCCAAGCATTCCTCTCCAGTTGAATTCTCATCCTAGTCAGCAGTTATCATTTGGATTATAAATTCTGTATGTTTTCTCTCCAGCCACCCAGGTCTCATGAGGCATGATGGCTGAGAGGGCAGTTAACCTCACTCCCAAGCTTCAAGTGATGCTGCTGAGCTAGCTGTTGGCAAAGATCTATGATGTGGCAATGGTACTTAGCCTTTGTCTGCTATATAATTTCTGAAGTGCGGACAAGAGCAGAAACAGGGTGATTTTTGGTGACAAGGTTTTGCAATAGTGATGTGTTACTTGTCTTTCACTAGTTTGTGTTCGTCCTTCTAAGCTTTCTTAATATAATAGTTTTTTCATGGTCGGATAATGACCTCAAAATTAAATCAGCTTATCAAATGTAGCTATTCCCCAACTGTAAATCTTGACTGGTTGTTGGATGACCCCTCTTTTGCTTCCCCATGGAGGCTAGAAGTGATTACAAGCACTTTCAAAAATATATGATAGGTTAGGTAGACAACCCTGAATCTGATTCTTTAAACCCCCTTTTAGAGTTGCTTTGCAAGTTTTTTGAAATTTTCTTCCAAAGAGCTGTCTTGTGATACTACAGAGTTAATGAAGGTAAGAACATAAGAACTAGGAGCAGGAGTAGGCCATCTGGCCCCTCGAGCCTGCTCCGCCATTCAATGAGATCCTGGCTGATCTTTTGTGGACTCAGTTCCACTTTCCGGCCCGAACACCATCATCCTTAATCCCTTTATTTTTCAAAAAACTATCTATCTTTATCTTAAAAACATTTAGTGAAGGAGCCTCAACTGCTTCACTGAGCAAGGAATTCCATAGATTCACAACCCTTTGGGTGAAGAAGTTCCTCCTAAACTCAGTCCTAAATCTACTTCCCCCTAGTTCTGCTTTCACCCGCTAATGGAAACAACCTGCCCGCATCTATCCTATCTATTCCCTTCATAATTTTATATGTTTCTATAAGATCCCCCCTCATCCTTCTAAATTCCAACGAGTACAGTCCCAGTCTACTCAACCTCTCCTCGTAATCCAACCCCTTCAGCTCTGGGAATAACTTAGTGAATCTCCTCTGCACACCCTCCAGCGCCAGTATGTCCTTTCTCAGGTAAGAAGACCAAAACTGAACACAATACCCCAGGTGTGGCCTCACTAACACCGTATACAATTGCAGCATAACCTCCCTAGTCTTAAGCTCCATCCCTCTAGCAATGAAGGACAAAATTCCATTTGCCTTCTTAATCACCTGTTGCACCTGTAAACCAACGTTTTGCGACTCATGCACTAGCACACCCAGGTCTCTCTGCACAGCAGCATGTTTTAATATTTTATCATTTAAATAATAATCCCTTTTGCTGTTATTCCTACCAAAATGGATAACCTCACATTAGTCAACATTGCATTCCATCTGCCATACCCTAGCCCATTCACTTAACCTATCCAAATCCCTCTGCAGACTTCCAGTATCCTCTGCACTTTTTGCTTTACCACTTATCTTAGTGTCGTCTGCAAACTTGAACACATTGCCCTTGGTCCCCAACTCCAAATCATCTATGTAAATTGTGAACAATTGTGGACACAACACTGATCCCTGAGGAACACCACTAGCTACTGATTGCCAACCAGAGAAACACCCATTAATCCCCACTCTTTGCTTTCTATTAATTAACCAAGCCTCTATCCATGCTAGTACTTTACCCTTAATGCCATGCATCTTTATCTTATGCAGCAACCTTTTGTGTGGCACCTTGTCAAAGGCTTTCTGGAAATCCAGATATACCACATCTATTGGCTCCCTGTTATCTACCACACTGGTAATGTCCTCAAAAAATTCCACTAAATTAGTTAGGCACGACCTGCCCTTTATGAACCCATGCTGCATCTGCCCAATGAGACAATTTCCATCCAGATGCCTCGCTATTTGTTCCTTGATGATAGGTTCCAGCATCTTCCCTACTACCGAAGTTAAGGTCACTGGCCTATAATTACCCGCTTTCTGCCTACCTCCTTTTGAGGTATGAGGTAGCTCATACACCTCCCAGCTCTTCAAAATGCCTTTTGATATTCTGAAGTGCTGCCAGTTCCATACTTGCAATGACACTGAACTTCACTGAGCTTGAATGTTGGCTGGATTTGCAAAAAGTAGGTGGGAACTTTGTAAAAATTTTTCACTTGTCTCCCTTCTATATAATATTGAACACACAATTATCCAGGCCTCAATGGGTCTGGGCTTGGACATGAAACAAAGATAGACATTTGGGTGACAGAGCAGGGAAAAGCTTTCCGCTGTGTTGGTCAGGATGTCCAACAATACCCAGGTGACCTATTTTCTTACCCTCGCTCCAACTCCCCAGATAAGATGCCTGACTTCACAGGGCAACAGCTGACATCCAATCCTATAATGGGCTAAAGGGCAGTCTCCTGACGGAAACCTCTGAAGAATTTGTGCCATGTTCAGCAGCAACAGTATTCTTTTTCTAAATTATAAATTTAGAGTACCCAATTCATTTTTTCCAACTAAGGGGCAATTTAGCTTGGCCAATCCACCTAGCCTGCACATCTTTGGGTTGTGGGGGCGAAACCCACGCAAACACGGGGAGAATGTGCAAACTCCACACGGACAGTGAACCAGAGCCAGGATCGAACCTGGGACCTCGGCACCGTGAGGCAGCAGGGCTAACCCACTGCGCCACTGTGCTGCCCAGCAGCAACAGTATTCTGATTGAATGCAATTATTGTTGTTGAATGTCCAGTCTGAATATTTAACATTGATAACCTAGTTTAGCTGCATTCAGCATGCAGCCTGCATCTTTGTCCTACACATAACTCGCTGCTCACTAAAATAAAATATGTAAAGCACAGAGGAGGAAATATTTTATATTCTAATCATGGCCTCTCTGTGTTGGCATGTTGGTGACTGTAACTGCAATCTAGACTCGTGTCATGAAGACCAAAATTGTTTTGGGTTTCTTAAGCTTTTAATAGTTCTTGAAAGCTTCCCGTTGTAATCTAATACAATGCAGGTGTTACTACATTGGGTTCTGTGACTGCTGCAGCGACTACAATTCACGCTGGAGCAACTGGTCTTGCGTCATCAAACTTCACATCCCCAGTCACTGCTTTGGCTAGAGTAGCAACATTGCCTACTCAAGGGATTAGCACAACTAGGGATCCTTTGGCTGTGGCACCAACAACATTAAAGGTTACACCAGGAATTGTCCCAACTTCTTCTGTAGTTAACACTGAGGTAATTGATTTATCTTATTGATTGTTTGTATTTTTGTCTTTTGCTAAATAAATTAAGTTTCATGTACACCTCAATCTCATCCTTTTGCATCAGTTTGTGGCCACCCTGCTTCCAATCTCCTTAATCTCTAGCTTGTACGTGCCACGCCCCCTCTCACGAAGCTTTCCATTCTTCTCACTTTGGTCACTTGTGCAACCCCTTCACCTCCTTTCATACCTCCTTTGGTGACCGTGAATTTAGCCACTTAGATGTCACACTCTGGAATTCCTTCTTTTAAACCCCTATTCCCCATCCTGGTCCTCCTTTAAGTTCCTCATTAAAACCTAGACTTTTGGTCATCTTTGACCCCTCCAAATATCTCCCAAGCTCAATATTTTTTTCTACGCAGCACCTTGTTTTTTTTAATTTTTACTTTGAAGGGACAGTGTAAATGCCAGTTAGTGTTGCAACTATCACTGGCTCCCCGGCATTTTGATCCTTTCCCTCATCTTTAAATTCCTCCCTGATCTCTACAATCTTCAATCAACAGCCTTCTGAACAAACACTGCTACCGCTGTGGTCTACTGATTTTCTCTCCCCCCCCCCCCCCCAACCAATATTTGAGTTAGAACCTTTGCCGTTACATCCGCTGCACTCTACTAATTTTCTTCCTACCCCCCCTTCCTTCATCGCTATCATCAACAACCTTTCAGAAAATATATGTACGTGACTATGCCTTTGGTCACACACCCTTGCTTCTTTCCTACTTTCTGACAAATTTCCCTTTGGAATTTATCTCTGGCTGTTTTGTCATGTGAAAGATAAAATGCAAGTGTAACTTGTGTTACTGTTCTGGGTATGGCTAATTTACATTGATTGTCAGAGTTTTTCCAGCACTAACACTCCTTATTTTGAAACACATATTCACCAAAATTATGAATCTGAAGTGTTGCAGCATAGCAAGGTTTTGGTATGAATGTAAGACGTTTATATTGGGAATTGCTTTCCTGGTTATAGATTACTATGGTCCTTTACATTGAATGTTTACAGTTAAAAGTAACAATTGTAGTCACATTTACAAGTGTATTCACAGGTTAATACTTTCTAGCTGTGTATGTTTTGTGTTTTGACAGCCCATATTTGTGATATCAGGAGAAGCAGTGTCTCCTCGAGTAACTGGCTTGGTTGCACACACTACTGAAACTCCAGTGCCAGTAGCTATAGAACAAACCACAACTGCAGTAGTTGTTTCAGAGAATAGTGTGCAAACATCAGATCAACAGGTGCAACCAGCAACAGAAGAGCCGGCCCATGAAACCACAGAAACAAATACTACAAATACAGCTACCTCCAGTACAGCAAATATATCTCTGAATCAAAGTGAGTAGATAAAACAAAAGTTGGGTATCTAAGATTGAGAACCCTATTTAAAGGAGCGATGTTTATTAATGTTGAAGCACAATTGCTACCGTTCTGCTTCTCTTAATGTTGCAATATTAGACCATTATTAAAGATGAGATCACGGAGTACTTGGAAGCGCATGATAAAATAGAATTGAGTCAACACGGCTTCGTCAAGGGGAGGCCATGTCTGACAAATCTGGTAAGAAGGAAGTTGGACAAAGGAGAACCAGTGGACGTGATTTATTTAGATTTCCAGAAGGCCTTTGACAAGGTGCCGCATAGGAGACTGTTAAATAAGTTAAGAGCACATGGTGTTAAGGGTAAGATCCTGGCATGGATAGAGGATTGGCTGACTGGCAGAAGCAGAGAGTGGGGATAAAGAGGTCTTTTTCAGGATATCAGCCGGTGACTAGTGGTATGTCTCAGGGATCTGTGCAGGGACCACAACTTTTCACAATTTACAATAATGATCTGGAAGAAGGAACTGAAGGCACTGTTGCTAAGTTTGCAGATAATACAAAGACCTGTAGAGGGACAGGTAGTATTGAGGAAGCAGGCGGGCTGCAGAAGGCTAGGAGAGTGGGCAAAGAAGTGGCAGATGGAATACAATGTGGAAAAGTATGAGGTTTATGCCCTTTGGAAGGAGAAATGGAGGCATTTTCTAAATGGGGAAATGTTTAGGAGATCAGAAGCACAAAGGGACTTGGGGGTACTTGTTCAAGATTCACTTAAGGTTAACGTGCAGGTTCATCAGGCAGGGAGGCAAATGCAATGTTAGCATTCAAGTCGAGAGGGCTAGAAGACAAGCTAGGGATGTACTTCTGAGGCTGTATATGGCTCTGATCAGACCCCATTTGGGGTATTGTGAGCAATTTTGGGCCCCGTATCTAAGGAAGGATGTGCTAGCCTTGGAAAGGCTCCAGAGCAAGTTCACAAAAATGATCCCTGGAATGAAGAGCTTGTCATATGAGGAACGGTTGAGGACACTAGGTCTGTACTCGGAGTTTAGAAGGATGACGGGGGGATCTTATTGAATCTTACAGGATACTGCGAGGCCTGGATAGAGTGGATGTGGAGAGGATGTTTCCACTTTTAGGAAAAACTAGAACCAGAGGGGACAATCTCAGACTAAAGGGACGATCCTTCAAAAGAGAGATGCGGAGGAATTTCTTCAGCCAAAGAGTAGTGAATCTGCAGAACTCTGCCGCAGAAGGCTGTGGAGGGCAAATCACTGTCTTTAAGACAGAGATAGATAGGGTCTTGATTAATAAGGGAATCAGTGGTTATGGGGAGAAGGCAGGAGAATGGGGATAAGAAAAATATCAGCCATGATTGAATGGCGGAGCAGCTCGATGGGTCAAGTGGCCTAATTCTGTTCTATGTCTTATGGTCTTAAAAGCAAACTAGCATGGCAGGGAGATGGGATCCCAGGAGTAGGATCAGATTGGTCAAATTCTGATCGGGAAAATGGAGTTAGAACATTCTAGTGATCATAGAATCTATGGCAGGGAGACGGGCCCTTCGGCCCAAACTGGTTCATGCCAACCAAAAAGCACATCTAAGCTAACCTCATTAGAAGATGTAGCGATAGTCTTGAAATTACAGGAGAAGCAACATTTTTAAAGTGTCCAACAAAGGAAAACGGTGAGGTAAAATTGTTTGTACTTCAGTGCAAGGAGTATTACAAACAAGGTAGATGAGTTAAGGGCACAGGTAGACACGTGGCAGCAGGATGTCGTTGCTATAACAGAAACCTGGCTAAAGGAGGGACAAAATTGCCAGCTCAATATCCCTGGTTTTGGAGTCTTCAGACACGATAGAATAGGAGATAACAAAGGAGGGGAAGTAGCCCTAGTGGTGAAAGAATCAATTCCATTTGTGAGAAAAGATGAAATACTAAACGAGTCAACAAACAAGGCTTTAGAAATTTTTTTAAAAGGGCAGTCACACTACTGGGAGTATACTACAGACCCAAATAGTGAAAGGGAGATGGAAGACCAAATATGTAGGCAAATATCTGCCTGTAAGAACAAGAGGGCAATGATAGTAGTAGAGTTTAACTATCCTAATATCAACTAGGATTCAAACAATATATGGGGAACTGAAGAGAAAAATTCATCCAGTGTGTCCAGGAAAATCCTTTCACCCAATTAGTGACAAGCCCAACAAGAGAAAATGCAATTCTGGACCTAGTCTTGGGGAACGAAGAAGGGCAAGTGGGTGAAGTGACAGTTGGCGACCATATGGAGGATAGTGATCACAATTCAGTTAGATTTAGAAAATGGACAGAGATAAAGCAGGAATGAAAGTTTTGAATTGGGGGAAGGCAAATTTTGCAGAACTGAGAATGGACTTGGCTGAAATGGACTGGCCAGCACTGCTAGAGGACAAATCAGTGGGAAGCACTAAAAAGTGAGATCCTGAATGTACAAATTAGTCATGTCCCCTCCAAAAATAAGAGTGATACTGCCAAATCTACACCCCCTCTGGTTGTCTAGAGGAATATAGGGGACGATCAAACAGAAAAAGAAAGCACTAAGCACTGCAGATAGCCTAGATGAGTATAGGAAGCACAGGGACGAAGTAAATTAGGAAATCCAAGAGAGGGCATGGAAAAGATTTGCTAGTAAAGTTAAAGAAAACCCAAAAATGTTTTACCAATATATTAATGGTAAAAGGTTAGTTAAGGAAAAAGTGGGACCTATCAGAGATGAAGAAGGGAACTAGTATGGAGATGCAGAGGCCTTGGGAAGGGTTTTAAATGAATATTTTGTCTCCATGTTAACAAAGGAAATGGATGATGCAAACATAGTAGTACAGGAGAAACATTGTGTGATTTTGGATGGGATAATCATAAAGAGAGAAGCATTTGATGGGTTGGGATCCTTGAAAGTTGATCAGTTGCCAGGGCCAGATGGATTGTTTCCGAGGCTAAGGGAGGAGATAGCAAATGCCCTGAGAATGATTTTTCAATCCTCACTACATACAGGGGAGGTACCGGAAGATGGGAGAAATGCAATTGTGGTTCCATTGTTTAAAAAAGGATTGATGGCAATGCCAAACAGTTATGGGCCAGTTAGTCTTGCATACGGTGATGGACAAATTAGTTAAATCAATCCTGAGAGATAGGATTAACTGCCAAGTAGAAAGGTATGGACTAGTCAGGTATAGTCAGCATGGATTTGGTAAAGGAAGGTCTTGCCTCTCAAATGTGATTGAATTTTTTGTGGAAATTACAAGAAGGGTTGATGAAGATAGTATAGCGGATGTTGTGTGTATGGATTTTAGCAAGGAGTAAGGCAATTGACCAGGTCCCACATGGCAGAGTGGTCAAAAAGGTAAAACGCCATGGGATACAGGGCAGTGTGGCAAACTGGATAAAAAGTTGGCTTAGTAACAGGAAACTAAGGGTAATTAATGGCTGATGGCTGCCCTTGCAATTGGAAAGTTGTTTCAAACGATGTTCCACAGAGCTTCGTGTTGGGACCCTTACTGTTTGTGTTATATATTAACGATTTGGACGTGAGGGCATGATTTGGAAATTTGCAGACTCCCAAGATTGGCTGAGTGGTGGCAGTATAGAGGATAGCAATAAATCTATAAAATGATATAGATGGGTTAGTGGGGTGGATGATGAAGTGGCAGTTAGAATTTAACACCGAGAAGTGTGAGGCATGCATTTAGGGAGGTCAAACAGTTATAGGGAGTACACAATAAATGGGAATATACTAAGGGAGGTAGATAAAGTGAGAGGTCTTGGTGTACAAGTACACAGGTCCCTAAAGGCAGCATTCAAGTAGACAAGGATGTCAAGAAAGCATATGGAATTCTTTCCTTCATTGGCAGAGGTATAGAATGTAAAAGTAAGGATACAAAAGTAAGGCCACAACTGGAGTATTGTCTGCAGTTCTGGTCATCACATCATAGGAAGGATGTAATTGCTCTGGAGAGAGTGCAGAAGAGGTTTGCAAGAATGTTGCCAGAGCTAGAAAAGTGTAGCTACGAGGAGAGATTGGATAGGTTGATGCTATGTTCCTTGGAGCAAAGAAGGCAGAGGGGTGACTTAATTGAGATGGACAAAATTATGAGGGGAAGAGATCGAGTGGACAGATTAATATTGTTTCCCTTGGAGAATTCTACCAGCGGATATGGATTGAATATAAGCAGCAAAATGTGTAGAGGATATGAGGAAGAACGTTTTTAATCATTGGGTAGTGGGTATCTGGAATTCGCTGCCTGAGTTGGTGGTAGCAACAGAGACCCTAAACACTTTTTTTTAAAGTACCTTGATCTGCACCTTAAATGCTTAAACTGCAGGGTGCAGGAAGATGGGATTAGAAGGGGCACCTGGGTGTCCTTGAGCTTGCATGGACAAGATGGCCAAATAGTCTCCTTCTGTGCTGTAACTTTTCTATGGTTTCTAAAGGTGGTTAGCAGAATGAAAGAGCTCATTTTCTGTCCACCTAGACCTCAACCACTTCAACTATTCAGAAGTGGATTACAGCAACTCTCAGTAATTATTGTTTAAAAGTTTTTTGGTTGTAATTATTCTGGAGAGACGAGCATATGTTGCTGATGAAAATTATTTGCCATGCAAGGTTTGATACTTGTATGTTACAAAAAAAACATTTTTTTTCCCCCAGAGGAACAAATTCACAATGTTGGGTCAAACTTGCAAACATTTTCTTATTTCCAGCAAACAGCGGTTAGTCTCTGATTGTTGCAGTTACGTAAACACAGGCTTAGTTTAGGCCTATGGCCTGAATGTGTCACAGTTCTACCTCAGCAGTAGGTATTACATTGTGCAATCCATTTCTGTCCTTGTAATTCATGTTATCCCACTTGCTGAGTGCTCTTGCCATGGGAGGTATTTAAACAACAGCAAGAAAAAATAATATTATTACATAACACTTAATATGGAAAATCATTCCAAGGAGCTTTCACAGAGGTGTAATCAAAGCAAATATACTAAGGAAAGAAGGAATGACCAAAAACATGGCCAAAAGGGTGAATTTTAAGGAAGGCCTTCAGGGTGGAGAGGGAGTTGGAGAGGCAGAAGGGTTTTGGGTAGAGAATTATAAAGAATGGGGCTTAGGTGGCTTAAAGTATAATTACCAATGGTGAGACAAAGGAGGAGAATGCATAAGGCCACAATCGGAGGTGGTAGAGGGCTGTTGGAGGTGGGGAAAGCCCATAATATGATTTTTTTTTTACAAAATTCATTTACTGGATGTGGGCGTCGCTGATTAGGCCAGCATTTATTGCCCATCCCTCGTTGCCCTTCAGAAGGTAGTGGTGAGTTGCCGTCTTGAACTGTTGCAGCCCTTGAGGTGTAGGTACACCCACTGTTGTTAGAGAGGGAGTTCCAGGCTGTTGCCCCAGCGACAGTGAAAGAACGGCGATATATTTCCAAGTCAGGGTGGTGAGTGACTTGGAGGAGAACCTCCAGGTGGTGGGATTCCTAGGTATCTGCTGCTCTTGTCCAACCAGATGGTAGTGGTTGTGGGTTTGGAAGATGCTGTCTGAGAAATCTTGGTGAATTACTACAGTGCATCTTTTAGATGGTACACATGGCTACCACTGTTCGGCGGTGTTGGAGGGTTTGAATGTTTGTGGAAGGGGGAGCAATCAAGCGGGCTACTTTGTCCTGGATGATGTTATTGAATGTTGTTGGAGCTGCACTCATCTAGGCAAGTGGGGAGTATTCCATTACACTCCTGACTTGTGCCTTGTAGATGAGGGGTCAGGAGGTGAGTTACTTGCCGTAGGATTCCTAGCCTTTGACCTGCCCAGGTTGCCACAGTATTAACGTGCCAAGTCCAGTTCAGTTTCTGATCCATGGTAACCCCCAGGATGTTGATTGTGGAGGATTCAGCGATGGTAATGCCATTGAATGTCAAGGGGCGGTGGTTAGATCCTCTCTTGCAGCAGATGGCCATTGCCTGGCACTTGTGTAACAAATGTAACTTGCCACTTGTTAGCCCAAGCCTGAAAATTGTCCAGGCATTTGGACATGGACTGCTTCATTATATGAGGACTTGCGAATGGTGCTGAACATTGTGCAATCATCCGCAAACATTCCCACTTCTGACCTTATGATGGAAGGGAGGTCATTGATGAAGCAGCTGAAGATGGTTGGGCCTAGGATGCTACCCTGAGGAACGCCTGCAATATTGTACTGGAGCTGAGATGATTGATCTCCAACCACCATAACCATCTTCCTTTGTGCCAGGTATGACTCCAACCCTGAGTTTTCCCCCTGATTCTCATTAACTCCAGTTTAGCTAGGGCTCATTGATGCCATACTCAGTCAAATGCTGCCTTGATGTCAAGAGCAGTCATTCTCACCTCACCTCTGGCATTCAGCTCTTTTGTCCATGTTTGATCCAAGGCTGTAATGAGGTCAGGAGCTGAGTGACCCTGATAGAACCCAATTGAGCGTCTGTGAGCAGGTTGAGTAAGTGGCTGAGTAAGTGTCACTTGATAGCACTGTTGCTGACTCCTTCCATCACTTTGCTGATGATGGAGAGTAGACTGATAGGGCGAAAATTGGCTGAGTTGGATTTGTCCAGTTTCTTAGTATACAGGACACACCAGGACAATTTTCCACATTGCCAGATAGATGCCAGTGTTGTAGCTATGCTGGAACAGCTTGGCTAGGGGTGCGACAAGTTCCAGAGCACACGTCTTCAGTACTATTGCTGGGATATTGTCAGGGCAATAGACATTGTCAGTTGCAGTATCCAGTGCCTTCAGCTGTTTCTTGACATTACGTAGAGTAAATCGTATTGGCTAAAGACTGGCATCTGTGATGCTGGGGACCACGGATAAGGAAGTGATAGATCATCCACTTGGCACTTCTGGCTGAAGATTGTTGCAAATCCCTCCCTTGTTATGTGCTGGACTCCTCCATCATTGAGGATGGGGATATTTGTGGAGCCTCCTTCTCCAGTGAATTGTTTAATTGTCCACCACCATTCACGGCTGGATGTGGCTCGACTACAGATCTTTGATCTGATGCATTTGTTGTGGAATCGCTTAGCTCTGTCTATTACTTGCTGCTTATGCTGTTTTGCGGCACATAAGTGGTCCTCGCTTCACCAGGTTAACATCTCATTTTCCGGTATGCCTGAAGAGCTCCTGGCATGTCCTCAAGCACTCTTCATTGAACAGGGATTGATCTCCTGGCTTGGTGGTAGTGGTAGAGTGAAGGATATGGCAGACCATTCGGTTGCAGATTGTGGTTGAATACAATGCTGCTGCTATGGCACACAGTGCCTCATGGATGCCCAGTATTGAGTTGCTATATCTGTTCGAAGTCCATCCCATTTAGCTCGGTGGTAGTGCCACACAACACGATGGAGGGTATCCTCAATGTGAAGACAAGACTTTGCCGCCCCAAGGACTGTGCTGTGGTCACTTCTACCAATACTGCCATGGACAGGTGCATCTGCAGCAGGCAAATTGGTGAGGATGAGGTCAAGTATGTTTTTCCTCTTGTTGGTTCCCTCACCACTAGCTGCAATCCCAGTAGCAGCTATGTCCTTTCGGACCCGGACAGCTCGGTCTGTGGTGGTACTACCAAGCCACTCTTGGTGATGGACATTGAAGTCCCCCACCCTCAGTGCTTTGTTCAAGTGGTGTTCAACATGGAGGACTACTGATTCATCAGCCGATGGTGGCCCGGACGTGGTAATCAGTAGGAGGTTTCCTTACCCACGTTTAACCTGAAGCCATGAGACTTCATGGGGTCCAGAGTCAATGTTGAGCACTCCCAGAGCAACTTCCTCCCCACTGTATACCACTGTGCCGGCACCTCTGCTGGGTCTGTCCTGCCGGTGAGACAGGACATACCCAGGAATGGTGATAGTGGTGGCTGCGACATTTTGTCTGTACGGTATGATTCTGTGGGCATGACTATGTCAGGTTGTTGTGTAACTAGTCTATGAGATAGCTCACCCAACTTTGGCACAAGCCCCCAGATGTTAGTGAGGAGGATTTCAAAGTGTCGGCTAGGGCTGGGTTTGCTGTTGTTGTTTCCAGTGCCTGGTTCGATGTCGGGTGGTCTGTCTGGTTTCAGAGGGATTCTCTGCAAACTGGCGCAATGTCCGCTACCCGGCGCCAAAAACGGCACGGATCACTCCGGCGTCGGGCCCCCCCAAACATCGCTAATTCTCCAGCCCTGAATGGGCTAGCAGTGGCGTGACGCCATTTGCGATGGCTGACCCGAAGTGACGACTCAAAAGACCCGCTGCTCCCCCCACCCGACCAGAAGACCTGACTGGATGGCTGCCCGCCGCGCAACCCCGAGGTTCAAGGACCGCGCTCCTGGACGCAGTGGAGCAGAAAAGGGAGGCCCTGTACCCCGGACACGGCCGCAGGGTCGCCCCATGCCTCAGCTGGCGTCTGTGGAGGGAGGTGGCAGAGGCCGTCAGCGCTGTGGCTCTGACACCACGGACAGGCACCCAGTGCCACAAGAAGGAGAACGATCTCATCAGAGCAGCCAGGGTGAGCCCCCTCCCTGCCCGATATCCATATCCCCCTCCCCCATATCCTCAATATCCCTCCTCCCCCATATACCCCCTCCCCCATATCCCCCTCCCAATATCTCCCCCCTCCCCCATATCTCCCCCCTCCCCATATCTCCCCCCTCCCCCATATCTCCCCCCTCCCCCATATATCCTCCCTCCCCCATATATCCTCCCTCCCCCATATATCCTCCCTCCCCCATATATCCCCCCTCCCCCATATATCCCCCCCTCCCCCATATATTCCCCCCTCCCCCATATATTCCCCCCTCCCCCATATATTCCCCCCTCCCCCATATATCCCCCCTCCCCCATATATCCCCCCTCCCCCATATCCCCCAGGTGAACCTAACCCTAACCGCTGCAATATACGCGCAACCGATGGCGTGCATTCATATACCTGTCTAACACTGTTGCCATTTACCCCTGCCACCCACCCACCCCCACAGGAGAAGCGTGCACACAACAATAGGGAGCATGAGAGGGCTGGAGGGTGCCCAGCTGATGAGAGGCCACTCACCGTTCATGAGGAAAGGGCTCTGGAACTGGCTGGCGGACCTGAGGACCGGGAGGTTGCCGATGCAGAGGTCCGGGGCCCACCAGCAAGTGAGCCACCGACAGCCCAACCCATATCCCCCCTCCCTCCCCCATATCAGCTGATCACCGCCTGCGTGTCAAACCATGCATGCTTCATTGTGTATCGCAGGAGCAAATGTCGAGGCACCCGTCCCCGCAGATGCCGACTGCCCGCAGGATGCCCCACGGAGACCACGGGAGACGGAGAGACCTGGAGCAACAGGGAGACGACGCCCGCAGAATGCCCCTCGGCGACCACGGGAGACGGAGAGACCTGGAGTAACAGGGAGACAATGCCCCCGTCTCGTGCGGGTGCGGCGACGCAGGCGTGTGCCACCCAGCGACGAAGGGGGCAGCCACAGGCCCCCGTCGCAGCCGAGCCACGAAACCACACCCAGGAAACCCCTGCCCAGGACACCCCTGCCCAGGACACCCCTGCCCAGGAAACCGAAATACAGGACAGTGACACAGAGTGGATGGGTGGAGACGAACCGCCACCCCAAAGTACCATGGACTCAACGACACAATGCCACTGCTGTCTCTAATACACTCCGCCATCGCAGAGACGCTCACCTCGGTTGGGCACTTTAGTGATGAGGCGTCTGGTACACTCACTGGTGCGCACAACACAGCCGTACCGGTACAGCAGGTGGAGGGAGGAGCAGCAGAGGGGCCAGGAGGTCGGAGGGCAGCCCGGTGCAAGCAAACATCTGCCGCCCAGATGGATCCCGGGTTCCTGGAGTTACCACACCCACCCATAGCTCCGATGCAACCACCAAACCTGGGACGAGCGAAGAGGGTGACGGCCAGCTTGTAGCTGCTGCAGTCGCAGGTGGAGGAATGCACCCGTGTCCAGGAGCTGGGAGTGGTGCCGGTCATGCGTGCCACCCAGGCCAACACCGCACGGGTGGCGTCTGCGGTGGAGGTAATGGGTGCGACGGTGTCAGGCATGGGGAGCAGTTTGCGAGGTCTGGGGCTTTCCGTGAAGGCGGCGGGTGTGGCCCAGGACATGGCTGCCCTCTCACAGGAAGCCATGAGCCACACCCAGCAGCATGTGGCAGAGGCGCTCAACGCCATGGCCCTGTCTCAGCAGGCCATCGCTGAGGGCATTGGCGCCATTGCCCATGTGCTAACCGGCGTCGCACACTCACAGACAGGGATGGGCAACTCCCTGAGCTCCATGGCTGCAAACCTGCAGACCCTTGTCGATACCAGCACGGGCCTCCAGGACTGGCAGCGGCAGGTGTCGGAGGGGCGTCAGATGGCCAGTCCGTTCGCATCCCCGACTCATGTAGAGGCCCGGGGGCCATCGGGCACCCCAAGGGAGGAGGAGGTGCTGGGGCCCGTCCCGGGTCCCCCTGTAGGGGAGGTCCCTGAACACCGTTACACCTCGGACTCCCCCCCTCCCCCCCCCTCCGTCCCAGGTGTATCGGGTGGGCAACGGGCCGGACAGGTTGGCAGCTCGCCATCCCAGTCGCCCGGGCCGCAGCCTGGCCCATCTAGGCCAGGACGCCCCAGGAAACGGCCGCCAAAGGGATCCCGAGTCAGAGGGCAGGAATCTCAGGAGTCCACCTCCAGTTCTGCTGTACCGTCTGGGGAACCACCTAGGTGTAGTCAAAGGGCCCGTAAAGCCAAACAATTAGACACTGAGTGAGTTGGCACGAGTGCAGGGCACAGATGAGTTTTAGGGGCTAGGGCACGTGTATGCACTGTTTTTGTTATTAAAATCAATGTTACACCTACAGAAGCTGCCTTTGTGCTCTGTGTGGGGGTGTCATGTACGTTGAGCGCCAGTGTGTGTGTGAGGGGTGGTCTTACGTCAGCATCAGGTGAGTCTTCCCCCGGGCCTCCCTCACCATCCCCCTGGGCAGTGGACGGGACCGTGCGCTGCAGTGTCACAGCCGCATGCAAGGATGGTCCGGGTGGATGGTGGTACTGTGGCCATGGGTCAGACATCTTCCAACAATGTGGAGCCAGGAGCTCATCGCAGAGCGGGTTGTCATCATCCTCCATGGCCTGCAATAGACACGCTTCCACCGGCGACTGTGTGAGCCCGGCCCGATGTGCCGCAGGTGGATCTGCAATGGAGGGGTGGTGTGCATGCGGGTCGGGTGGGTGTGGTTGGTGGGGGGGGTGTGGGTGGGCGGTGTTCGGGTGTTGCCATGGTGTGCGGTATGTGGCCATACTCGCCGATTCCCGCGCCCCCTAGTCAGTGAAGCAGGTGTCCGTCAGCCTGTCCCGTGCCCGCTGGCCCAGCCGGTAACGGTGGACAGCCACCCGCCCATGTCTAGCCCGTCTGCCCTGACCATTGCCCCCATCCCCCTCATCTGGGGAGGACTACGCCTCTTCCTGCTGCTCCTCCACTCCGCCCTCCTCTGCCTGCTGCACATCGCCCGTCTGCTGGGCTATGTTGTGCAGGATGCAGCACACCACAATGATGCGGCCGACCCTATCTGACGGATAGGTCCAGGCACCTGAAATGCATTTTGAGCACGCCAAAGCACCTCTCCATCACACCCCTCGACGCTGCATGGGCATCATTGTAGTGGTTCCCCGCGACATTCTGTGGCCTCCGTATAGGCGTCATCAGCCACGACCGCAACGGGTAACCCCTGTCGTCCAGCAACCAGCCCCTCAGCCGGGGGTGGCGTCCCTCTTACATGCCGGGGATGTAAGACCGCGACCACATGTATGAGTCATGTACACTTCCCGGGTACCAGGCGCAGACGTGCAGGATAATCATGCGGTGATCGCAGACCACCTGGTTTTCATGGAATAGGTCCCCTTCCTATTGGGGAACACGGCCCTGTTATCTTCAGGTGGCCAAACGGCGACGTGCATCCCATCGATCGCGCCCTGGACCACGGGAAACCCGGCCACGGCAGAAAAGCCCAATGCCCGGGCAGCCTGGCTGGCCCGGTCCACAGGGAAGCGGATGTAGTGGTCCACAATGGCATATAGGGCGTCTGTCACTGTCCGGATGCACCGGTGCACCGATGTCTGCGAGATGCCGGACAGGTCCCCACCTGGCGCCTGGAATGACCCCGTGGCATAAAAGTTCAGGGCCACCGTAACCTTGACGGGCACTGGGAGAGGGTGTCCCCCCCCGTGCCACGCGGTGCTAGGTGTGCCAGCAGGTGGCAGATGTGTGCCACGGTTTCCCCGGCTCATCCGGAGTCTCCTGCATTCCCAATCCATGAGGTCCTGGTACGTCAGCCGGGGCCGGTACACACGGGGCCTCCTCGGGTGCCTCCGTTGCCGTGGCGCCGCGGCGTTCTCCTCCCCCTCCTCGTGTTCCTCCTCCACTACGTGCTCCTCCTCGTCCTGTCGGGCGGGTGTCCCTCCAACCGGGCGGCCGCCGCCTGCCCCTCTGCGGTAGCCTGCGCCGCCTCTCTGGCATGCTCCTCCTCCTCCAGGGCAACATGGAGAATAGCGGCTGCCGCCATGGTGGCCAAAATCGCTTGCTAATCAAAAAACATGATGGCCTGCGGTGGGGGGGGGCGGGGGGGGGGGGGGGGGGGGGGGGGGGGGGGGGGGGGAACGACGACATGTCATCATTGCCCGTACCCCCCCTCATCCCAGCCAGGTGGCATGGACCACATGGGCGCGACTGTTGGAGGATGGCACCTGGCCAGGCGGACAAACTCCCTTGCCCTCGCCAGCACTCATCCCCACGTCCCCCTCCCCAGCACTCCTCCCCCCCCCCCCCCCCCCCCATCCCCGTCCCTGGCACTCACCCCGTCCCCGGCACTCAACCCCCCCCCCCCCCTTTCCCATCCCTGGCACGTCCCCCTCCCCGGCACCCACCCCCCCTCGCTGGAACTCATCCCCCTATCCCACTCCCCGGCATGCACCACCACCGTCGGCGGCACGCACCCCACCGTCCCCGGCACTCACCCCCCTTCCCCGGCACTCACCCCCCCCCCCCCCCCCCCCCGTCCCTGTCTCCCCGGCACTCCCCCGAAGCGCCCCCCCCTGCCCGCACACTCACACCTCTCCCCCACACACACAGACTACGGCCACGCCATCATGTCTCCTGTGGCCATCCCCCCAGGCCATGACCTACCTCCATGCTGGACGGCGTCAACCATCAGCACTGGTTGACGCCGTTCAAAAGGTGTTTTGATTTACGCCGACGGCTCTCGGTCCATCCGGACGGGAGAATATGGGCAGCCCCGGAGTCCATTGTCTCGCTCCCGCCCCTGCCATTCTCCGAGGCGGGCGGCCTTCGGAGAATTCGGCAGGTGCGGGATTTACGCCGCCGCCCCCCCCCCCCCCCCCCCAGCGATTCTCCGACCCGGTGGGGGGTCGGAGAATCGCGCCCCCTTCCTTTTTTGTGTTTTCGTAACGGTTGAATTCAACTGAGTGGCTTGATAGGGCATTCAAGAGTCAACCACATTGCTGTGGGTCTAGAGTCACAGGTAGGCCGGACTAGGTAAGGATGTCAGATTTCCTTCCTTAAAGGACATTAGTGAACCAGATAGATTTTTACGACAATCGACAATGGTTTCATGGTTATCATTAGACTTTTTATTTTAGATATTTTATTGAGTTTAAATTCTATCACCTGGGGTGGCGGGATTCAAACCCGGGTCCCCAGATCACTTTCTTGAGTCTCTGGATAACCACTATGCCACCCCCTCCCCAAATATGTAAATCTTCAATTGGAGGCACTTGGGAGCCAGCTTAAATTAGTGAAGATTGAGGCTGTGGGCTAACGGAACTTGGTGCAAGGTCAAATGTAGGCAACACAGTTTTGAATGAGCTAATTTATGGAAAGTGGAAGAAGGGATGCTAACCAGGAGATCATTGAAAGAGTCGAGTCTGGAGGTGGTCCTCTGAATCAAAAGGCTCAAGAGGGTGAACAGGGTGAAATGGGATAACATACCACAGTCACAGAGAATGTCATATTAAATATGTCCGTACAAAATATTATCATTCAAGGTGAAGGACTGTGAGAGCAATAAACTTCAACAATTCTATTTTTTAAATCTACTTGACTTACAGAAAGATCTTGTTTGCAATTTCACAAAAATCTGTGTGTGGATATGTGAATATCTCCCATTGTTGTATTCGGACACAGTTGGATTGGGGAAAAAGTAAAATGAACACTATGGAGTTTCGGAACATTCTCTAATGAGAAAGCAACTGGGACAATGCAGAATGAGGTTTATTCTGTATCGCTATTCCCAGAATTAGGTAAAAAGTTCAACCCCATAGTCTCGTTGTGAGTACAGAAAATATCAAATTTAACATGGACTTTCCCAATTTAGTTTTCTCAAAGTGATGATTGGTCACTAAAATATCACCTGTGATCCACAAAAAAACAGCAACCAGAATTCTGTGATAATTTGTTATTCTTATTGAACCATACACTGCTTTTTTGTTAACCTATTGGGATATATATGTCACAGTTCAGCCACCAGACACAAGTAACAATGGTATGCCAGAAAGTGTACACGGAGAAACAGCAACTGCGGGAACAACCAATACAGCGACCACTGTCTCAGCAGCATGCACTGGAGCAGTGACCACCGTTACACAATCCACCCCAACTCCAGGTCCTTCATTGCAGGTAAGAAAATAAAATTATTCTGTTTTGACTGGTGCAACAATGAGCATTGTTTTTAATCTTCAACCTACAAGAGAAAGTTTAGTGTGCCTTAGTGTGCTGCCCAATCTCTTGGATTTAACAATCCATGCAGCAAGGCTTTGTGTTTGCAGGGGAGCTTTTGCACACTTACCACATGCGCAACAAGACCTGGGAAATATTGAGGCTTGGACTGACGAGTAACATTTGCACCACACAAGTACCAGGCAAAGACCATCTTCAACTCAAGAGGATTTAGCCACCTTCCCATGATAGTCAATGGCAATACCTTTACAAAATCTCCAACCACCAACATCCTTGTGGGGTCATCATTGACCAGAAACTCAAGTAGACCAGCCATATAAATGCCATGGCTACTAGAGCAGCTCAGAGGCTGGGTGTTTTCCAGCAATTGATACCTCCAAGCTTCTTCACTATCTACAAGGTACAAGTCAAGAGTATGATGGAATACTTTCCACGTTCTTGGATGGGTCCAGGTGCAACAGCACTCTTGTGTCCTAACACGTGACAAAGCAATCCACTTGATTAGCAGCCCACCTATGAGTTCAAACAATCCCCTCAACCACAAATAAGGTGGCTGCAGTATAATATCAATAAGATGTACTGCACAAGTCACCAAAGTTTCATCAGGCACATCTCCCAAACTTGAAATCTCTACCATCTAGACCACAACGCATATCAGAACACCTCTCCAGTTCTCCTGTCAAATCCTGATGGGCATATTTTATCACTGGATAAAAATCCTGGCATTTTCTACTTCATGGTATTATAGCAGTACTGTATCATAGGAACTACAAGACAAACCTGCATCTTCTCAAGGAAATCTAGGGATAACTGTAAATGCAAGACAATTAAGCAATGCCCATATCCTGACAAAGAAAAGAAAGTCCGGTTTGGGTAAGTTTGTTATCAAAAATAAACACAAGTGAGCTCTTCTCGAGACTTCTGGTGGCGGCTATGAAGGAGTAAGTCGCACATTTGGTGGCTCCCGCTCTGGTCGGACTTTTGGACCTTTTCCCCAAATTTTTTAACGGACTTAAATTGTAGAACGGATGTTAGTGGCAATTCTCTACTGAATTCCCACTTTGGTGCATGGCGAAAAGGACTAGAAGTGTTCGTAAGGGCATAAACAAGAAGACGGAGAAGACTTGGACTGTAGTTGCGGAGGGGCGAACCTCTGGCTTGTCGACCCAGCAGTCTATGGAGCAGCTGATGCAAGTCATCCAGGGGGGCTTTGCTACGCAGAAACGGGACTGCTTGGACCTGATAAAAGCGTCAATTGAGCGGTTGGAGCTCAGGTTGGACACCCAGGATCGGGCGATCCAGAAGGTGGAGAAGGCGCTGGCTGAGCAGGAGGCGCATCAGACTGCGGTGGAGCTGGAGGTGGGGATGCTGAGGGACCAGCAAAAGAAGCTTCTGGAAAAGATGGAGGACCTAGAGAATAGGTCCTGCCGGCAGAACCTAAGAATTGTCAGGCTCCCGGAGGTGTCCGAAGGAACGTTCGCTGGCGTATACGTCGCAAGCATGTTTGAGAAGCTGCTGGGGGATGGGGCATTCTCCCGGCCCTTGGAGGTGGATAGGGCTCATAAGCACCTGCGAAGAAGCCGCGAATGGGAGACCCCCCCCCCCCCAGGGCTATGGTGGTGAGATTCCACAGGTTCTCGGATAAGGAGCGTATTCTACAATGGGCCAAGCAGACACGGAGCTGTAAGTGGGACAATAGCATCCTGCGGGTTTACCAAGACCTGAGTGTGGAGGTGGCCAGGAGGAGAGCAGGCTTCAATCAGATCAGGGCGATCCTTTTCAAGAAAAGGTGAAGTTTGGACTGTTATACCCAGCCCGTCTCTGGGTCACGCATGAGGATCAGCACTTCTACTTTGAGTCTCCTGAGGACGCGTTGGACTTTGCAAGAAAGAAAGGGCTGACGAATGACAGAGAACTTTTGAATTTGGCTGCAACGTTCGTGTTTCTGTTTTCTCGGTTTTGTTTCTCTGTTTTTGTAAAAGGTTTCTCATTTTGCTTGGAACCAGCAGTAGAGCTGAGTGAGTTTAGGTTTTCATTTGCACTGTTGGGAGATGGAGGTGTGTTAGTTTTGATCTTGGTGTTTTTTGGTTGGGCAATTGTTTGATGTCAAAGTTTGTTTGCATGAGTGGGGGTGGGTGGGTGGGGAGGGAACAATAGGTGGGAGACTATCTGGCGCCGGGGATAGGGGCCACCAAGCTAGCTGGGCGAGCTAGCTCTCGGAAGCGCAGTGGGGGGGTGTGTGCATATGTTTGATTTAGGAAAGGGATTGGGTTACAGGGTGTTATTGCTGGGGGGGGGAAGGGGTGGTGAATGTTCTTCTGGCGAGGGAGGGACTTGGGCTGAGGGACAGAGAAGGGGCGGGGGCTGCCTGGGGATGGACCGGTGGAGGCGCGGATCACGGGCTGGTGGCGGGCCTAAAAAAGGGGATGAGCCCCCCAACTAGGCTGATCACCTGGAATGTTTGAGGGTTAAATGGGCCGGTCAAAAGGGCACGTGTGTTCGAGCATTTTAGGGGATTGAAGGCGGACGTGGTAATGTTGCAGGAGACGCACCTTAAGGTAAAGGAACAGGTTAGACTGAGGAAAGGCTGGGTCAGTCAGGTGTTTCATTCGGGACTAGATTCAAAGACTAGAGGGGTCGCGATCCTGACCAATAAGCGGTTGGTGTTTGAGGCGGGTAGAATAGTCTCGGACGTGGGAGGTCGGTATGTTATGGTCAGTGGGAAACTGGAGGGGGTGCAGGTGGTATTAGTGAATGTATATGCACCAAATTGGGATGATGTGGAGGTTATAAAGAGGATGCTGGGGAAGATACCGACCTGGACTCGCACAGGTTGATCATGGGAGGGGACTTCAATACAGTTATGGACCCGGGCGTGGACCGGTCAATCTCGAAAACGGGTAGGGTGGCAGCAATGGCAAAGGAACTAAGAGGGTTCATGGAGGGGGTGGATCCATGGAGGTTCGGGCAGCCGGGGGAGAAGGAGTTCTCTACTCTCATGTGCATGAAGTGTACTCCCGGTTTGATTCTTTTGAGCAGGGTCTTTCTGGCTGGAGTAGTGGATACGGGGTATTCGGCGATTACAATCTCAGACCATGCTCTGCACTCGGTTGACCTGCAGGTTAGTAAAGACAGTAATCAGCGCCTGCACTGGAGGTTGGATGTGGGACTTTTGGCGGATGAAGGGGTGGGCGAGCGGCTGAGGAAATGCATTCAGAGCTACCTGCAGGTCAATGACACAGGGGAAACTTCGGCTGCGGTGGTTTGGGAAGCACTGAAGGCGGTGGTAAGGAGGGAGCTGATCTCGATCCGTGCTCATAGGGAGAAGGTTGACAGGGCAGAGACGGACAGACTGGTAAAGGAGATTGTTATAACCTGCCTACTTACCATTGGCTGGGGACTAATGACAATCCCACAATCCTGTGGGAGTATAAGCTTCCCCAATGAGGGGGGCGGAGAAACCATTAGTAAACTCCTAGTATAAATAA
Source organism: Scyliorhinus torazame (assembly GCF_047496885.1). Taxonomy (NCBI): domain Eukaryota; kingdom Metazoa; phylum Chordata; class Chondrichthyes; order Carcharhiniformes; family Scyliorhinidae; genus Scyliorhinus; species Scyliorhinus torazame. The sequence goes on from NC_092725.1 coordinate 104,571,992, forward strand.
AGCTGGCCAGTTCAGGAACCAGCAGGAAGGAGTGTGCAGCAAGGGAAGTTGCTGCTGCTGTTATATATATATATATATATGTTATTGTAAATAAATGTTAGTACTTTGTATCCTTAAAACTCGTGCTGGATTCTTCGTGGCCCTCACAAAACTGGCGACGTAGGTTAAAGTGAATAGCTGTCTACACTGCTGAAGCCACCTCCCTGGATTTTTGTTGGATACAGGTTGGAAGTTGTTTTCTATTATACCATGCCTCTGTACGGACGTTTGGATGGTTTTGATGCTGCGCTGGAAAGCTGGAACCAGTACACACAACGGATGCGTTACTATTTCCGGGCAAATATCACTGAAAACGAGCGCCAGGTGGTCATATTGCTCACTGCCTGCGCCCCGCATACGTTTGGGGTGATTAGGAGCCTTTCGTACCAGCTGCGCCGGACACCAAAACGTTTGATGAACTTGTGAATATAGTGGGGCAACATTTTAACCCAACCCCGTCCACGATAGTCCAGCGTTACCGGTTTAATACCGCTGAGAGGACCCCTGGAGAATCCCTTGCCGATTTTCTATCCAGGCTACGCAGGATTGCGGAGTATTGTGACTATGGTGAGACCTTGTCAGAAATGTTACTTTTCAACAGGCCATTCAAATAGTATTGTCCCGAGAGAGCGCAGAACAAGGAGTGCAGGAGCCACAGGGAATGGAAGTGCATGCCTTGGGGCGCAACCCATTCCGTCCGAAAACGTCCCCCCGCACTCATGCGGTACCTTGGGCGAGGCAACGTCCGGACCAACGCCAGTGGCCGTCGGACATTCCTCCCGAAGGGAGCCTTCTCCAGAACCAATGGATGAGGAGCCATGTCCGTGTCAGACTTGTAGGCGCCGACCCCGTCACGGACGGCGGTCCTGGGGGCGCCAGAGGCGCCGTCGTTCCGATCGAAACTGGGACCAGCCCAGGGGCTGAAACTGGGACCAGCCCAGGGGCCGTACCTTCCATGTGGATGAACCTGCGGCGACTACTCCTGAGCACGTGGAGACGGAGGACGACTGCCTGCAGCTGCGTTGTGTGGCAGCTCCCCGTGTGGCCCCCATTAAGGTGACAGTACGGGTCAATGGCCACCTGCTTGAGATGGAGTTGGACACTGGCGCAGTGGTCTCCGTGATCGCCCAGAGGACATTCGACCGCATCAAGCAGGGTATACAGACCCTTACATTAACCGACTCACAGGCCAGGTTGGCCACCTACACGGGGGAAACACTGGACATTGCAGGAACTACAATGACGTTGTTTATGTACGCCAGGAGGGGCGTTTCCTACTTATCGTGGTGCGCGGCCATGGGCCCAGCCTATTGGGTCGGGACTGGTTGCGCCATTTGCGGTTGCAATGGCAGCACATCCTCCAAACAGTTTCTGAAGGGTTGACTGAGGTGCTAGGACGATACCCAGATGTATTCCAGCCTGGTTTGGGGAAAATAAAAGGGGCTGTAGCCCCTATCCAAGTCGAACCAGGAGCCACGCCGCGCTATTTCCAGGCGCGCCCAGTGCCTTACGCCTTGCTTGAGAAGGTAGAAGGGGAGCTCACTCGTTTGGAGAGTTTGGGTATTATCAGGCCCGTCTGTTTTGCTGACTGGGCAGCACCAATTGTACCTGTAATGAAGCCAGATGCCACAGTTCACTTGAGTGGCGACTATAAACTTAGTGAATACGGCTTCCCGACTCGACCGATATCCCATGCCTCGCATAGAGGATCTCTACGCGAAGCTTGCAGGTGGACTCTCGTTCACAAAATTAGATATGAGTCACGCCTACCTGCAGTTGGAGCTGGACCCTGCCTCCCGACCATATGTAACGATTAATACACACCGGGGCCTGTATGAATATACACGGTTGCCCTTTGGAGTATCCTCTGCCTGTGCAATTTTTCAACGTGTTATGGAGGGCATTTTGAGAGGTTTACCACGTGTTGCTGTCTACTTAGATGACGTTTTGATTACAGGGACGTCGGAGCAGGAACATTTGGAAATTCTGGAGGCTGTCCTTAGACGCCTTTCGGAGGCTGGAGTCCGTTTACGTCACACAAAGTGCGTATTTCAGGCAAAGGAAGTAGTCTACCTAGGTTATCGGGTGGACTGCGAAGGTTTGCACCCCGTCGCAGAGAAGGTGCGTGCAATTCAACATGCCCCCGCCCCGACTGACACTTCACATCTTTGTTCTTTTCTCGGTCTCGTAAACTATTACGGGAAGTTCCTCCCCAATCTGGCAACTACGCTGGCCCCTTTGCACCTTCTGCTAAAGAAAAATCACACCTGGGTTTGGGGTCAGCCGCAAGAAACCGCTTTCCGCGGGTAAAGCAACAATTGTCGTTGTCTGGGTTACTAACCCACTATGATCCTGGAAAGCCTTTGCTCGTCACACGTGATGCATCCCCGTATGGTATTGGGGCCGTCCTGTCCCACAAGATGGAGTACGGGGCCGAGCGACCGATAGCTTTCGCCTCCCGCACATTGACTGCAGCGGAGAAAAAGTACGCGCAGATCGAGAAGGAGGGCCTGGCAGTGGTTTTTGCGGTGAAACACTTCCACCAGTACGTGTATGGCCGCAATTTCACTATCCTGACTGATCATAAGCCTCTGCTGGGACTTTTCAGAGAGGATAAGCCAATATCGCCCATTGCTTCCGCACGGATCCAGCGCTGGGCTTTGTTGCTTGCTGCATACGAGTATTCTCTGGAGCACAAACCAGGTACGCAGATAGCAAATGCCGACGCACTGAGCTGATTGCCTTTATCGACCGGCCCCATGTCGACCCCCACGACCGGTGAGGTGGTTGCAACCCTAAATTTTATGGACACCTTGCCTGTCACGGCATCACAGATCCGTGAGTGGACCCAGACGGAGCTAGTCCTGTCAAAGGTTCGGCACATAGTCCTGTATGGTGGGCAGCATAGACAGCTCCCAGGCAAGTTGCGGGCATTTTCCTCCAAGCTGTCAGAATTGATTGTCCCAGAAAAAGGCCAGGAGCTGATACTAGCAGACTTGCACAATGGGCATCCAGGTGTGACCAAAATGAAAATGTTGGCCCGGAGTTATGTCTGGTGGCCAGGCCTCGACACCGACATTGAGAAGGTGGCCCAAAACTGCTCCATTTGCCAGGAGCATCAGAAGCTTCCGCCGGCCGCGCCCCTACATCACTGGGAATGGCCAGGGCGGCCTTGGGCACGCTTGCATGCAGATTTCGCAGGCCCTTTTCAAGGATCCATGTTCCTTCTATTAATTGACGCCCAGTCTAAATGGCTAGAGGTGCATAAGATGCAGGGGACAACGTCCTGCGCAACAATTGAAAAGATGCATTTGTCGTTTAGTACGCATGGCCTCCCCGAGGTGCTGAACACGGATAACGGCTCCATTCACGAGTGAGGAGTTTGCGAGGTTCACGAAGATGAACGGCATACGCCATATCCGCACTGCCCCTTACCACCCGGCTTCAAAGGGGTTGGCAGAGCGCGCAGTGCAGACATTCAAAAGAGGCCTAAAGAAGCAGTCTTCCGGATCAATGGACACGAGACTGGCTCGCTTTTTGTTTACTTATAGGACCATCCCCCATGCGGTGACTGGGGTAGCTCCCGCAGAACTCCTAATGGGCCGGAGACTTCGCACCCGCCTTAGTATGGTTTTCCCGGACATTGGCGCAAAAGTATGCCGCACACAAGAACGGCAGGGACAGGGATTTTCTCGGCATCAGCCGATTCGGCAGTTTGCGCCCGGTGACCCAGTGTTCATTCGGAATTTTGCTGGTGGTGCCCAATGGGTTCCTGGTGTAATCTTTCGCCAAACGGGTCCTATATCTTACCAAGTGCAAGCCCAGGGTCATCTCCAGCGCAAACATGTAGACCACGTTCGGTCCAGAAGACTATCCCCTCAAAAGATTCCCCGCCCCCGGAGCTCATTTCTACAGCCGCAGAGACCAGAAACAAGGGAAGGTAGCCCTCACAATCTTCCACTGGTGCCTCACTCGAAGCCTGCGCAGGTCGTTACGGAACTGAATGGAGATAGAGACGTTGACATGACGGAGGCAGCAGACTCTGACTCCGAGATGGAGACACAGGATGCATCAGAGGGGGAATCCTCGGGTCCATGGGCCGTGGATGTACAACCGTTGCGCTGTTCATCACGGAAGCGCCGGTCTCCGTCTCGTTACACGCTGCCTGATCCAGCGTCACGTGCAAATGGTGTCCGGCCTGCGGCCAAACGAGTCCGACGCCCTCCTTCGCCAGGGTCTTCGGTGGATTCCTTGGACTTTGTGGGGGAGGGATGTTATAACCTGCCTACTTACCATTGGCTGGGGACTAATGACAATCCCACAATCCTGTGGGAATATGAGCTTCCCCAATGAGGGGGGCGGAGAAACCATTAGTAAACTCCTAGTATAAATAAAGCTGGCCAGTTCAGGATCCAACAGGAAGGAGTGTGCAGCAAGGGAAGTTGCTGCTGCTTTTATATATGTTATTGTAAATAAATGTTATTACTTTGTATCCTTAAAACTCGTGCTGGATTCTTCGTGGCCCTCACAAAAGAGATATTACAGATCGATAGGAGGTATGCGGAGACCCCAGAGGCAGGGTTCCCGAGGGAACAGCGGAGGCTGCAGGTGGCATTTAGCTTGCTGACCACAGGGAGGGCGGGGGAGCAGCTAAGAAAGGCCAGTGGGGTGATTTATGAACATGGGGAGAAGGCCAGTAGAATGCTTGCACAGCAGCTTAGGAAGAGGGAAGCAGCATGGGAGATAGGGAAAATAAAGGACGGTGAGGGGAACCTGGTTGGTGATTCGGTAGGGGTGAATAAGGCGTTTAGAGATTTTTACAGCAGGCTGTACAAATCGGAACCCACTACGAGGCCGGAGGGGATGAGGCGCTTCTTGGAGGGGCTGAATTTCCCAACGGAGAATGGGTAGAAGGGCTGGGGGCCCCAATTGGGCTGGAAGAGATAGTGGAGGGCTTGAAGGCCATGCAGGCGGGTAAGGCCCCAGGCCCGGACAGGTACCTAGTGAAGTTTTATAAAAAGTTCTCGGGATACTGGGACCGGTGTTGTTGAGGATGTTCAATGAGGCAAGGGAAAGAGGGGTGCTGCCCCCGACGATGTCACAGGCAATGATTTCGCTTATTCTTAAGTGGGACAAGAACCCGGAGCTGTGTGGGTCCTACAGGCCGATCTCCCTGCTGAATGTGGATGCCAAGTTGCTGGCCAAAATCTTGTCCTCCAAGATTGAGGACTGTTTTCCGGACGTTATTGGGGAGGACCAGACGTGGTTTGTTAAGGGTAGGCAGTTGGTGGCCAATGTAAGAAGGCTGTTAAATGTGATCACGATGCCTCCGGAAGGTAGGGAGGTGGAGGTAGTGATGCAGAAAAGCCTTTTGATCGGGTAGAATGGGGGTTTATCTGTGGGAGGTACTGGAACGGTTCGGATTCGGGCGGGGCTTTATTAACTGGGTCAAGTTACTGTATCAGGCTCCTGTGGCAAGTGTGCGGACAAACAGGACAACTTTGGACTATTTTAGACTGCACCGGGGGACGTGACAGGGATGCCCCCTCTCCCCACTGTTTGCGCTGGCTATAGAGCCGTTGGCAATTGCTCTGAGAGCTTCAAGGGGCTGGGTCCGGGGGGGGTTGGGGGGGGGGGGGGGGGGCACAAGGTTTTGTTCGATGCGGATGATCTGCCTCTGTACGTTTCGGACCCAGTAGAGGGGATGGAGGAAATCATGAAGATTTTACGGAAATTCGGGCGGTTTTCGGGGTATAAGCTAAACATGGATAAGAGTTTGTGGTTCAGGCGATGGGTCAGGAGGGGCGACTGGGGGAGCTGCCATTTAGGTCAGTGGGGGGTAGTTTTAGGCACTTGTGCATCCAAGTGGCGCGGGAATGGGACTGGCTGCAAAATTGAATCTGGCCCGGCTGGTGGACCAAATGAAGGAAGATTTCCGGAGATGGGACGCACTCCCGTTGTCGCTAGCCGGGAGGGTACAAACGGTGAAAATGACGGTCCTCCGGAGGTTCCTATTTGTATTTCAATGTGTCCCCATTATTATTCCGCGGTCCTTTTTTAAGCAGGTCAACAGAATGATCACAGGCTTCATCTGGGTGGGCAAGACCCCGCGGGTAAGGAAGATGCTCGAGCGGAGCCGGGGAGAGGGCGGGCTGGCGCTGCCAAATTTTAGCAACTATTACTGGGCGGCTAACATAGCCATGATCAGGAAGTGGTTGGTGGGGGAGAGGTGGGCGTGGGTTCATATGGAGGCGGCTTCTTGTAAGGGCACCAGTCTGGGGGCGTTGGTAACTGCGCCTCTGCCGCTCCTGCCGGCGCGGTACTCCACCAGCCCCGTGGTGGTGGCGACCCTGAGAGTTTGGGGCCAGTGGAGGCGGCATGTGGGAGCAGCGGGAGCATCGGTCTGTGCCCCAATTTGTGATAATCACTGGTTTGCCCTAGGGAGTATGGATGGGGTGTTCCAGGTATGGCAGAGAACGGGAATTGGGAGGATGGGGGATGTGTTCATAGAGGGGAGCTTTCCGAGCTGGAGGAAAAGTTTAGGCTGGTGAGGGGAAACAAATTCAGATATCTGCAGTTGCGGGACTTCCTTCGTAAACAGGTGGCAACCTTCCCGCTCCTACCGTTGAGGGGTATTCAAGATAGGGTAATTTCCAGAGGGGGGGTAGGGGAGGGGAGCGTCTCGGACATCTATAAGGAGCTTATGGGGTCAGAGGAGACGCAGACCGAGGAGCTGAGGCGTAAGTGGGAGGAGGAGCTGGGAGATGAGATAGTGGATTGGATTGGATTTGTTTATTGTCACGTGTACCGAGGTACAGTGAAAAGTATTTTTCTGCGAGCAGCTCAACAGATCATTAAGTACATGGGAAGAAAAGGGAAGAAAAGAAAATACATAATAGGGCAGCACAAGATATACAATGTAACTACATAAGCACTGGCATCGGATGAAGCATACAGGGTGTAGTGTTAATGAGGTCAGTCTATAAGAGGGTCATTTAGGAGTCTGGCGACAGTGGGGAAGAAGCTGTTTTTGAGTCTGTTTGTGCGTGTTCTCAGACTTCTGTATCTCCTGCCCGATGGAAGAAGTTGAAAGAGTAAGTAAGCCGGGTGGGAGGGATCTTTGATTATACTGCCCGCTTTCCCCAGGCAGCGGGAGGTGTAGATGGAGTCAATGGATAGGAGACAAGTTTGTGTGATGGACTGGGCGGTGTTCACGACTCTCTGAAGTTTCTTGCGGTCCTGGGCTGAGCATTTGCCATACCAGGCTGTGATGCAGCCCGATAGGATGCTTTCTATGGTGCATCTGTAAAAGTTGGTAAGGGTTAATGTGGACATGCCGAATTTCCTTAGTTTCCTGAGGAAGTATAGGCGCTGTTGTGCTTTCTTGGTGGTAGCGTCGACGTGGGTGGACCAGGACAGATTTTTGGAGACGTGCACCCTTAGGAATTTGAAATTGCTAACCATCTCCACCTGGATGGTTATGGGCAGACGGGTTGAGTAGAGTCAACGCGTCCGCAACATATGCCAGGCTCAGCCTGACACAATTTAAGGTTGTGCACCGGGCTCACATGACAGTGGCCCGGATGAGCAGATTCTTTGGGGTGGAAGACAGGTGCACAAAATGTGCGGGAGGACAAGCGAACCATGTCCACATGTTTTGGACATGTCCAAAGCTTCGGGGATTTTGGCAGGGGTTTGCGGACGTCATGTCCCAAGGTTTTAAAAACGAGGATGGCGCTGGGTCCAGAGGTGGCGATTTTTGGGGTGTTGGAAGATCCGGGAATCCAGGAGGAGATAAAGACAGATGTTTTGGCCTTTGCTTCCCTGGTAGCCTGGAGACAGATACTGTTAACATGGAGGGACCCAAAGCCCCCAAAGTCGGAGACCTGGCTATCGGAGATGGCTAGCTTTCTCTACATGGAGAAAATTAAGTTCGCCTTGAGAGGTTCACTGTTAGGGTTCACCCGGAGGTGGCAACCGTTTGTCGACTTCCTTGCGGAAAATTAATCGTCAGCAGATTGGGGGGGGGGGGGGGGGGTAGTTTAGGTTCGAGTAGGGGGGTAATAAGGGTGGGACCTGTACGAAAGGTAAACGGTTTTTGCACTATGTTTATGATTTCATGTATATTGTCTATTTTGTTGTTGTTTCTATACCAAAAATACCTCAATAAAATGTCTATTAAAAAAAAAAGTGACCTCTTTTCGACTGGACCACTGTAATCCTTTTCTGCAATTAGTCTGTTTAAAGGATAGAATTAAATAGAGTTGATGTTTTGGTGCTTTATCATTCATTTTTCCTCCGAACTAAAACTGGAAATGACTGATGATGCAACTGAGCAAATGCTTATCACATTTGTATAATGATACTATCTTTTTTAAATTTGAAATATTAGCTTAATCAAAATTATTTTTTTAGCATCTCAGATTAATTATGATATGATCCATATTCCCCTTGTATGAATCTTATCACTGCCTCATAAATCTTTCCTTTCTCACCCACTTGAAATATTTCCAGCTGTGGACATATCTGCTATACAGTTTATATTTAATTCAGGTTTGCTTAATTCAAATTATCTGATCATTCAATTTTTTGCACCAAAGTCCTATTATTTACTTTGTTATAAAAATCAGAGAAGAATGATACAGTGCAGAAGGAGTCCATTCAGCCCACCAAGCCTGTGCCAGCTTTTTGTTAAAACTATCCAATTTAACCCTACCCCTCTGCTTTTCCCTCGTAGTCTTGCATTTTGTTCCCCTGACGTATTTATCTGACTGTCTTTTGAAAGTTAGTGTTGAATTTTTTTCACGCCCTTTCAGGCAAGGCATCCCAGAGCATAACATCTCATTGTTTCCTCCTGTTGCATCTCATTCTTTTGGCAATTGCACTGAATCTGCGTCCTCTGATTACCAACCTTTCTGCCACGGGAAACAGTTGTTCCATATTTACTCTATTGGATAATGCAGGTTATTAGCACAAACATGATTATAACTATCAGGAGTATTTTATATTTGCTTTATATAAAAGAGACAAACTGATGAATATATTATTTTATGTTTAGGTTTTTTATTAATACCTACAGTCTTAACCTTTCACTTTCCAATGACCAGGCTTCCTCAACAACATCAGATGTTACTTCAAGCAGTAGTACGTCTTTGTCGAATTTGAGCACGCCACAGTTGGCACCCACTGCAGAGACTGGCCAAAATCCAGGGAGTTCTGAACTTCAGACTTCTTCCGAACAGACATTGAAGAACTTTGCTCATGCAGTAATCCCACAGCCACCTGAGAGTCAGCAGCCTGATCAGTCAGAGGACTTCCAGAGTCCACAAGAGAAAGTGGAAAGTGGTAAAGCACAGGAACAGTTGAGTCAAAACCCAGTGCAGCAGCAACAGAGCCAACACAATGTCACTGGAACTGAGCCTTTTGTTACTGAAACAAAACCAGTAGACAGTATCCAACACACAACGACTGCTGGAGTTATTCCAACGTCTTCATTGCCAAAAGTTACAGGTAAGCACCATATTTTAAAAAAGTAACTTTTAAATGTAGTTCAGGAATAGGCTGACATTTTTCTCAAAAGGAGAATAGTAGCTGTAATCATTATCATGAAAAGGACTTCTTGGGGGCGGCACAGTGGTTAGCGCTGCTGCCTCACAGTTCCAGGGACCCAGGTTGAATTCCAGCCTCTGGTGACTCTGTGGAGTTTGCACTTTCTCCCATGTCTGCGTGGGTTTCCTCCGGGAGCTCACTTCCTCCCACAGTCCAAAGATGTGCAGGTTAGATGAATAGGCCATGCTAAATTGCCCCTTAGCGCCAAAAAAGTTGGAGTTACTGGGTTATGGGGATAGGGTGGAGGCATGGGCTTGGGTATGGTGCTCTTTCTGAGGGCTGGTGCAGACTTGATGGGCCTCCTGCACAGTAAACTCTATGATTCTGATAGCAATGAAAGCTATTATTTGCCATTAGGAAGAAGCTAGAACTTCATGTTATGCTGAGACGTTTTGTTCTTGGATTAATTCTGCAGATTTGTGCAACAAGATTAAAAATATTGCTTTAACCCACTATTTACAAAAACAGTTTTTAGGCAAGCCTGAGTAGCAATCAAAAATGTGAAATCTGCGGTTTTAGAGACTATACTATTATATTCATTGTTTTTCTTTAATCAGGGCACATTGCTAACAAAGAAATGTGACTGTTTAGATTATTGCAACCTTTTCTGCATCTGATTTCTAAAATAATCCAACCTCCTGGATAAATTGCATTCTGTACCTTGCATGTGTTAAGTTCAGATTTCATTTTTAAAGTGTGTTAGGTATATTTTGTTTACATCACAGGGCTACTTCTGGATGTATAAAAGGATTCCACTCTTTCTTTTCTAAACATTATGCATAACGTAGTAATCAGTTACATCAAATCTTTGTTTTCAGAATGACCTTTTCTGAACTGCTTGTTTTGTTATTTTAGAATGCAATTCTGTAAAACCTCCCTCAGAAGATGTCGCTTCAGAACCAGGTGTGCCTAACATAGTGTCTTCTCAGCATTTGCAACAATGCCAGAAGCTTGTGACTCAGACCCCAGAGCAACCAGCACAACAAAAGGATGCATTGCAGCCTCTGGTGCCACTGAGTGCTCCTCCTCAAGCAGCAGTGCTGAGTCCCAATGATACAAACATGCAAAGCAGTCAGCAAGGCCAGGTGACAGAGGACACTCACCAACCTACCACTTCAAGTATGTTTAACTGGCTGGGAATGTTATTAAGCATATTCTATTTGCGTTTCCTCTTTAGTATTTGTAATTGCAAACCCGTGGCTATACTACATCACGGTGTGCAGCTACTAACCCAGTTGCACTGGACGCTGCGTGTCGCAATCGATTCAATGCAGGTATCTGTGACCACATACAGACTGGTAATTTTCAGTGTCAGGAAAATAAAGAAAAAAAAGCAGCATAGCATCAGTTTTGTAACAAATTGATTCAGAAAGTTGCTAGATATCAGAATCAATTGACAAGCCATTTTTAAAATGTGACTGGAGTTGTACAACTGGCGGGGGTCAGTTACCTCAGTTGGCTTGAGTATGATGCAGAATGATGCCAATGGCGTGGGTTCAAAACCCAGACCAGGTATGGTAATTTATGAACATACAGTGCCCCTCAAGCTCTATAATCAATTGTCTCGCTCTGAGAGAGGTGCCTATGGTCATTCTAGGCTAGGGCTAAATTACATATACTACGGCTGATTTGAAACTAAAGCAGTTTGAGACTATTTGCTGGGAGACTATAGACCAGTGAGCCTGACTTCTGTTGTGGGCAAAATCTTGGAAAGGTTTATAAGAGATAGGATGTATAATCATCTGGAAAGGAATAATTTGATTAGAGATAGTCAACACAGTTTTGTGAAGAGTAGGTCGTGCCTCACAAACCTTATTGAGTTCTTTGAGAAGGTGACCAAACAAGTGGATGAGGGTAAAGCAGTTGCTGTGGTGTATATGGATTTCAGTAAAGTATTTGATAAGGTTCCCCACGGTAGGCTACTGCAGAAAATACGGAGGCATGGGATTCTGGGTCATTTAGCAGTTTGGATCATAAATTGGCTAGCTGGAAGAAGACAAAGGATGGTGGTTGATGGGAAATGTTCAGACTGGAGTCCAGTTACTAGTGGTGTACCACAAGGATCTGTTTTGGGGCCACTGCTGTTTGTCATTTTTATAAATGACCTGGAGGAGGGCGTAGAGGATGGGTGAGTAAATTTGCAGATGACACTAAAGTCGGTGGAGTTGTGGACAGTGCGGAAAGATGTTACAAGTTACAGAGGGACATAGATAAGCTGCAGCGCTGGGCTGAGAGGTGGCAAATGGAGTTTAATGCAGAAAAGGGTGAGGTGATTCATTTTGGAAGGAATAACAGGAAGACAGAGTACTGGACTAATGGTAAGATTCTTGGCAGTGTGGATGAGCAGAGAGATCTCGGTGTCCATGTACATAGATCCCTGAAAGTTGCCACCCAGGTTGAGAGGGTTGTTAAGAAGGCGTATGGTGTGTTAGCTTTTATTGGTAGAGGGATTGAGTTTCGGAGCCATGAGGTCATGTTGCAGCTGTACAAAACTCTGGTGCGGCCGCATTTGGAGTATTGCGTGCAATTCTGGTTGCCGCATTATAGGAAGGATGTGGAAGCATTGGAAAGGGTGCAGAGGAGATTTACCAGAATGTTGCCTGGTATGGAGGGAAGATCTTATGAGGAAAGGCTTAGGGACTTGAGGCTGTTTTCGTTAGAGAGAAGAAGGTTAAGAGGTGACTTAATTGAGGCATACAAGATGATCAGAGGATTGGATAGGGTGGACAGTGAGAGCCTTTTTCCTCGGATTGTGATGTCTAGCATGAGGGGACATAGCTTTAAATTGAGGGGAGATAGATATAGGACAGATGTCAGAGGTAGGTTCTTTACTCAGAGAGTAGTAGTAAGGGCGTGGAATGCCCTGCCTGCAGCCGTAGTGGACTCGCCAACACTAAGGGCATTCAAATGGTCATTGGGTAGACATATGGATGATAAGGGAATAGTGTCGATGGGCTTTAGAGTGGCTTCCCAGGTCGGCGCAACATCGAGGGTCGAAGGGCCTGTACTGCGCTGTAATGTTCAATGTTCTCACATCTCTTGGCTTTACTGTATTGGCAGTTGGATCAGGGTCTAGTGCTTTAGCATTAATTTAGCCGAAGAACATGTCTAATATTTTGACTTTGTATTGTTTCTGAATAGGATTTTTTTTAAATTACCTCTATGTCTCAATATATATATATCTCAATATTTGAATAATATAAATTTAATGGAAAAATTCTGATTCCAATATTTAGTTAAAGTATATAATTGAAAAGGTAAGATTCTTCAAATATGTTTCATATATGTATGTATCCACTATTTAATGGTATTTACAAAGATGAGGAATACTCAGGAAAAATGTGATTATATATATTATGGAATTGCACATGATTTAGCAAAGTGATAATTTTGTTCTCGGAGCTGAGTGGGCAGGATCATACATCTGATGTTCTAAAGAGTCAGTACTAATGTTAATAGATGCATCACTTTAAATATTTTTCTGTGCTGTCATTAAACTTAATACATGGTAAGATTGATTGAATTCGGGCAGCACGGTGGCACAGTGGTTAGCATTGCTGCCTCACGGCGCCGAGGTCCCAGGTTCGATCCTGAGTCTGGGTCACTGTCCGTGTGGAGTTTGCACATTCTCCCCGTGTTTCCGTTGATTTCCCCCCACAACCCAAAAGATGTGCCGGTTAGGTGGATTGGCCTCGCTAAATTGCCCCTTAATTGGAAAAAATAAATTGGGTACTCTAAATTATTTAAAAAAAGATTGATTTAATTCACATCTACCTCTCAGAAAATAACCTTGTAGTCTTCTGTTTCTAGGTCCTGCAAGTTCACTTCCACCATCCTCCAGCACGGCAGTTGTGTCACCAAATGAAGTCTCCAATAGTAATCCACTAGCAAATGGGGTAAACAGAGTTACTATTATTACCTCAGCTACAGTTCTGCTGGTTTAAAAGGTTCCCCAGTACAATAGATTTTACATAGTCGTTATAGAACTAAAGTTGCACATTCTGCCTGAATCTTAAAATATGATATGATGCATACACAACAGGTAATGGCATGCCATCAACTAATTGTTGAGGATAACCTAAATCTGGTAAAACTCTAAGGTCATGCAGTTAATCTCTGGATTGATGTTTTGTGTTCATAAGTGTAAATAACATGTTGCTGCTGTGGCTGATTTTCAAACTTTCTGGGCAGCAGTTGGTTTTTCAGTGATGCACTTGCAGCAGATGCAAAACCTGATCAAGGTTCCTTTTTGCTTTTTAGAAACAAGAAAATTCTCATGCGCCGTTAAAGGTAGCACCAAAGAAAGAAGGCAATGCTTGGTATGATGTAGGAATCATCAAAGGAACCAACTCTGTGGTAACTCATTATCACTTGCCACCAGAGGGCAGTCACGGCGAGGTGAGTGAAATTCAAATAGCCAACTTAAAAGTTATTTTGTGCTTCCCATTACTTGTGAGATCATGGTTTACAAAAGGCTAGGTTTTCCTTTAGTTCTTGGTAATAAACCGGCTCAAATACAGAACTTGAATAATAATAATAATCTTTATTAGTGTCACACGTAGGCTTACATTAACACTGCAATGAAGTTACTGTGAAAATCCCCTAGTCGCCACACTCCGGCGCCTGTTCCGGTACACTGAGGGAGAATTCAGAATGTCCAATTCACCTAACAAGCACGTCTTTCGGGACTTATGGTAGGAAACCGGAGCACCCGGAAGAAACCCACGCAGACATGGGGAGAGCATGCAGACTCCTCACAGACAGTGACCCAAGCAGGAATCAAACCACTGTGCTGCCCATATTGCTGAAAAGACATGTTGCCGAAGCTTCTTGTCTTGCACTCATCAGGACAAAGGCAAGAATGCCAAATTTCAAACAGTCAGAAGAATTTGTAGGCTCCTATAGTAGAACCCCAGGACTTTCTTTTTTAGAGGCAATCTTGTTGATATCTTCAGCTGAAAAATGGATGCGTCAATAACATATTTTTAGCATAACTAAATGACTTTAGAAAAACAGTATGTGAGGTAAAATTACGGATGAGACTAACTCCTAATAACTGGTATGAACCTTTTTTTTAATGAAAGGCATTACAAAACAAAACTAAGTTTAAATATTCCTCTATTTGTTTTAGGATGCGAGTGCTAACACCCCAGACTACAGCATGCTAAAGAAGCAAGAACTCCTCCCAGGAACTGCATATAAGTTCAGAGTTGCTGGAATTAATGCGTGTGGAAGGGGTTCTTTCAGTGAAATATGTGCATTCAAAACCTGTCTCCCTGGATTTCCTGGAGCTCCATCTGCTATCAAAATTACCAAGGTACAAAGAGATTGCAGTTTACAATAAACGTATAGTTAGAAAGATTGTAATTTATTGAGCTTTGTAAGCTTTTCTTTATAAAACCATCTTGCTGCAGCTGAAGATGTGAGGTTGAGGAGGTGGGGAAGCTGCTGCTGTAATATTAAGTTAACGTTTTCTGACATAAAATTTAGTTAGCTTGAAACTGTGTCAAGAAATGCCGAGGAAAATAGTGTTGAAGTGAGCACTGATTTTAATTTCTCAATTCTGTTACCCCTTTTCACAGAGTGTAGATGGTGCGCACCTTACCTGGGAACCACCTGCTACAACTGCTGGCAAAATTCTGGAGTACTCTGTTTATTTGGCTGTGCGCAGCATTCAGGTGACCGAATCGAAATCTGGAAGCCCAGCCCAATTGGCCTTTATGCGAGTGTACTGTGGTGCTAAGCCATCTTGTGTGGTGTCATCATCACATCTTGCAAATGCACATATTGATTGTACGACAAAGCCTGCCATTATTTTTAGGATTGCAGCGCGAAATGAGAAGGGATACGGACCAGCTACACAAGTTCGATGGCTTCAAGGTAACACCGTTTTAATGCAATTTGGGCATCTGCGCAATGTGTCTTACTGGCTTGTGGACGTCAAAATTCCATCATTTTTGAGAAAGAAAATCTGGGTTACATGCTACTTTAAATGCAGTTTTGCTGGTTGATGTGCATTTGACAAAGTAGATGTGCTTTTCTATATTTTTAACTTTGCTGGTTGGCGAATTAATAGTAAAAGAGCATAAAGTCTGGATTTACACTGGATGATCAAAGGACGTTAGAATGAATATTCCACTCAAAGCAATTTTTTTTTAAGTCCTTTTATTGGTTTGCATTTATAGTAATATTGTAAGGAACATTGTACATAATATAGAGATATCTACAGAATGGATATGTACAATAGCAAAGAAAGAAAAACAATTATAGAAACATGCAGATATGTGGCTTTGGGTCTCCTGTTGTTGGCTATCCCCTCTGTGTCGGACTTACTTTGTATGTGTCACCTCCGGTACTATAACATACTAGGGGTGTGTTTGGCACCACCTGGGTGTACTTTTGGTGTGATCGTACCTGTGTATCTCCTCCTCTTTGGACCTCTCGGGCTCCTCTGCCTTGCTCGACCTGCATCCTGGTTGGTGTCCTTTCTCCTCTCTTCCCCCTCCCCCACTTCCTTTGTTCTGCTTGTCCATCCTGGTTCCGGTTCCTTCTTCTCTTCCCCCCCTTATTGGTTGTTGTTTACAAACAGTTGTTGGAACAGGCTGGTGAATTGTGTTGTGGAAGCCATCCTTCGATCCCGTATGGAGAATTTTATTTTTTCCAATTTGAGGAATTCCGCAAGGTTGGACAGCCAGTACACCCCGTGGGTGGCGCTGCCGATCTCCAGCCGAGCAGGAGTCTCAGGCGGACGATCAGGGAGGCGAAGGTTAGGATGTCTGCCTCTCTTCCCCGAAGACTGCCACTAGTGAGCACGGCTCCACCCTCATTCTCAAAACCTTGGGCATGGCCTCGAAGAAGGCGGTGCAGTACCCGACAAGTCTTGGACAAGACAAAACATGTGGGTGTGGTTGCCCGGGCCTCCCTAGCACTGTTCACACCTCCACTCCAGGAAGAACCCGCTTATGCGTGTTCTTGTCAAGTGTGCCCTGTGCACTACTTTCAGCTGCGTTAGATTCAGCCCTGTGCATGAGGAGGTGGAGTTCGCCTTATTCAGTACTTTACTCCAGAGTTCTCCCCCTATCTCTATGCCTAGCTCTTCCTCCCATTTCTCCCTTGTCAGATCCAGTGGTGATCGTAACTCCTCATGTGGCCGTCCGTACATGTCTGCAGTTACCACCCTAGTTGCCCGCAGTTAGTAGTCTGTCCAGTAGGTAGTACTCTGGTAGCTGGGGGAATGTTGTTGTCTCCTTGTGGAGGAAATTCCTTAATTGCATGTATCGCAACTCGTTCCCTTTCGGGAGCAGGAGCTTGTCACTTCCCCCAGGGTCGCTACTGCGCCATCTATGTAAAGGGCCCCACTATCTCTTCATCCTGTCTCCACCTTTTAAAGGTGGCGTCTGTTGTGAAATTATGGTTCTTGCAGATGGGAGACATGGTGGACATTGCTACCAATTCGAGTGGTGCCTGAGTTGATTCCACGTTCTCTGCAAGGCCACCACCGCTGGGTTTCTTGAGTTCTTCGCTGGGGAAATGGGAGCCAGGCTGTGGCCAGTGCGCGGAGTGATGTTCCCGTACAGAAGCTCTCCTCCGTTCTTACCCATTCAACTCCAGATTCCTTGACCCATCCCCGTGCTTTCTCTGCGGTGTCTGCCCAGTGGTAGAGTTGAAGGTTCGGAAGGGCCAGCCCTCCCATGTTCTTCCTTCTCTGTAAGACGCTCTTGTGGATCCTAGGAAAGCCCTTCCACACATGCACCACACACCCACACACAACCTGAAAAGGCTCCAAACTCCCCTAGCAGTGGCCCGATTGCCAGGGCAAACAGCAGCGGGCACAATGGGCATCCCTGCCTCATGCTTCTGTGCAGCCCAAATTATTCTGAGCTGGTGGTGTTTTGTCCATGGGGAACGCTGTACAGGTAGTTTCATCCACAAGGGGAACCTTTGGCCAAACCCAAACCATTCTAGTACCTCCATGAGGTACCTCCATTTGACACTGACTAAGGTCTTCTCTGCGCCCAGTGAGATGATCACTTCTGGTGTCTCCTCCACGGGTGGGGTCATGATCACATTCAGCGGGCGTCTGTGATTCGCCGTTAGATGCTACCCTTGACAAAGCCCTCCGCAACTACCTCTAACACGCCTCGCCAGGCCTACCACAGAACTTTGGTCAGTGTTGAAGAGTGAGATGGGTCTGTATGACCCTCACTCCGTTGAGTCTTTGACTTTTTCAGAGATCAGCGATATTGAGGCCTGTGCCAGTGTGGAGTGCAGGACTCTCTCGATAGTGAGTCGTTGAACAGGCCAGTGCTGCCACAAATATTTTTTATAGAAGTCCACCAGGAATCCTTCTGTACCTTTTACCTTCCCTGGCTACATGGAGTTGATGCTGTCCATGACTTCCAGGTGACTATTCTCATCGGCATTTCTGAGACCCCCTTCTGTGGGGTCAGCCATATTTGCCTCATGGCTGTGCCCTTGCATGCCGGGGTTTCTCTTTGTTTGTGAGCCATCCAAGATGGCCACCGTTGACTTCTCTGTTCCAGCCGTTGGGACATGTGCGTCACGTTGTTAGCGTGACATGTTGTTAGCATTCTAAACACCCCCTCCCACCACTGCCCATCTTCCCCCTGACTTGGTGTTTTGACCCCCTCCTCCACCCCCATTCCTCTTGCTTCCTTGTACTAGCATGTTTGTATCAATGGTCCGTGTGTGTTCATCATTGCTGTTTTCCCAGCCCGTTTTTCCAGATGAACTCATCTTGCCGGGTACATCATTCCGAGGGGAGCTCGATCCTGGGTAGATCCTGGGTGAATCCTCCTGCAGGCTTCCCAACAGCCACAGCGGCTCATTTGATCAGGAACCTGCCCACAATGGGCGGGACCAAGCCGCACTCGTGTAAGTCGGCCTACTTACCCAGTATCTACCAGCCTCCCGGGATCCACTTGCCTCCCCAGGAGGGCCACAGCCGGGCATCATTCAGTACTGGTCCACACAAACGTCCCCTCCGGGGGAGGGGGAAGTAGGTGGTCTCCCAGGCCCCTGGGTAGCCAAGGATAGTGTAGGGTGTTCCCCTGGAATCTGGGCACTGCCAAGCCAGCAGGAGCACTGCCAGGGTGGCAGTGCAAGAGTGCTTAGATGCCAGGGTGGCACTGCCCATGGGAAGGGCCATGTCCATGAAAGTAGGTTGAGGAGGTTATGAAGGGTGTGGGGGGGGTGCAGGACAGGTAAGAAGGGGCCTCAGAGGTTGGGGGAGGTGATGTGTGGGGACCTGGAAGAGGGGACCTGTAAGGGAGTGTGGGTGAGAGGGGGCTGAATATGGGGGGGGCCCCAGGGACCCTATAGCAGGGTGCCCTCACTTTTTGGAGGGGGGGGGGTGGAGAACGTGTCCATGTGTGTGGGGGGTGACATTGCCCATGGGTGTGGGGTATGGGGGACCCACAAGCTCACTTAGAGATCGGGGCACCTTTCAAAATGGCAGTCTCTGAGTTCAGCTCCCCAATGATGGAAAAAATTCTGAGTGTGAGCTAAACTGGTGCAAAACTCCCCAGGGCCCAAAAAGTGACTCTGTGTCATTAGGTAGCGGTGGGGAACATGCCGGCAGAGCCTGCGGAAATCTCCCAGCAAAACCTGCCCCAAATGACACTTGGAAATTTTCCTGTTAAATCGTGCCCCGCACCTTGTTCTTGAAGAACGTCGCCTTGGCCGCATTGAACTCCGCTCGCCACTTGGTCAGGTCGGCCCCCAATGTCCTGGTTTTTACGGATTGTATGCCCTTCCCATTTTCAGGACCATGTGCTTCTTGCCCAGTTCAGGCTTTGCTCCTTGTCTTGGAATTTGTGGAGCTTTGCAATAATCGCCCATGGTGGTTCTCCTGTTTTTGGCCTCTGCTGGAGCAACCTGTGGGCCCTGTCCACCTCTGGGGGCTTGGGGAAGCTTTCTCCCCCAACCAGCTTTCCTAGCAAGCATCTGTGCTACATATTCTGTTGGGTTTCTGCCCACTGTGTCCTCGGGTAATCCGACAATCCTGAGTTTCTGGCAGTGAGACCTGGTCTTCTGGTCTTCCACCTTACCCTTGAGCACACACTGGGCAACCACTAACCTTGCTACTTCTTCCTTGAGCAAGGTGACCCGATCGCTCTGATCAATGGCCACTCTTTCAAATTCCATCACTGTTGCCTCCTGGGTCTCCCATCGCCACTCCTTCCTCTCCAATGCCTCCGTGAAGGGAGTCAAAACGATTACTAACACCGACTTCACGGTCCTTATTGGAGTCCCTATGTTTTAGTAGCTCTTCTGTAATGAGCTCCATCCACTGCCCTGTTGGTGGGTTGGCCGGCGTTTGTGTTGGCGGTCCGTCATGTCCTGCTCCACTTAACTCCTTGTGTCTGTGGTCTGGATCTTCCTCTCCTGACTCTTCTTGATTCATAGACCGCAATCAGTAAGGATAAACAACGACACCTCCTCCACGATAGTCCTCAATACCGGGGCCCTGCAAGACTGTGTACTTCGCCCCTACTATACTCACTGTGTGGCAAAATTTGGCTTCAACTACATCTGCAAGTTTGCTGATGACACGATCATAGTGGGTCGGATCTCAAAACAACGACAAATAAGATTACAGGAGGGAGATAGAGAACTTAGTGGTGCGGTGTAACAACAACAATCTCCCTCAAAACGAAGGAACTGGTCATCGACTTCAGGAAGCGAAGTGTTGTACACGCCTCAATGGTGCTGAGGTGGAGATGGTGGACAAATTGCTAGTTGTAGATATCACAAACAATCTGTCCCAGTCCACCCATGTCGATGCTACGACCAAGAAAGCACAACAGCTTTCCTATACTTCCTCAGGAAATTAAGGAAATTTGGCATGTCCACAATGACTCTTAGCAATTTTTACAGATGTACCATAGAAAGCATCCTATCTAGCTGCATCACAGCCTGGTATGGCAACTGCTCGGTACAGAGTCCATCATGCTAACCCACCTCCCATCCATTGACTCTGTTGACACCTCCCGCTGCCTTGGGAAAGCAGGCAGCATTATTAAAGATGCTTCCCACCCGGGTTATTCTCTCTTCCAACCTCTTCCATGAGGCAGAAGACACAAAAGCTTGAGAATATGCACCAATAGATTCAAAAACAGTTCCTTCCCCTCTGTTACCAGACTCCTGAATGGCCCTCTTATGAACTGAACTGATCTTTCTACGCACCTTCTCTACAGTTGTAGCACTATATTTTGTATGCTTTGCCCAATGGTTATGTTTATGTATTTACATCGTGTATTCACTGTATGATCTATGTTTTTATGTAGGGAGCGATCTGTCTGGACTGTAGGTAGAACAATACTTTTTACTGTATCTCGGTACACGTGACAAATCAAAATCTTGCTGTTCTTGCTGTCCTCCTGGCTCCTTGGCTGACTTGAGTTCATTTCCTCGGGTGGTTGTTAGTTCGGGTGGAGGCAGGGGGGGGCGGGAGGAGAGGGGGGAGAAGAGTACGGCGGCAGTGGGTTTGTTGGTTTAATGACAAATTTTCGGGTTAAAAGGACCTAACCAGGCGAGAGCCACCTTTCATGCGTATGTTCCACACACCGCTGCCATTTGAAGTCCACGCCGAGCATTATGAAAACGTGGAATGCTTTAGCATAAATACTCTTTGAGGCAAATTTAAAATAGAATTTGATTTGTACATTAAAAGAATATAAATGGGCAAAAAAATGGGATTAGACAGGATAGCTCCAGTTGAAGAACTCTCACTGACACAGGTGCAGTGTGGCCAAATGGCTTGTGCTACAATTTGTGATAGAGCAAAGTATTAATTGCCTATATACTAAACTTGAAAAATATACAGCCATAGTATAATTTGCTCTTTTAGATTAATAAATACAAGGTACATGCTGCAAAATGTGTTATACAACTGTTTGTTTGTTTATTATTGATAACAATTGTACAGTGTCAGCTTTGGTGTTAAATTTGATTTAAAATAGAGGGCTGGGTGTTGCAAAGGAACTAAATGACTTATTAAGCATGATCAGGCATGGAGAATCTTTTTGTTCATCTGAAGCAAAAACCTTAAACATAATTGCTTTAAAAAGCAGGATTCTCCAAGGAACAGATGAATCTTGGCATTCTTGGTCACATGCAACACTTGCCTTTATCAAATGTGGAATAGAATATAAGAGCAAGGAGGTTAAGTTGAAGCTGTACAGAATGTTGTTTAAACCACAACTGGAGTGCAGTTCTGGTCACCTCACTATAGTAATGAGGTATTTGCACTGGAGGGGATACAAAGGAGATTCACTCAGGATGTTGCCTGGGGTGGAGCATCTGAGCTATAAGGAGATGTTGAATAGGCTAGGATTGTTTTCTTTAGAGCAGAGAAGGCTGAAGGAGGATATGATTGAGGTGTATAAGATTGAGGGCTTTCAGCAGGGTAAATAGAAACCCTTGTTTGAAGGGTCAATCAATCACAAGGGGACATAGTTTTAGGGTGAGGGGCAGAAGTTTCCAAGGGGATTTGAGAGAAAAGAAATTTGCTCTGCGGGTGGTGAGAATCTGGAATGGACTGCCTGGGAAGATAGTGGAGGCTGGAAAACCTACAACTTTTAAAAAGCACTTGGATGAGTACTTGAAACACCATCGCATTCACGAATATGAGACAATTGCTGGTAAGTGGGATTAGTGAGGGATATGGAGTAGTTATTGTTGTTGCAGACTCGATGGGCTGAAGAGCCTTTTCTGCCCTGTACAACTCTATGACTCTTAAGTCCTTAATAATTTTCTATACGGCCTGTATCTCCACACAATTCCTTTCAGACTCAAATGTGATTTGATTTGGGCTGTAAATGTCTGATTCAGTAGGCTAGTAATATGTGGGCTGAATCTTGTCAGTTTGGTGGGGGCCCTGACCCTGAGCCAGAAAACTGGGAGCAACGCCACCTCGGCCTTTTACAGGATGCATTTTTTTGCTCTCAGGCTCTTAGTTGACTGCCTGTCCTCCACCTTCCCAGAGGCTAATGAAATTCCATGGTGTTGGAAAGACATCTGGCACTCCACCCATGCCAAATTACACTCTGGCCCCCTCCCAGCATGTCGATACAGGGCTGGAAAAATTCAGCCCATGCAAGTGCTCAGATTTGTGGTTTTCGGGTGGCACAGTGGTTAGCATTGCTACCTCACGACACCGAGATCCCAGTTTTGATCCTGGCCCTGGGTCACATTCTCCCCGTGTCTGCGTGGGTCTCTCCCCCCCCCCCCCCCCCCCCCCCCCCCCACAACCCAAAGGTCTGCAGGGTAGGTGGATTGGGCATGCTAAATTGCCCCTTAATTGGAAAAATAAATAATTGGATACTCTAAAATTTATTTTTTTAAAAGATTTGTGGTTTTTCACAGAAAAATGGGATGAAATTACACAATTTGATCCCCCCCCCATCCCAAAAAACTCTTGTTTTTAAAAAAACTTGAATTCAATACCATGAAAATCAAATATACTTATTCAGCCATTACAATCATGATTAATGGAGGAAAACTGCTGTTGTTGCTTGGTCTGGCCTACATGTGACTCCAGACCCACACCAATGTGGTTGACTCTTAAATGCCCTCTGATATGGCCTGGCAAGCCACTCAGTTGTATATGGAAGGTCTATATACGCTTTTCTTGCCAGCAATGCCCAAATCATGTAGTTCATTTTTTTAAGTTCTGTCGTAACCTGGTTTTGAGCTGAAAATCTTTCAGTTGTGGTTTGTAATCTAGCAAGTTGGAAGTGGTGATCTCTGGAATATAAAATCCTAGATAGTTGGCGTTGTGATACTAAGCACCAAATATTGAAGTGGATAACTCTAGGTTTGTTCAGAACCATCACTATTTAGTTGTACTGAACAAATTCTTGAGTTCACATTGTGTATAAGCTGCACTGGTTGAACTAGTTGAGTGCATGAGAAATGCAGCTTGATTAATTGTGAAATGTTAAACATTTTTCATTTCTTTGGTCATGTAACTTCAGATAGCTTATTGTAAATTCCTGCCAATATTTGGTTTCTACTTCAACCAAATTAAGAAGCTGAAATGTCATAATGATTTCCTGATGTAGTGCTGGAATATTTATGCTATATTATATTTGGATTTAGATTTTGTCCTGGTGAAAATTTTTGGAATTGTTGAGTTAATTATTGTAATGATGAAAAGGGATCTGTGTCAGGGAAATTTTAACAACCCAGCCTTTTATGTTCTTTAGACGCAGGTGTACAAGGAACCAAAGGCACTGTGAAACGGCCTACAGCATCACCAGACAAGTAAGTGAGATACTGTGAGGGCTCTGTATGGAGAGGCTTTTCTTAGCATTGTTCTTATTGAATAATGAGATTAAACATTTGCAGTAACTACACAAACTCATAATGGGGCACATGGACCACAAACAATCTTGTGAATTGACCGTCCTTTTTGCAACCCTTGTGATTTTTCTAATTAACAGAAAAGAGAATTGGACACTGTATACCTGTCTGCACATTTGCTACAAGCCCCTATTGCATTACTGATATAAACCAGTTTTGCACCCATAGCACTTCTGTCTCCTGTTTTAACTGAAAGAACATAGGTTTGAGTTCCAGAACTGTCTGTACCTTAAACATATTTGACTTGGGTAAATAATTTATGTTCCTAATCTGTTTAATTGTCATATATGAATTGAGTTTACTTCATTGGACCTTGGGTCACCCTAAGAAATTTGCATCCAGTCTGATCTGGTATCTTGCCTGCTTTGCTTGGCACGAGGCATTATTCTTGCATCAGTTCTTCAAACCTTTCTACCATATTTGGCAGCAATTTTCTGACCTGCAAAAAATATTTGTTGCTTCCAGGTTTGATGTTCAAAATAGTTAATGTATATGCAAGAATGAATATTTGAGACAGACCAATTGTAGGGGCCTCATGGCACCTAATTGAAGAAAACGTACAGGTGAATGTTCTCACATTCCCCATTCTCCTGAAATTCTAGATAAAAATTTGCACACCACTCTCAGCGGTGGTCACAAAGTGCCAACAATTTTCTGGGCAGCAGCCTTCTTAAATGTATCAAACATTAACCACCTGTACCATCCTCACCAAAATCCACCTTGGAGCAATATAGCTGGATTAAAATAGAGAAGTGTTGGCATGTGTTCAATTTATCAGCAACTGGCACGGGACTGATTAATTAGTTTCAGTGCCTTTCAAATCTGGCATGGGTGCATTGTAAATTTTGGAGCCTTGCCAGCTCAAGTTTTCAAAGGAAGTAAAATGTCTGATGCCTTCAATGGAATTGTTTAAATGGGCTATCACTTGGATTTTAGATGAATGGAACCACAGTGATTCTGCTCCAGATTTCAAGGTGGACCTAGAAAGCTCCTAAATTCACTTGCAGGGAAGGTTTATGTGCATCTTTTTCTCTTGTGCATTGATTATGACAGGATTTGGGCAGAAAAAATGTGACTCTTGTGACTTATTAGTAGCCAAGGAAACCTTGGCCCTTAGCCCTCCTGGCCATTAGTATTCAGAGTTGCATTGGGCAGCACGGTGGCGCAGTGGTTAGCACTGGGACTACAGTGCTGAGGACTCGGGTTCGAATCCAGACCCTGGGTCACTGTCCGTGTGGAGTTTGCACATTCTCCCCGTGTCTGCGTGGGTTTCACCCCCACAACCCAAAGATGTGCAGGCTAGGTGGATTGGCCGCATTAACTTGCCCCTTAATTAGAAACAAAAAAAAAAATAGTTGGGTACTCTTAAAATTTTTTTTTAAGTATTCAGAGATGCATGGCAACAAATGGCACGATTCAAAAGGAAACAGATGATGGAGGAGGAAGGGGAAATAATTGAGGGTATATTGTAACATATGACCATAGTGAAAAACAGTTAACACAATGCCCTGAATGTCATTGCAGCACTAAAAGTGGCGGTGCCAAGAAGTCCAAGTCCGAATGATGAATAGAAGAACTTTTCTATTTGCTGAATGAAAGTAGTAAAGTACCGTTGGATAGTATTTGTATTTATTTTGTAAATGTTTTGTAATATGTTTCTGTTATACTCTTAATCCCTATAACTTGTGAGCTTCTTAGAGAAGGAATTTAATTTGTATTAATTGTACAAAGTACATTTCTTGTTTTAGAACTGTGACAATAGGCTTCAGGCAAGTTTTAAATGATAGCTTTTTAGAAACATAATGTAGATTTTAAATTTGTATTAACATTACTGTGTAGAGTTCATGTAGGTGGCTTGTTTCTAAAGTGGCTTATTCTGAAATCACTACAGTAGTGACTGGATGTTTGCCGTGCAAGCAGTGGTTTAAAGAGTTTTCAAAGAAATGTTGGTGTTTCACCTTGTTGCAGGTGGATTAGGTAGGTCTTTAAAGCATGTTTATATGTGGATGACGTTTGGGACCAAAAAGGCACTACGGAGAAGCAGCTTCCTTCTCAGAGTAGCACTTACACAGATTCTGAATCACCATTAGAAACAAAAGTTATTGAACAATTTTTCTTTGTGTGTGTGCGCGCGCGACCAAGTGACATTTTTGTGCATGATTTGTGATGAAAAATTAAAACTGCTTTTTTATTTTTGATTTTTATACAAATATAAAAATGATTGAAGATGTATTGGGTATATAGGAGTTGTATGACCCCACTGCTTACTAAAGTTTTTGTGAAATCATTCAACCATAATCATCTCTTGTTGGCCCAAAAGGAATTTTCAAAAGTATTTTGCAGCAGCAATGGTTTGGTTTCTTCCAAATTTAAAAACTTGCCCTATACACACAATTATTCCCATATAGAAATGGGGGGGGGAAATCCAAGAAAGGTGGCAAGGGCATTGATTGCAGTATTCCAGCAAACGGTGATGACTAACTATAGAGCAGCATAAACAAAACAATTGCTTTAAATGCTTTGTTTCAATTGTACAGATTAAATAAATTGATGTCACTTTTCTGAGAGCTTCCTGTTTTGTGAGCACTGTTAATTTCTGGAAGGTTGTGGGGTCATGCAACTTTAAGGATTCATAACTCGAGCATTTTGTTGGACTGGTTGAGGTTGAAAATTAATGCTTTAATACTGGCTAATTTCTTCATAAAATTGTATAAGTCAACCTCTGCTATAGCTAACCAGTGGATTTGTATTTGTTATTGAACTCAGTAGTTGATAATTTCTTGCATTTTTCTTTTTGATTTGCTTTCCTATTTTTTTTCCTTGATTAACCTGTTCACCAAGTTAATAGCGCAGAGATGCAGAGAAATTCTGAGCTGAATTTTAAGAAATGCACACAGATCTACACTCAGCACTTCTGTTAATTCCACACTAACAGTTTCAGCTTTAATGAGGTGCATTGGGAAGTGTCAGTCCAGAGGAAAGTTACATTTTATTCACATTGCTCTTGTATCTTTCTGCAGGTATATATTATGTATAATATCATTGGAGTAATCTTTATTTGGTAAGATATGTTAAGTTTTCTTTTTTGCAGTAAATACTGCTTTAAACAATTTTGTGCAGTTTAGTTAATTGAAAAGCTACATTTCCACCAATGGATGGATCACGCATTGTAATTGGATATTCGCTTTATACCATTAACTCAATAAGAAGTCAACATAATTTCTTTTTAATTTAAAAAGATGAGACAGATTTTATAAACTAGGCTAGTTCAACAGTGCCCTTTTAAGACAAGTTTCTAATTTTCGATGATAAAGTGTGACCTGAAGTAGGATTCACTCAGAGCCGTTCATGTTAGGTATCTGATGTAATGAAAAATAAAGAAAAAAGTTGCCGAATCTGAATGCTACTCTCTCGACCGTAATATACAGCTGCAACCATTCACAGCAGCAAGTGGTTCAGATTGAAAAGGTACATTTAAATATCTTTAATAGAGTGTACATGAAACTACATACTTTTTATATTCTTGAAATATTAAGATCTAATTGATGAGCACACCCCTTAACAATGGTGTGCTCATGATATAATAGAATTCCAGCAGCTTTGTTCGATTTCTCTATGACCAGAGTTGAGAGCGAGGCAATGTTTGTTTTCCCCCAAAGTATATTTGTTATTTTGATCAGGGTACCCTAGTTTTATTTTTGTGCTTTTATTTTTATTATTTTGCGCAAGGACAATTTACTTTGTTTTTCAGTACAGGGTAGTTTAAAAACTGGATTATTAATGCAAACCATACTTCTATGCTTTACCATGCATCCAGAAAATGTTCCAGCCGCCAACACATTTTCTGAATTACTTCATGTTTCTTCCAAAAGTATCTAAGCAAACACTGGTACACAACTGAAGTAACAGGCTGGTTTTATATGGAAGTAACTTTTAGAACAGAAGCAAATGCAAAGATGTTTTGTATAAAAGTTGTGAAAATAGATGTGAAAATAGTTCATGCTAAAAATGACACAGTTCATCTGGAAGGTTTTGTATATTTTTTGATTTGAATGGAGGGAGAAGGAACTGGGTTTCTCTGTGTGTCAGTAGGTACAAATGAGTAGTGATTTGTACAAAAGAAGGCACAGAAAGTAACAAGGCTGCCCCATTGATAGTCCAGGGTCTTGGAGGGATTATGTAAGTCACGTCTTTCATCGTCTCTGCTCCTCCTCCATCCATTTTGTATAGATTGGGAGTTTTCCTAGCCTAAATAACATGGTTTCCTGTTGACCTTATCTTGGAGCTTCCTTTTTTGCCCTTTTATCTTCCTTGTTTACTTTCATACCACCATCTTCTTTAAAAACAGTAACAGATAAAGGACTGTATATATCAGTGGGGATAAGATGGTATCAGTATGACCATCATGGTCATATTTAAACTGGTATTTTCTTCCCGTTTGGATAATGACATCTTTTTAATTGTATGTTTATTCACATGAGGCTGCATCGTAGTGGAAACACCACAGTACAGGCACTGCCTCTGGTGATTCTTGAAGTTAAGAGGTTGAGCCAGGAGAATTCAGGCTCTTCGGTACCTTGGTGGTATATCACGCCTCTTATGACAGGAGTTTTCCAGGGCATCTTCATATTGTCAGGGCTGATGTTTTTTTTCAATGTGTGCTAAATTTGAGATTACTACTTAAAGCGTCAAACTGTGATGTTTATTGCAATTCAGTTGCCGCTGCACTCTCCTACATCAAATGTATTGTTGGCTGTAGATTTGCATTATCACAAAAATCGGAAGTTGTAAGAAGTGAGGTAAGACAGTACTCTGGCAGATGCAGAAAATATTTAGATATGTCATTGACAGGCATGTCCTACAGCCTGTACTAACTCCATGAAGCAGTTATGTGTAACTTTCAACGGCTTTAATTTATAACTCAGCAGTATATAGTACCTAATTCTTTCTCCTTCTTGCCTCCTATCAGCAGCATTGAATAGGTATTAAAGATGCTCCCGTTTTGGTGCATGAAATAATTAATTGTGCGCCTTATGTTAATTTTCCAATGATCTTTTTCTAGTGATCCATTCAGACCTTTTTGATAAAGTTTGTTTTTATTGCTTTTACACTTGCCAGCATCTTTCCCATGATCAGTGGTGAGGTATCATCAAACGTTTGGACTCTTGCCAGTGGCGAATGTTCAAGACAGCTGTGTATGTCATTTTTTTCATTGTTGTTTGATTTCTGAAGGTATGGCACAGTACTTGCAGATTAGCAAGATGGCCCAACATGACTTAATCCGTTGACTATCGTGATAGCCAAACTCAAGTTTTTAAAATTTAAATCAGCCCCTGGTAACTGGTGGCGTCAATCAGAGCCTTGATGCACTAGTTGAGTCAGATTCATTTGTGACTCATGTCCAGAGATCACCCAAAGAACAAAATATCATATTTGCCTCCAGAAATTCCTGAAGGAATCCCCGTGGACTTCTATGTTGCTGATTGCAGCTATATCGAGACATAGGAAAATTGCATGGAACAAGTTGACCTCAGAATTTAAACTGATAAATGTTGACTCAAAATTATAATAAACTTACTGGTGGATATTGAAAAGAGGAGGGGGGGGGCGTCTATTGCCGTTCTACTGGAAATGATTCTGCTGATACTTTTTGAAATAGGATTTTTGTACAACATTATTGTAAGTGCTATTTGTAAAACATACTCAAAATTCAGGAAGCTGCAAAATGGTTTATTTATTAGAGCACAAACATTTAACCAGTTTCTCATGGGATTGCACATGGCTTCAAGACCAATTGTAATCTTCAGGTAAAGTGGGATTAAAGAATGAGGGTAATCAAGCCAATGAGGGTAATCAAGCCAGACTGCACAGGCATAATTAAGTTGCCATTTTACAGTGCTTATTCTGTCCTGATATTTATATAAAGTTTTGATTTTTATAATGAGTTGGAATTTGGGCAGAAGAGTAGTAAAATTCTTTGGAATTAAAGTATTTCTTTAGTCCAGGCAGGAGAGTTGGGTGACTCCAAACTGAGTTAACAGGAGCACCATTGACACGATAGTGACCCAGTTTTTCATGCAGTTTAAAGTGCAAATATAGAAATTACACAGAAACAGATCACCTTGCGCAAGGAAAGGCTGTCTGTACTTAAAGTTGATAATCACCAGAACCGGAGCAGATGCACCAGAGGGTAAGGGAGGAAATTATGAGGCACTGGCCATAATTTTCCAGTCCTCCTTTACAGGGGATGGTGCCGGAGGACAGGAGAACTGCAAATGTTATACCCTTGTTCAAGAAAGGGTGCAAGGAGAAACCCAGAAACTACAAGTCAGTCAATTAAACCTCAATGGCTGGAAAGCTTTTAGCAACAATCTGGGACAAAAATTTAAAGTCACTTGGAAAAATGTGGATTCATTAAGGAAAGACTACATAGATTTGTTACGGGTAAATTGTCTTTAACTAACTTGCTGGAGTTTTTTTGACATGGTAACAGAGTTGATGGGGGTAAAACAGTTTATGTGTGGATATGAACTTCCAAAATACATCTGTTAAAGTATCACAGAAGAAGCTTGTCAGCAGAGTTAAAGCCTATGGAATAAAAAGCACTGTGGCAGCATGAATATGAAATTGGCAGAATGATAGCATATGGTAGTGGTGATAGTTGTTTTAAAAAATGGAGCAAGGTTTTTGGTAGGGTTTCCCAAGAATCTCTACTGGACTACTTGATCTATGGCAATCACCTAGACTTGGGTGTGCAGAGCACTATTTCAAAGTTTGGTGATAAAACAAAACCTATAAGTATTATGAACTTATGAGGAGGATAGGGATAAGCTGGTGGAATAGGCAAGTGGCAGATCAAATTTAATGCAGATACATTTTGGGAGGAAAAGCAAGGAAACGCAATATAAAATAAAAGATGCAATTCTGAAGAGGAGCTACATGTGCACAAATTGTTGATGTTGACGAGACAACTTGAAAAAGTAAAGCATATGGGAAACAGGCACAGAGTACAAAAGGAGGAATTTATAATGAACCTGTATTGGTTTGGCTTCAACTGAAGTATTATGTCTGGTTAGCACTGCTGTCTTACAGCACCGAAGACCCAGGTTCGATCCCGGCTCCGGGTCACTGTCTGTGTGGAGTTTGCACATTCTCCCCATGCCTCTGGGTTTCGCCCCCACAATCCAAAGATGTGCAGGGTAGGTGGATTGGCCGTGTTAATTGCCCCTTGGAGGGGAAAAAAGAATTGGGTACACTAAATTTATTGAGAAAAATTATGTCCAATTCTGTGGGCCGTGCTTTAGGAAAAATGTGAAGGCAATAGAGGGTGCCACTGAAAAGATGCTGATAGCATACGTTGGATATCAATAATTTCATCACTGCTTAAAGCATCTATTAATCTTCAGGTGTGGATGAAATATTGGTAATGGAGGTGTTGCAGACATGTCTTCATTAGCACTCCAGCTTCTTTTAATGGCCTGCTTTGTAAAATGTTTACTCATTACTCTTTATTGTCACAGATGAATGTGTAGCACACACCGTGTTAGGATACTTTCCACCCAGCTCAGTGGCTCTGCATACAAATCCCTGAAATGATCATATCTTGCCAAATGCATGACTTTGCACAAACATTTAAATTCAGGTTGTGGGGAAGGAACAAGGGAATAGGACTAATTGGATAACGCGTTTCCAAAGAGCGCTGGCATGAGCCAAATGGTTTACTTTGCCACGATTCTATGAACAGTTACAACAATGGTGCCTCAATGTCCTTTCACTTTTCTCACCAGATTAGTAGCTGGTGGCGATTTACAAAGTTTAATGTTACTTCTACAGTTCAACGTGTTTTTTCTTGCATTTGTGGCTAAATAACAACTTCCTTATGCTGACTGCGTCTTCTGTGAACCTAAATGTGCTGTGGGTTAACTCCCAATTCACAGTGTTCACTAGACAATCTGTCATATGCCCAGCACATTTTCCCACTGCATCTGAAAGCCAGGAATAGCCGTCAGATCAATGCATTACTACATAAACCCCAGATTGGTCACACATGGGATCAGAAAGCCTTTATAAAATATAAAAATGTTATACTTTAAAACCAGAATCGCCTCCCAACAAGTAAATGCACTTTCTTAACAATGGGGCTTTAGTGCAATCTAATTGGCAACAGGTATTTGAGATGAAACGGTCAGGCTCATCTCTTTGTCAACATTCAGGGTGAAATATTGTATATGAATGATGCAAATTCCAATTCACTCTCGTATTCAGGGGGACTTGTTTGCCCAGTGATTTATGTTGTAGCCACCTCTTTCCAATCAGCAAGCAAACCAAGAGTTTAAAACCTTTTCACCTTGGTGTATTTCTTGTGGATTGTGCTATTTCATTGTGTTTTCCCCTAGATTTGAATTTTTACCCCCATCATAGCTAATGGCTTAGATTAGAATTCTGTCTCCCATTCTGACAATCTGTTTATTGAATAAAATGTGCCAGCAACCTTTTACTTCCGTGGCTGCTAAACAAAGTCAATAATGGGGCATAGATTTAAAATATTTGACAGCAGTGTTAGAGAGGGAATAGAGAGATATTTTCACCCATAAGATGGTAGGGATCTGAACTCACTGCCTGAAAGGTGGTAGAGGCAGAAGCATACTCATTGCATTTAAAAATTACTTAGATATGCACTTGAAGTGCTATAACCTACAGGACTTTGGACAAAAAGAGCTGGAAAGTAGGATTAGGTTTATTTTGATCAGCACAGACACAATGAATTGAATGGCCTCCTTAAGTGTCATTAATATTCTGTGTTTCTGACAAAGGTATTGAACACTCACCACATAAGGGACATTTTAACTCTAGATTAAGAAGACATATTTTTGTCTAGCTGACACTCTACAATGTGGGATCTTAATAGGCAACAGTACTTTTAGATGCAACACCCCAGGTTTCTGCTGAATAGTGGGTAACACAAAATAAACTCCAGGATGCTGACTAAGAGAAAGGGAAAATTTAAGCCTTTCTGTGCACCTCTGTGCCTTGCTCCTATTTGTTTTAGGAACCATTATACTTGGGGTTTCAGATGCAAGTATGGCGCATATTTCAAGAATGGCACTTTGTACTTAATTGACACTTGTATCCCTATTGGTATGCTAACTCAGCAAGCGGTGGCAGTCCCTGACTGGAGAGGCTGAATAATCAGGACGACTGCCTCAGTGATCAGTTCATGATAGGCTTCAATGTTTGGATGTTTTGGTGGCCAGTTTTTGAAACAGTGGGGTTCTGAAAGCATGGTGTGGGTTGGGGGGAGGGACCACACTTAAAAATAGGGTCTGTGGGGTCGAGGGGGATTAAACAAAAGCTGTCAAAGTGTAGAATATGGTTCACAAATGTGAAATTCTAGTTTATGTTGTAACATAAACAAAAAGGAAAGGAGAGCAAAACACCTTTTCTTAAGTATTTACCCATCGCATGACATCGATAAAATTACTGTACTGGCACCTGAGCCACGTTATTATTTCAATGTCACAGTGCATAGCTGAAATATTGTTTTACAAATCTCCAACTGCAAAGTCCAGAAATCTCTGGATTCAAAGTAAACAGAAAAGTTTGTGTCTTATCAAATGTCAGCTATTTTCAACAGCTAGAAATAGTCCCAAAGTGCACACTTCAGCAGAAAGAAGCTCACTTGTTTTTTAAGATTCAGTTCTGTGATTGCTCATTCAATTGATGCTGATCAGATAATTCTTGGACCTGATTTTGCTCTGTGATAGCTTATCAGCCATTGCATAGGGATCAAAGGGAAATATGTTGCTTGTTTCATTTTTTCCTTAATAATTTAAATGCATTTATATTTTAAATAATATTGGGTGGATGCTATTAAGGGGCAATTTGATAAATGCATGAGGGGAGAAAGAAATGGAAGTACATGGTGATTGGGTTGGATGAATGGGGTGGGAGAATCCTCGTGCGGAAGATAAAAACTGTCCGAGACCAGTTGAAAGATTTAGACTCTAATTCTGTGTATAAAATTGCCTTGAATGTCCTGTCCATGATGTATCAAAAAAACGATTTAACCAGATAAATTACTGTTTTGAAAATCTAATGTTAAACTATGTTGCTGACTTAGAAATTGTACATGAAAGGTTTGTACTTTTATGGGAACTCTGTTAATGTACTCCTTTGCAGATAAGATCTGCCATCCACTCTGGGATGCGTGCTCAAAGCATTCCTCAGACCCAGAAACTAGTGATGCAAAGCGTAGGTCAGTATGAGGCAAAGCATAGGCCTAGATAGTTTTGTAAACCGTATGCAACTTCCTAGGAACTTCATGCAAGTTGCCAAAATTTCAGAAAAGGTCTTCCACACTTTTCAGTAATACCATTTCATATTTTAAAAAAAGGATTATTGCTGTGTTAGTATTTTTGGTAAATGTGAAGGAAAGTATAATGTGTGAGGTGATGGCTGGCGCTTTTTTTTTTTTGAAATAGTGTTAATAAAACATGACAACCCGGTGTAAAAATGCAAAATATTTACATAAAATAAAATCATGGCTTTCCTAGCCATTCTGAGTTAAATCGCTGCTGAGAGTAAATTTTACTGGAGTTTGGTGGCATCTCCATCAGATTGCAAGTTTTAATTTCACTTATTGAGATACAGTTATGCAATATATGAAGGAAGAAATTAAATATTCACTTTAACCAATGAAACCGTTATAAATACATCTATATTAAAAGTAGAATATGATCTGAGTTCCTTTATAGCTGTTGATCAAAATCGAGGTCGTAAAGGATTTTTAAGTATAAGGAATGGCTCTAGTTTAGTGTGAATATGTCAGAAAAAATTAACAAATCATTGGCCAACCCTCAGGCTTTGGCCCATTTAGTTACAAAAACTCTCAAAGTACTTGCATGTTCTTCAGCTGGTACATTTTTACACAACATTTGAAAACCTACACACCTCTGGTGCAGCCGAGAAATGATTATATGCCACATGGTGCTTGGGTTCAAGCTTGTATAAATCATGCTGCGAAGCAGCCCATCTTTAAATGAGCAACATCATAGCACTCGTGTCAAGTGAAACACAACTTTCAGGTTTTATGTTTCACTGGGGGGGGGGGGAAATGTAGATTTATTTCTTCTCGACTGGTCGTATTTTACTGCTTGTTTGTGCTTTGTAGGAAAAAGTATTATCTTTGTACATTCTCAACAGTAATAAAATAATTGCCAATAAGTTTTTATCCTACTTACCACTTCCTCTTCTGTCAGTTAATTACACAGAAATAAAGGATTTATATTATGCCTGTGTTTATAGTATCCACTGGTTCTGTTGGCTTCAGTTTCTTAGACATGTGTCAATTACAAGGCACATCAACACACAAACATGCTCTCAGTGGAAGGCAAGCAGGTTTATTACCTGCTTTTGAAAATATTTTTTAAACATTTAAAAAGTATTTGGTATATATTATGAGTGGCGCTTTTTAAAATTGTCTTTGCTGTATTGGTTTGCGGCCTCACGTTTATTCGGAACACAAACTTTACTATGTAACTGCCCTGGTCAATATCTATCTCAACCAACAACAAAAATCCACAGATTATCATGGGACCTTGTGTACAAATTATCATCCCACAAAGTGCAATCGCATTGTTTGGTGTAATCTAGAGACCACCAACTAATGAAAGGGGTGGCGAAGAACAAGTCTGCAGAGAAACATACATAGAAAATAGAACCAGGCGGAGGCCATTTGGCCCTTCGAGTCTTTTCCACCATTCATTATGATCATGGCTGATCATCAAGTTCAATACCCTGATCCAGCCTTCTCCCCACAATTACAGAGAGATGAAACATTATAGAGTAGTTAGAATGGAGGACTTCAATTACCCAAATGCAGACTAGAACAGTGGTAGAGTAAAGGGCAGAGAGAGGCAAAAGTTCCTAGATTGTGTTCAGGACACTTTTCTCCCGAAACACGGATTAATTTGGACCTGGTTCTTAGAAATGAGGTGGGCAAGCAGATCATGTTGCAGTCCACTCACAGACCTATCAGAATTATCCACCTGGAGAAGATAAAAGACCGCATCCGAGGGTCAGAAGAAAGCTTCCTTACTGCAGGGGGGCAATTTGTCAGTCAGTTCCAAAATTTGTTGGAGGCCAACAACAGCCAATAGAGGGGGAACTGGATGGATTAGAGAAGGGGAAAAACAGGCAAGGAGCAATGCCAGGGACGTACAACCCAGGGGGAGGGGGGTAAAGGGAGCAGAGAGTCTGAGATGGGCAAAGAGAGACAACACAGGGGGGGGGGGGGGGGAGCAGAGCCCCCCCTCGCACCTCCCACTCATCCACAAAAAACACGGCTGAAGCCGACAAAGGGAGAAGAGAAGGGGAAGGGAGCAAGGAAAAGGGGTTGCCCCCCCCCCGTATTGACCAGGGTAGCAAAGGGGGTGGGTGGAGGGAGACTGGGAGGAGTTAAGGAAAGGGGGTGGGGGGGGAGGACACACCGAACTAGACGGCAGCAATCTGTGAATGAAGTAAAGTAAGATGAAAGCCTTTTTGCTTTACACTGTACAATAAATAAACCCGACCGTCAATGTACATAATGTTGAAAATGACAATAAAAATTTTTTTTTAAAAATAAATGGTTCCAACGCAGTCAAGATATATTCCCTTTGAACAGAAAGGTAGTGGAAACAATTCCAGAGTTTCCTGGATGACAAAAGAGATATAAATTAAGATAAGGAAGAAAAAGTGTGCTTATGATGGGTGTCAGGTAGAAAATACAGGTGGGAACCAAGAGAAATACACAGGTTCGGAGGGAAGGTGAAAAAGCACATAGAGAAGTAAAGAGGGATTAAGAGAAAAGACTGGCAGCCGACACAAAGGGAAATCCCAAAGTCTTCTATGGGCATATAACGAGTAAAAAGGGGAGGGAGTGGGGCCAATTAGGGACCTAAAAGGGAATTTACACATGGAGTTTTGAGGCATACTGAGGTATTAAATTAATACTTTGCTTCCGTCTTTACCGAAGGGGTAGATGCTACCCAGCAGATGGTGCAGATGAGGAAACTGTCCCAAGAGGGTTCAAAATTGATAAGGAGGAAGTGTTGAATAGATTGTTGGTATTTAAAAGTTTTTAAAAATAAATTTAAAGTACCTGATTCATTTTTTCCAATTAAGGGGCAATTTAGCGTGGCCAATCCACCTACCCTGCACATCTTTGGGTTGTGGGGGCAAAGCCCATTCAAACATGGGGAGAATGTGCAAACTCCCCACGGACAGTGACCCAGAGCCCGGATGGAACCTGCGACCTCGGCGCGTGTTGCAGCAGTGCTAACCACTGCACTATCGTGCTACCCTCGTTGGTACTCACAGTTGAAAAAGCACTTGGACTGTATGAGTTGCATCTAAGGATATTAAAGGAAATGAGAATGGAAATTGCAGGGGCACTGGCTATAATCTTTCAGTCTTGTCTCGACTCAGGGTGGGAGTTTCCAAAGGACTGCAGAATTGCAAGTGAAGTGAGCGTGATTGCCCTTGATAATCAAGCACCATTTGACAGTGTATGGCATCACGGAACCCTACTAAAATTACAAATGGTTATCAAGAGGAAAACTTCATAAACTGGAGTCGTACCAAGCATACAAAGATTGTTGTAAGGGGTGGAAAGAGGAGGGAGAAGGGGGGCAGTGGCTGTGGTAGAGGTGTGCCTATTTCACTATCCCTTCATCGCCATTGAGTCAAAATCCTGGAAAACTCAGTCTCGCAGCATTGTAGATATATCTGCACCATACAGACCCCAGTGGTTCTTGAAGGTTGCTTGTCAACATTATTGTCACCAAGAAAATTAGAAATGGGGAATAAATGCTGCCCTTGCCAGCGACTCTTATATTTCATGTTCGATTATTTTTAAGTACCTAATTAGTTGTAAAATGTTTGAAATGTCCTGAGGCCGTGAGAAAGTGTGACATGTAAGGTTTTTTTTCTTCCATCTCTGAAACTACTTCTGAAGGTATTTCTCTGAATTAAATGGCTGCCTTTTAAAATTTTCTGTCCCATTGATTTTAGTATGTCGGTGTGACTGATTTTCCTGTTGCGCACAGTAAAACAAGCAACATGTTTTTTTAAAAACAGGAAGTTTCACTGAGTAATTGCCTCTGGCTTTCAGCAATTATGGCCCAAATCAAATCGCTAAGATAATACTTTATCATCGCTAAGATAGTACTTTATCAAGAGACAAACAGCTGATTGAAAATGTGTGAAGACCCAACTTTGCCCGAGACCTGCAGAGCCGCTAAATCATTAAGTTTGGGGTAAGAATCTCTGGAAATGGCCAAAATAGCGGCTTAACACAGTACAAGCTGCATTTTTGGAATCATCTCAATGCTAATCGGGCCACTTGTTGGAATGGTCATTACTGCATTTTGCTGTATTATTTTCTGCAAGTTTGATGAGCATGAACACAAAGAATTTGGTTTCACGATACTATAGGCTGCATTGTATTTGCACCATTTAATTGTATTGCTGTCCCTTTTGGTGATATTGTGTTTAATTTGCCTACCACACAGTAACCTCTTCTGGATCCCTGTAATGTTCCTCATCTCCTGGAGCTATCCTGGCTACAGCTGATCTAATCATAGCTTCTGTGGTGAGCTAAACGGCACACAGACCAGCTAGTCCTGCTTTTTGAGGGAAGCAAATCTGCGATGGATTTGGAAGCACTAATACAAGGTGGTGAACAAGGCTTGTTGTTGGCTTCTCTTTTAGTCCAAAGATTCACTTTAACTTATGCTGAGAAAAGTAATTACATAAGAGTGACTTCTAACTTGTAAAGTGTTAGTGAACGGAACAGTAATGCAAGCTTTCATACTCTCAAAACAATTTATTACACACTGATGCACGATCAATCACTACTGAAGCGAGATTGTAGTCCAATTGAAGGCTTTAATAAACAAGTGGTTACCCCAGCAGCGCCGGTACAGAATGACTGCTGTGGGTGAAACACAGACTCTTATGCTCCGCCTACTGGGCAGGTTCCACCACTCATACTACAGTATAAGGTACATCCTACCTAGGGTCCACGATACCCCTAATATAGTCTACCACACACACCTGTTTCATTAAAAGGGTACATCTAGTGAAATTACTTGTTTGAATTACAAAAGGAGCAACATGATTCAATATGAAAATAAGATACTGCCCAGTAAGTTCTGACAGTAATAAATCAGACACACAGCAGCCAACAACATCAGCTTCCTGCATGTATCTACTGTTATGGGCAGGGTTTAGAAAATTCCAAAGTATATCATCGAGTTCACCTGACCTACAATTGTTTATAGATTTTGGTTATGAGGAGTACAAGGGCCTACCTTTCAGGTGTTATTCAACCTGAATAACAGGTTGAATAAAGTGCCTTAAGCACTTTTAATCAAAAACAAAGTTTATTCTACGAATTTAGTCAACATTTTTATAAACACACAGTAAGCATTTTTATCAACTACAAACGTAAATACACAACACAGCTACAGCACTCTATGTATAACCTTTAATAAATTCCCCCTTTTAAGCTGTCCTATTATGACAAGATCCCATAAACCATAAAACCCTTTTACCAAAACTGTAGGTTTGAATTCCGTCCAGAAAACAGTTATCACTTTTTTTAAAAAGTGATCTGGAGATACCTTTTAACATGCAGAGAGAGAGAAGACAAGACTTCTCTGTCTGAATTCAGCTTCCAAAATGTGAAAACCAAAGCAGAAAAACTCAGAGCCACACAACAACTTCCAGCTCAAAAACGAAAGTAAAACACGAATCCACAGCCCAGCTCCACCCACACAATGACATCACAGAAGCCATGTAATAAGACAAAACATTTCTTAAAAGAACACTCCCATGACACCACACAAAACCCAACAACCTGTACAAAACAAAAGTACTTTGTAACTGTGATACATTATACAGGTTCAGTTTTTAAAAACTGGTAAATAAATGATCCTTTGGGTGAGGTCAGAAACTGGAGTTCTTCTTCGCACTAGATTTCTTGTTCAGTGTAGTGTGCAGGAGGAAATGCCAGGAGCAACACCAGACTTACCGAACAATGAGGAGTCAACCTGGTGGAGGTAAGGAAGCAGCAAGCAATAGAGCTAAGCAGTTTCACAACCAGTGGATCATATCTAAGCTCTGCGGTCCTGCCACATCCATCCGTAAATGATGGTGGGCAATTAAATAACTGCAGTGAGGCTCCACAAATATCCCCATCCTCAATGATGGGGGAACCCAGCATGATTTCAAAAGAAAAGGCTGAAGCATTTGCAATCTTGAACCAGAAGTGCCGAGTGGATGATTCATCTAGGGCTCCTCCGGAGGTCCACAGCATCACCAATACCAGTCTTCAGCCAATTCAATTCACACAATGCTACCAAGAAACAGCTGAAGGTACTGGATATAGCAATGGGCCTGACAATGGTACTGAAGGTATGTGCTCCAGAATTGCTGTGCCCCTAGCCAATCTGTTTGAGTACAACTACAACACTGGCATCTAGCTAGTGGAAAACTGTCCAGGTATCTCCTGTACACAAAAAGGACAAATCCAACCCAGACAACGACTGCTCCCATCAGTCTATTCTCGATCATCGGAAGAGTGATGCAATGGGTCATCAACAGTAATATCAAGCGGCATTTGCTTAGCAATAACTTGCTCACTGATGCTCAGTTTAGGTTCCGCCAGGGCCACTCAGCTGATCTCATTGCAGCCTTGGTTCAAACATGGTTAAAAGAGATGAACTCCAGAGGTGAGGATAGAGTGACTGTCCTTGATATCAAGGCGGCATTTGATAGAGTGTGGCATCAGGGAGTCCTAGCAAAACTGGAGATAATGGGATCAGAGGGAAATTCTAGAGGGAGTCATACCTTGCACAAAGGAAGATGGTTGTGATAGTTGGAGGTCAATCAGCTCAGTTCCAGAGATAGCACTGCAAAGGTTCCTAGGCCCAACCAGCCTCCGCTGCTTCAACAATGATTTTACCTCAATCATAAGGTCAGAAGTGGGGATATTCGCTGATGACTGCATAAAGTTCACCATTTGGAACTTCTCAGGTATTGATGCAGTCCATGTCCAAATGCAGCAAGATCTGGACAATGTCCAGGCTTGGGTTGACAAGTGGCAAGTAACTATCATGTCACACAAGTGCCAGGAAATGACCACCTCCAATAGGAGAGAATCTAACCATCGCGCTGTGACATTCAATGACATTACCATCGCTGAATCCTCCACTATCAACACCTTGGGGGTTCCCATTGACCAGAAACTAATCTGGACTAGCCATTTAAATACTGTGGCTAATAGAGCAGATCAGATGATAAAATTCTGCAGCAAGTAACTCACCTCCTGACTCCGCAAAACCTGTCCACTAGAACTAAGGAGATGCAGTCAGTTTCCATTTAGCGCCACTCACAATTTTGCAGTGT
Organism: Scyliorhinus torazame; assembly: GCF_047496885.1. Classification (NCBI taxonomy): domain Eukaryota; kingdom Metazoa; phylum Chordata; class Chondrichthyes; order Carcharhiniformes; family Scyliorhinidae; genus Scyliorhinus; species Scyliorhinus torazame. The sequence goes on from NC_092725.1 coordinate 104,613,479, forward strand.
GAGCTTATTTCTTTTTTTAAATGAAAATTCTCCAAGATCAATTGTAAAACTGAATTTAAATGGAGTAAACAAAAAGCAATGGTAGCACTGGAAAATCAAAATAGAAAATGTGGAAATACACAGCGGGGTAGCCAACAGGGGAGGGATTCTCCCATTCGGCAGCAGAGTGTCCACGCCATCGGAAATAGGCCCGGGGAGCGAGAGGCTGGCCCGCCGATCGGTGGGCCCTGATCACGGGCCAGGCCCCATCGGAGCCCCCCTCCTCCACCCCCGCACAGGCCGTCCCCCTGACCCTGCATGCAGAGTTCCCGCCGGCTGCGACCAGGTGTGGACGGCGCCGGGAGGACTCTGCATTTTCAGAGCGGCCGCTCGGCCCATCCGGGCGACCAGCGGCACGCCAAACGCTCCGGCGCCAATGGCGACGATTCTCTGCTCTGTAGAGAATCGCATGCCGGCGTCGGGGCGGCGTGGCCTGGTTGCGGGGATTCTCCGGCCCGGCGCAGGGCTGGGAGAATCCCGCCCCAGAAATTTGAATTTAAAGAGCACATTTAATGTAAAAGAAAATGTCCCAAAGTGCTGCGCAGTCACATTGCCAAACAAAACTTGACATCCGATAAAGCCATATAAGGAGATATGGTACATGACCAAAAGCCTGGTCAAAGACATAGGTCTTGAGCAGATTAGAGAGGCTGAGATGTTTAGGGAGTGGATGCTAGAATTCATGGTCCAGGCAGCTAAAGATACAGCCACCAATAATAGTGAACATAATCAGGGATGCTCAGAAAGCCAGAATTAGAGCGCAGATACCTCTGAGGGTTGCGGGCTGGAGGAGTTTACAGAGATTTTTTTAATTTTTAATTTAGAGTACCCAATTCATTTTTCCCAATTAAGGGGCATTTTAGCATGGCCAATCCACCTAGCCTGCACATCTTTGGGTTGTGGGGATGAAACCCACGCAAACACGGGAAGAATGTGCAAACTCCACACGGACAGTGACCCAGAATCAAACCTGGGACCGTGGCGCTGTGAGGCAGCAGGGCTAACCCACTGCGCCACTGTGCTGCCCTGAGATTACAGAGAGATTACAGAGGTGGCATCATAGAGGGATATGAAAACAAGTATGAGAATTTTCAATACAAACAATATATAATATAAATAAAATTAGAAACTGCTGGATAAATTCAGCAGGTTTGCCAACATCTGTGGAGAGAAACAGAATTACCGTTTCGAGTCTTCTGGGACATTGTTTCACTGTGTGAGAATGTGGGTCAATAAGCACAGGAGTGATGAGTGAGCAAATCAACTTTCTTTAGGACCCTGGGAGAGACATTCATCTGTCTTTTTTCTTCACAGAAGCTGACACATCTGTTGAATATTCACACATCTTTCTGAACACTGATACAGCACAAGAGACACTGAAAGTTGTTACAATCATGATAATGAAATCTACATCATGAGAGATACGAGTTTTTAAAAAATTAATTTGAATGAGTATGTTTATATGTTCTAGGTTTCTTCTAAGTAGTGATCAGGGACAATGGGATTAATGTTGTTTAAACTGGACTTCCGGGTGCGGCGATGACCAGCTGAGTCGCACGTTTCGGCAGCTCCCTGTGAAACGGACTTTTGGGCTCTTGATAGGAGCCCCAACGGCAATTTTGACGGCTAAAAACACTGTGCGGTAAACCAGAAGGGAATCCCCCTGGATACGGATGGAAAAAGGAGGAGAAAGTGGCCAGATTGCAGTGGATCCTTTAGAACAGCGGCAAGGAAGGCAAGCAAAAACCAAGATGGCGTCGGAAGGTGGCAGTTTAACATGGGGCCCTGAACAACAAGAGTTCTTGAAATGCTGTGTGGAAGAGATCAAAAAGGAAATGAAGAAAGAGCTGTTGGCCCCAATACTACAGGCGATCGAAGGGCTAAAGGAGGAACAAAAGACCCAGGAGCGGGAGCTTCGGGTCGTGAAGGCAAAGGCAGCCGAGAATGAGGACGACGTACAGGGCCTGGTGGTGAAGATGGAGACGCAGGAGGCACATCAGAAACGGTGTGTGGAAAGGTTGGAGGCACTGGAAAACAACGCAAGGAGGAACAACCTGAGGATTCTTGGTCTTCCTGAAGGTGTGGAGGGAGCGGACGTCGGGGCATATGTGAGCACGATGCTGCACTCGTTAATGGGAGCGGAGGCCCCGGCGGGTCCGGTGGAGGGAGCATACCGAGTGATGGCGCGAGGACCGAGAGCAGGAGAAATTCCCAGAGCCATAGTGGTGAGATTCCTCCGTTTTAAGGATAGAGAAATGGTCCTTAGATGGGCGAAGAAAACTCGGAGCAGTAAATGGGAGAACGCGGTGATCCGCGTTTATCAAGATTGGAGTGCGGAGGTGGCGAGAAGGAGGGCGAGCTTTAATCGGGCCAAGGCGGTGCTTCACAAAAAGAAGATAAAATTTGGAATGCTGCAACCGGCAAGACTGAGGGTCACATATCGAGGGAAGCACCACTACTTTGAGACGGCGGATGAAGCGTGGACTTTTATTGTGGAAGAAAAACTGGAATGAGCGGGTTATTAAAAAGAACGTTCGAACAAAGTGGTGGGGCGAATGTGGGGGGCAAAGAGGGGTTTTATGTACTAATCCTGCGATGTGGTAACTTTTCTCTCTCCCACAGGTGGTGATGGGGGGAGGAGGGGAGGTGGAGGAGATGGGGCGTTGGCCATTGGGGGCGGGGCCAAGGGAGAAGCGCGGGCTTGGTTCCCGCGCTATGATAATCATGGCGGGAATAGAGAAGCAGGAAGGAGGGGGCGTCGCACGGTGCGAGCCGAGGTCACGGGGGAAGCCGAGGTCAGCCAGAGTTTGCTGACTTCTGGGAGCAACATGGGGGGAGTAATTACGCTAGCGGGGGATCTAGCGGGGGGGGTGGGAGGGGGGAATTACTGGGTTGCTGCTGCTGGGGAGAGGGGGGAGCTGGTATGGGAGAGGATGGGCGGGGGGGCACCGCCTGGGGGAGATACAGCTGCGTGGGAACCGGGTGAGGAGCTGGAAAATGGCGATGGCTAATCGACAAGGGGGGGGTAGGAAGCCCCCCCAACTCAACTCGGCTGATCACGTGGAACGTGAGCGGGCTGAACGGGCCGATAAAGAGGGCACGGGTACTCGCACACCTTAAGAAACTTAAGGCAGATGTGGTTATGTTACAGGAAACGCACCTGAAACTGATAGACCAGGTTAGGCTACGCAAAGGATGGGTGGGGCAGGTGTTCCATTCGGGGCTAGATGCGAAAAACAGGGGGGTGGCTATATTAGTGGGGAAGCGGGTAATGTTCGAGGCAAAGACTATAGTGGCGGATAACGGGGGCAGATACGTGATGGTGAGTGGCAAACTACAGGGGGAGACGGTGGTTTTGGTAAACGTATATGCCCCGAACTGGGATGATGCCAATTTTATGAGGCGGATGCTAGGACGCATTCCGGACCTAGAGATGGGAAAGCTGATAATGGGGGGAGATTTTAATACGGTGTTGGAACCAGGGCTGGATAGGTCGAAGTCCAGGACTAGAAGGAGGCCGGCAGCAGCCAAGGTACTTAAAGATTTTATGGAGCAGATGGGAGGTGTAGACCCGTGGAGATTTAGCAGACCTAGGAGTAAGGAGTTCTCGTTTTTCTCCTATGTCCATAAAGTCTACTCGCGAATAGACTTTTTTGTGCTGGGTAGGGCATTGATCCCGTAGGTGAGGGGAACGGAGTATACGGCTATAGCCATTTCGGATCACGCTCCACACTGGGTGGACTTGGAGATAGGGGAGGAAACAGGAGGGCGCCCACCCTGGAGAATGGACATGGGACTAATGGCAGATGAGGGGGTGTGTCTAAGGGTGAGGGGGTGCATTGAAAAGTACTTGGAACTCAATGATAATGGGGAGGTCCAGGTGGGAGTGGTCTGGGAGGCGTTGAAGGCGGTGGTTAGAGGGGAGCTGATATCAATAAGGGCACATAAAGGGAAGCAGGAGAGTAAGGAACGGGAGCGGTTGCTGCAAGAACTTTTGAGGGTGGACAGACAATATGCGGAAGCACCGGAGGAGGGACTGTACAGGGAAAGGCAAAGGCTACATGTAGAATTTGACTTGCTGACTACAGGCACTGCAGAGGCACAATGGAGGAAGGCACAGGGTGTACAGTACGAATATGGGGAGAAGGCGAGCAGGTTGCTGGCACACCAATTGAGGAAAAGGGGAGCAGCGAGGGAAATAGGGGGAGTGAGGGATGAGGAAGGAGAGATGGAGCGGGGAGCGGAGAGAGTGAATGGAGTGTTCAAGACATTTTATAAAAAATTATATTAAGCTCAACCCCCGGATGGGAGGGAGAGAATGATGGGCTTCTTGGATCGGCTGGAATTTTCCAAGGTGGAAGAGCAGGAAAGGGTGGGACTGGGAGCACAGATCGAGGTAGAAGAAGTGGTGAAAGGAATTAGGAGCATGCAGGCGGGAAAGGCCCCGGGACCGGATGGATTCCCAGTCGAATTCTATAGAAAATATGTGGACTTGCTCACCCCGGTACTGACGAGGACCTTTAATGAGGCAAAGGAAAGGGGACAACTGCCCCCGACTATGTCTGAAGCAACGATATCGCTTCTCTTAAAGAAGGAAAAGGACCCGCTACAATGCGGGTCCTATAGACCTATTTCCCTCCTAAATGTAGATGCCAAGGTCCTGGTCAAGGTAATGGCAATGAGAATAGAGGAATGTGTCCCGGGGGTGGTCCACGAGGACCAAACTGGGTTTGTGAAGGGGAGACAGCTGAACACGAATATACGGAGGTTGTTAGGGGTAATGATGATGGCCCCACCAGAGGGAGAAACGGAGATAGTAGTGGCGATGGATGCCGAGAAAGCATTTGATAGAGTGGAGTGGGATTATTTGTGGGAGGTGTTGAGGAGATTTGGTTTTGGAGAGGGGTATGTTAGATGGGTGCAGCTGTTGTATAGGGCCCCAGTGGCGAGCGTGGTCACGAATGGACGGGGATCTGCATATTTTCGGCTCCATAGAGGGACAAGGCAGGGATGCCCTCTGTCCCCATTATTGTTTGCACTGGCGATTGAGCCCCTGGCGATAGCGTTGAGGGGTTCCAAGAAGTGGAGGGGAGTACTTAGGGGAGGAGAAGAACACCGGGTATCTTTGTATGCGGACGATTTGCACGATACGTGGCGGACCCGGCGGAGGGGATGCCAGAAATAATGCGGATACTTGGGGAGTTTGGGGATTTTTCAGGGTATAAATTGAACATGGGGAAAAGTGAGTTGTTTGTGGTGCATCCAGGGGAGCAGAGTAGAGAAATAGAGGACCTACCGTTGAGGAAGGTAACAAGGGACTTTCGTTACCTGGGGATCCAGATAGCTAAGAATTGGGGCACATTGCATAGGTTAAATTTAACGCGGTTGGTGGAACAGATGGAGGAGGATTTCAAGAGATGGGATATGGTATCCCTGTCACTGGCAGGGAGGGTGCAGGCGGTTAAGATGGTGGTCCTCCCGAGATTCCTCTTTGTGTTTCAGTGCCTCCCGGTGGTGATCACGAAGGCTTTTTTTAAAAGGATTGAAAAGAGCATCATGGGTTTTGTGTGGGCCGGGAAGACCCCGAGAGTGAGGAAGGGATTCTTACAGCGTAGCAGGGATAGGGGGGGGCTGGCACTACCGAGCCTAAGTGAGTATTATTGGGCCGCTAATATTTCAATGGTGAGTAAGTGGATGGGAGAGGAGGAGGGAGCGGCGTGGAAGAGATTAGAGAGGGCGTCCTGTAGGGGGACTAGCCTACAGGCTATGGTGACAGCCCCATTGCCGTTCTCACCGAGGAACTACACCACAAGCCCGGTGGTGGTGGCTACACTGAAGATTTGGGGACAGTGGAGACGGCATAGGGGAAAGACTGGAGCCTTGGGGGGGTCCCCGATAAGAAACAATCATAGGTTTGCCCCGGGGGGAATGGATGGGGAATATGGAATGTGGCAAAGAGCAGGAATAACGCAACTGAAAGATCTGTTTGTGGATGGGAAGTTCGCGAGTCTGGGAGCGCTGACCGAGAAATATGGGTTGCCCCAAGGGAATGCATTCAGGTATATGCAACTGAGGGCTTTTGCGAGGCAACAGGTGAGGGAATTCCCGCAGCTCCCGACACAAGAGGTGCAGGACAGAGTGATCTCAAAGACATGGGTGGGGATGGTAAGGTGTCAGATATATATAGGGAAATGAGGGACGAAGGGGAGACTATGGTAGATGAACTAAAAGGGAAATGGGAAGAAGAGCTGGGGGAGGAGATCGAGGAGGGGCTGTGGGCAGATGACCTAAGCAGGGTAAACTCGTCGTCCTCGTGTGCCAGGCTAAGCCTGATTCAGTTTAAGGTATTACACAGGGCACATATGACTGGAGCACGGCTCAGTAAATTTTTTGGGGTGGAGGATAGGTGTGCGAGGTGCTCGAGAAGCCCAGCGAATCATACCCATATGTTTTGGTCATGCCCGGCACTACAGGGGTTTTGGATGGGGGTGACAAAGGTGCTTTCAAAAGTAGTAGGAGTCCGGGTCGAACCAAGCTGGGGGTTGGCTATATTTGGGGTTGCACAAGAGCTGGGAGTGCAGGAGGCGAGAGAGGCCGATGTTTTGGCCTTTGCGTCCCTAGTAGCCCGGCGCAGGATATTGCTAATGTGGAAAGAAGCCAAGCCCCCGGGGGTGGAGACCTGGATAAATGACATGGCGGGGTTTATAAAGCTAGAGCGGACTAAGTTCGTCCTAAGGGGGTCGGCTCAAGGGTTCACCAGGCGGTGGCAACCGTTCGTCAAATACCTCGCAGAAAGATAGATGGAATGGGAAAAAGAAGGCAGCAGCAGCAGCCCAGGATCGGCGGGGGGGGCGGGGGGGGGGGGGGGGAGGGGGAGGGCGGGGGGGAGGAGGAACCAGAAGGACTCTCAGGGTTGTTAATATATACTGTATAGTATGTATAGGTCGTTGCTACAGATAATTATATATTGGACTGTTAAATTATATTTTTGGAGAGTGTTACTTGTGACAAGGCAGTTGCCAATTAGGGCTAGTTTTCATTTTTGTTATTTATTATTTATTCATTTTTTGTTTGTAAAATAGGTCATTGTTATTTGTGTTGTTATAATATTGTGTAAAGGATGCACAATGTACTGTGTTGGTTGACCAAAAATTTTCAATAAAATATTTAATTTAAAAAAAATGTTGTTTAAACTGGTAGAATTTTAAAACATTTTTTTTGCCACTGGTTAACTTTTCCTATCTCTGTGTATACAGTGGGCACAATTCTGATACATGCAGCGGGGGGGGTGAGGTCCCCCAGAAGCAGCACCTGCTCAGATAAATGAGTCCAAGTGGTGCAGGTAACTAAGTCTAACTGGGTAGTAAAATTTGCATTAAGGTTTGGATGAAAGTACTCACATGTTACACTTCATTGCATTTTGCTTCCAACGTGTCCAGCATTTTAACCCTTGTACTGAGTGTTCTCTCACTCCTAAACACCACTCACAGGATTTACATAAGACTAGGCCATTCAGTCCCTCAAGACAATTCTGCTCTTCAATTAGATTACGGCTCCTCTGTACCTCAATTCCATTAACCTGCCCCGGCACTATATCCCTCAATATCCTTTCCTGACAAAAATCACATTGCTAATTAATCGCCAGCCTCAACATTTTTCCTGGGAGTGGGAGAAAGAGAGCCCCATAATTTCACTCCACTTAGCGTAAAGAAATGCTTCCTGACATCAGCCCTGGATGACCCATCTCTGATGTGAAGATTCTTCCCCCTTCTTCTGGACTCTCTTGTAGTTTTTGTGAAATTACAGAGTCCACCGCGAGTTGTTTTAAACGTAGGGTTGTTTACAAGATCTTAACAGGTTGGTGCCAAACTGGCCGACTTATACACAACGTGGATTAGTCTCTCCCGCCCCCTTTAATGGGGAAGCTCGTACGCCACAGGGAACATGGGGAAGAGAGTCTTTTTCTTTTAATATAAAGTACCCAATTCTTTTTTTCCAATTAAGGAGCAAATTAGCATGGCCAATGCACCAAACCTGCACAGCTTTTTGGATTGTGGGGGTGAGACCCACACAGACATGGGGAGAATGTGCAAACTCCACATGGACAGTGACCCGGGGCCGGAAATATTGAGGCCAAGCAGCCCACCAACACCCTGAGTTCAATGAATGAATTCAGCGCAGATCAGAGCCTGGTCCTGTGACCTTCACAGTTTATGTAGCTCACAGTATATCAAAGACGTGCAGGAGATTTTTTCCCAGTTTTCTAGTTAATATTTATCACTCAAATAAGATCATTAAAAACATACTTGATCACATTGCTGTTTGTGGGAGCTTGCTGTGCATAAATTGGCTGCAGCGTTTCCTACAACAGAGACTACACTGCAAAAACATATAATTGGCTGTAAAGTATTTTGGAATGTCCGGAGGGGAAAAAGGCACTTCGAACATAGAGCATAGAACGAAACAGCGCAGTACAGGCCCTTCGGCCCATGATGTTGCACCGACATGGGAAGTCAAAAAACAAAACCAACTAACCTACACTATGCCATTATCATCCATATGCTTATCCAATAAACTTTTTAATGCCCTCAATGTTGGCGAGTTCACTACTGTTGCAGGTAGGGCATTCCACGGCCTCACCACTCTTTGCGTAAAGAACCTACCTCTGACCTCTGTCCTATATCTATTACCCCTCAGTTTAAAGCTATGTCCCCTCGTGCTAGCCATTTCCATCCGCGGGAGAAGGCTCTCACTGTCCACCCTATCTAACCCCCTGATCATTTTGTATGCCTATATTAAGTCTCCTCTTAACCTTCTCTCTAACAAAAACAACCTCAAGTCCATCAGCCTTTCCTCATAAGATTTTCCCTCCATACCAGGCAACATCCTGGTAAATCTCCTCTGCACCCGCTCCAAAGCTTCCGCGTCCTTCCTATAATGCGGTGACCAGAACTGTACGCAATACTCCAAATGCGCCGTACCAGAGTTTTGTACAGCTGCAACGTGACCTCATGACTCCGGAACTCAATCCCTCTACCAATAAAGGCCAACACTCCATAGGCCTTCTTCACAACCCTATCAACCTGGGTGGCAACTTTCAGGGATCTATGTACATGGACACCTAGATCCCTCTGCTCATCCACACTTCCAAGAACTTTGGAATATTAGCCAAATATTCCACATTCCTGTTATTCCTTCCAAAGTGAATCACCTCACACTTCTCTACATTAAACTCCATTTGCCACCTCTCAGCCCAGCTCTGCAGGTTATCTATGTCCCTCTGTAACCTGCTACATCCTTTCGCACTGTCGACAACACCACCGACTTTAGTGTCGTCTGCAAATTTACTCACCCACCCTTCTGCGCCCTCCTCTAGGTCGTTGATAAAAATGACAAACAGCAACGGCCCCAGAACAGATCCTTGTGGTACGCCACTTGTAACTGAACTCCATTCTGAACATATCCCATCAACCACCACCCTCTGTCTTCTTTCAGCTAGCCAATTTCTGATCCACATCTCTAAATCACCCTCAATCCCCAGCCTCCGTATTTTCTGCAATAGCCTACCGTGGGGAACCTTATCAAACGCTTTACTGAAATCCATATACACCACATCAACTGCTCTACCCTCGTCTACCTGTTCAGTCACCTTCTCAAAGAACTCGATAAGGTTTGTGAGGCATGACCTACCCTTCACAAAGCCATGCTGACTATCCCTGATCATATTATTCCTATCTAGATGATTATAAATCTTGTCTCTTATAATCCCCTCCAAGACTTTACCCACAACAGACGTGAGGCTCACCGGTCTATAGTTGCCTGGGTTGTCTCTACTCCCCTTTTTGAACAAAGGGACCACATTTGCTATCCTCCAGTCCTCTGGCACTATTCCTGTAGCCAATGATGACATAAAAATCAAAGCCAAAGGCCCAGCAATCTGTTCCCTGGCTTCCCAGAGAATCCTAGGATAAATCCCATCAGGCCCCGGGGACTTATCTATTTTCAGCCTGTCCAGAATTGCCAACACCTCTTCCCTACGTAACTCAATGCCATCTATTCTAATAGCCTGGGTCTCAGCATTCTCCTCCACAACATATTCATTTAGTATCTCGCCTATCTCTTCAGACTCCACACACAACTTCCCATCCCTGTCCTTGACTGGCCCTACTCTTACCCTAGTCATTCTTTTATTCCTGACATACCTATAGAAAGCTTTTGGATTTTGCTTGATCCTATCTGCCAAATACTTCTCATGTCCCCTCCTTGCTTGTCTTAGCTCTCTCTTTAGATCCTTCCTCGCTACCTTGTAACTATCAATCGCCCCAACTGAAACTTCACACCTCATCTTCACATAGGCCTCCTTCTTCCTCTTAACAAGAGATTCCACTTCTTTGGTAAACCACGGTTCCCTCGCTCGACGCCTTCCTCCCTGCCTGATCGGTACGTACTTATCAAGAACACGCAGTAGCTGTTCCTTGAACAAGCTCCACTTATCCAGTGTGCCCAACACTTGCAGCCTACTTCTCCAACCTATCCCCCCCAAGTCATGTCTAATGGCATCATAATTGCCCTTCCCCCAGCTATAACTCTTGCCCTGCAGTGTATACTTATCCCTTTCCATCACTAACGTAAACATCACCGAATTGTGGTCACTGTCCCCAAAGTGCTCTCCTACCTCCAAATCCAACACCTGGCCTGGTTCATTACCCAAAACCAAATCCAAAGTGGCCTCGCCTCTTGTTGGCCTGTCAACATATTGTGTCAGGAAACCCTCCTGCACACATTGTACAAAAAACGACCCATCTAATGTACTCGAACTATATCTTTTCCAGTCAATATTTGGAAAGTTAAAGTCTCCCATAATAACTACCCTGTTACTTTCGCTCTTATCCAGAATCATCTTCGCCATCCTTTCCTCTACATCCCTAGAACTATTTGGAGGCCTATAGAAAACTCCCAACAGGGTGACCTCTCCTTTCCGGTTTCTAACCTCAGCCCATACTACCTCGGAAGAAGAGTCCCCATCTAGCATCCTCTCCGCCACCGTAATACTGCTCTTGACTAGCAGCGCCACACCTCCCCCTCTTTTGCCTCCTTCTCTGAGCTTACTAAAACACCTAAACCCCGGAACCTGCAACATCCATTCCTGTCCCTGCTCTATCCATGTCTCCGAAATGGCCACAACATCGAAGTCCCAGGTACCAACCCATGCTGCCAGTTCCCCTACCTTATTTTGTATACTCCTGGCATTGAAGTAGACACACTTCAAATCACCTACCTGAACACTGGCCCCCTCCTGCGAAGTCAAATCTGTGCTCCTGACCTCTATACTCTCATTCTCCCGTACCCTAAAACTACAATCCAGGTTCCCATGCTCCTGCTGCATTAGTTTAAACCCCCCCAAAGAGCACTAACAAATCTCCCCCCCAGGATATTTGTGCCCCTCAGGTTCAGATGTAGACCATCCTGTCTGAAGAGGTCCCACCTTCCCCATGTTATGCTTCGTCATGTAGCATAAGCTGCTCCTTGATGTATACTCTGACAAAGGAAGGTTCAGACTTGGAGATCGGTTTAACGCATTTATTGAACAGTTAACAATTCTCCTACTTGAGTTCGACTCTCCTGCTAATCTTACTATAGTAACTCAATCTAACTAACCAGTCTGCTCTAATTCATGCAGTGGGTGTGATGCTTCCTGATCTGCCCCTGTCTATCAGAGTGTCTCTCTGCCTATGGAAAGAGAAAGAGCATGTGTGCCCTGTCCTTTTATATGGGTAGCCCCCTTGTGGTAGTGTCACCTCTGGGTGTGTCTTGACTACCTATTGGTCGTGTCCTATCTTACTGACCTATTGGTTGAATGTTGGTTGCATTCACCCCTTGTGTACCTACAGTGATGCATATCACCACAGCACTCAAGTCTTTCCTTCTAAAAGGAAAGAGAAGGGGAGTGGGACAAACTGGCTGCTCTTTCGGAGAGTTGACAAAATGGTGATGGACCGAATGGCCTGCTGTTGTAGATTATGATTTAACGCTGTGCATTAAAGAGAATAAATCCCACCAATAAGAAAATGAGATACAATACTGTCAATTACAAACATTACAAAAATAATGTTTGAAAATTGTAACGGTGAGCACTAACCTGTTGAGGCGATGTGGTATAAACCATGACATTTTGTGGCCAGCCATCTGCAGTGATTAATCCTGTTGCCAATTGATTAGCTGTTGATGATAATAAGAAATGCATTAAGGTTTTGATAAGCGCAGCAGTATTTTTTATCGTAATTAAACTGAAATTAGCATTGTGCATTAAACCAAAATGTTCACTGGGTTGATGCATTCCTCTCACTGAAATTTATATTCACGGAATATTAGGAAGTCAAGAATCCAGATGCCGAGGGAGGAGCCAAGTCCCAGGTTTTGGAGTTTTGATATGGTCTTGGCTGGGATTATGGTGTTGAAGGTGAAGCTGTAGTCAATGAATAGGAGTCTGACGTAGGAGTTCTTGTTGTCGAGGGATGAGTGTAGGGCGAGGGAGATGATGTCCACTGTGGCGGCATGTGAACTGCAGTGCATCAAGACATTCTGGGAGTATGGAGTTGATGTGTCTCATGACCAACCGCTCGAAGTACTTCATAATGAATTGGGGAAATAACCTGTTTGGACCAGTTCATAACTAGCAGTAAATGGCAGCACGGCGGCACAGTGGTTAACACCACTGCCTCACAGCTCCAGGGACCCAGGGTCAATTCCGGCCTCGGGTAATTGGTTGTGTGGAGTTTGAACTTTCTCTCCGTTTCTGCGTGGGTTTCCTCCAGGTGCTCCAGTTTCCTCCCACAGTCCAAAGATGTGCAGGTTAGGTGGATTGGCCATGCTGAATTGCCCTTAGTGTCCAAAAATCTTAGGTGGGGATACGGGAATTGGGTGGAAGTGTGGGCTTAAATAGGGTGCTCTTTCCAAGGGCTGGTGCAGACTTGATTGACCGAATGGCCTCCTTCTGCACTATAAATTCTATGATGTTATGCTTCTAACCCCACACACCATGCCAGATGTACTAATGCCATGGCCAGTAATACTGTTTCCATGCCAGCGCCATTGACCAGTACTACTGGACTGCTGCCATACAAGTTTGACTGGCTCACACCCCAAATCCCAAAGGGAAACTTGGCAAATTACCACAACTCTTTTTTTTGTATTTTTACCACAAGAAGACATATGTACTGAAGTCAGAAGCCACAAACTCCAGGAACACTTAAAAAGTATCCAATTCATTTTTTTCCAATTAAGGGGCAATTTAGCATGACCAATCCTCTATCCTGCACATCTTTTGGGTTGTGGGGGCGAAACCCACGCAAACACGGGGAGAATGTGCAAACTCCACATGGACAGTGACCCAGAGCCGGGATCAAACCTGGGACCTCGGCGCCGTGAAGCTACCGTGCTAACCATTTGCGCCACCGTGCTACCCAATCCAGGAACACTTTTGGGGAATTGAAATATTAAATTATAATATTAACAAAGTAAAAGAAAACTTAAACACACAAGATTACAGTTGCACGATTAAAATGAATCTTATATAACTTTCCTCCAAATGATTTCCTAAGTGGTTAAACTCACAAATAAACACTCCTTTAGGCAGCAATCTCTTATGGTTATTACTGAATTTTAAAAAATAGATTAAATTTTACTGTAGGGCAAACTCACGGTCACAGGGCTGCTCTCTCGCCCCCATTTTGCTTTGGAACATTTGGAACATTCAAGAACATTTAAAACAAAATCCTGTTTTCTAAAACACTTTTCTGGGAGGCTGGCAGCTGCCTCACTTTGTTTTTTCACAGTTCTGTCCGCAGCACAGAGCAACACCCTAGGAGGTCTTAAATTTCCACTCCCCTTAAGCTCTCAGCACCTCTCCTTAAGTACTTTTCCCCTCTTTCATCTTGATTTCTTTGACATTTACCATTCCCAGAATATAAAATCTTTTATGTTTTCCTGATTGCCACCACTTTTAGATCAAATAAAATATAATCACCTTGCTGTACTAATTTATGACCAAGTTGTAACTCCTTTTTACTTCTCTTTGAAATTTAAACCTGAACACAACAAAACGGCTTTATCTCCTGATGCAAATGTTTACCCATGGCGTACTTCCTTATAGAAAATTCAACTTGGGCATATTTACTTCAAATGCCTGCCTCTTACACCAAAACCCCTTTGATGTCCTCACCCAGTTTAATTAAATTAGCCACATACACTCACCCACCCACAGAATCACACAATAAACTCCAAAAATATTTAAAATACCCCCTTTTCTTCACATATCGCTAAAAATTTCAAACTGGACAATGATCTGAAATGACTGAATCTATGTCTGTGATCTCAAACAAAAGACACTACCTGGCAGTATCGGAAAAACCCATACATCGTTATCCCAGAAGAGCTACTAACAACCCCTGTAGGCTGCACAGACCTAATTCAAAGTGAGCTATGCAAAGGCCATCTGCATTTGATAATTCAGGTTGACCATCAGGAGTCTGCTTGTCTGCTAAGGCAAGGGGCCCCAGACGAGGGATACAAGTCCTTCGTAGAAGTCAGTGTGGAAAGATGGGAGTCCTGTGACATGAGCCTCTGTCTGTGGAACCGGCAATATTGTCTTGCTGAACTGCAAGAGCAGTCTGGGTTTTTAACCACATAAGTGGCAGCATAACAGACAAGGAGCTCTGGCCTAGGTCAACACCTGGCTCAATCTACACTGCTTCTGTAAGAAATTCTATACCATCACTAACAAGACTGATTCATTTTTAAGTGCCTGTCTCATGTCAACACCACTCAGAAGAGTGAATTACCTAGCACCGGTTTTCAGTTCATTGACCTCCTTGGAGGACAATCTAATTGGAATTTGATTCCAGACTTTGGAACGTAAGTGAAACAATATTTATTTTCTCTGTGGTCTCTGCGACGTAAATCTTTCTTTTCTCTCTCCCTCTTTAACTAAACGAGTGCACAGCAGGCAATGTTGTCATCCTTCTTCCACATCTGAGTGTGTATAAATAAGCAAACCCTGTTGAGTAAACCCTACCTCGGGTTTGCTGTGGGGTTATTTATAGAAAATTGGATCATATCAAAACCGAGGGGTTGGTACCCCCGCTTGTAAAGGGGGAAAAAAAATCATTACACCTTTTTGTTTACAGATGGATGATGAGAGGAGGAATCAATGCTGTTTTTTATTTAGACCAACCAGAAAGAAAGCATTTGTATTTTTGCGTTCAACACATTCGAGAGAACTCAAAAGTACTTTACAACCAATGAATGCATTTTTAAAAATATTTTGAGTACCCAATTATTTTTTTTCTCAATTAAGGGGCAATTTAGCGTGGCCAATCCACCTAACCAGCACATCTTTGGGTTGTGGGGGTGAAACCCCCGCAGACATGGGGAGAATATGCATGAATGCATTTTAAATTGCAGACACTGCCACAAAGCCAGTAAATGAGTTGAATAACCAACTGACCCATTAATTGTCGTGTAGCTTCAAGGGAAAGTTGACTACAACACCCGCTCTTCACATTGCATTGTTTGCCGTCCTTTACTAAAAGGCAGATGAGTTTGATGTCTCATCTGAAACACGCCCGCTCTGGAAATGCAGCACTATCATGGGTCTATGGTGAGGTGTCAGGCTAGATTATTTGCTCGAAGGAACGTTAGGGCCCTTAAAAAATAGACAAAAGGAAAGGACTGAGCACCTACGCCTTTAAATACCTAAAGGTTGGCGGCATGGTGGCGCAGTGGTTAGCACTGCTGCCGACGGTGCTGAGGGCCCGGGTTCGATCCTGACCCCGGGTTGCTGTCCGTGTGGAGTCTGCACATTCTTCCCGTGTCTGTTTGGGTTTCACCCCCACAGCCCAAAAACAATGGATTGGCCTCACTGAATTGCCCCTTAATTGGAAAAAATAATTGGGTATGCTAAATTTATTTTTTAAAATACTTAAAGCTTATTTTTGCATAAAGACAGACTTCAATGGTGACCCCTACTGATCAGAGAGGCTTCTAAAAACAAAAGTGTCGGAATGGCCATAAGATCTAGGTATTCCTCCCTAAACATCTCTCTCTTTCTTTCATCCTTTGCAATGTTCCTTAGAATCTACCTCTTTGACCAAGTTTTTGGTTATCTGCTCTAATATCTCCTTATGTGAAGCAGTGTCATATTCTTCTTGACAATGCAGCATGTGAAGATGTAAAAGGTGCTCTACATTTGAGATGTTATTGCTGAATCCAATCTCATTCTAATTTGGATTATGAGCAAACCAACATGTCCACACTGAAGTGAATATGTGCCCTGCTTCGTATACTCACGTGAAATTCTTCTTCACCATTTGTACGGAGATTTGTATCACAAATAAAGCAAGATAGGAACCACAAACAAGCACGCTAATCATACGAGCACCAATGCAGCTAAATTCCAATCCAATAAACAGCTTGAACAGGGATAAGAGCTTTAAGCAAAGGTCATTCAAATTGTTGTCTGCAGGGTGTGATATCCATTTTGAAAAGGCAAAGTCTTAGTTTAATACAGATTCTGAAGGAGGAAAATGTAAATCGGTAAAGAAGTGACAAATGATTCTTCGTGGAATTATAGATTTGTGTATCCTTCTCATGACTCAGGCAGAATCAAAAAAAGCTCAACTGTGCTGATGAATATCTCATTAAGAGGAATGGTACTTTGTCAGATTCATATTGCCCAATTAAATCTTCATTTAGAAAACCGCCTATCTGTAACATTCAGACCAGAACACACAAGCATCACACACAGTGCAGTTCACAATGCAATAAAGAGTAGATGCTTCAGAAGTGTTTTTTAGCAGGAGAGCATCTAAAACAACGTTGTTACAAGACTCTCAGCATCTTCCTGAGCTCTTCTACCAATGTGTGAAGCCACTTCAACATTCAGAGACTCTCCTCCAGCTGTGTTCTAACCAGTCGTCTACAACTGCACGACACAACGTCATCAGCTGTCATCTGGGCCTGCAAAGAAACCTTTGCTCACCATGGAATTCCACTCACCGTCATGTCTGACAACAGGCCTTGCTTTGCGAGCCAAGAATGGTCTTCCTTTGCCACTTCATACAACTTCACACACGTGACGTCCAGTCCCTTGCATCCTCAGTCGAATGGCAAGGTGGAAAAGGGCGTCCACATTGTGAAGCGGCTCCTTTGCAAGGCTGCTGAGGCCGGATCTGACTTATATTTAGCCCTGCTGGCCTATCGCCCGGCCCCACTGTCCACGGGCCTCTCGCCAGCCCAGCTGTTGATGGGTCGCAACCTCAGGACCACTGTGCCGACCATTCAAGTTCCTGACCTCGACCATGCTCCAGTATTGCGGAGGATGCAACAACAGCGTGCTCAGCAGAAGGTGGCACATGACGCTCGGGTGACTGATCTTCCTGCCCTGGCGCCTGGAGACAACGTCCGCATACACCTACCGGAGGGTGGCTGGTCGGCAACTGCCGAGGTTCTCCGTCAGATGGCTCCCCGCTCATTTCTGGTTCGCATGCCTGATGGCTCCATTCGCCGCCGTAATCGGCGGCCCTTCGTCTGGTTCCGTGCTCGCTACGAGATCATGCACCGGTGCCACGCCCTCCTGTTGTCACTGATGTCGACTTTGTTGAGCTTCCTGCCACTCTGCCTCTTCCTCTCTCGCCCGTGGCCAGGCCCATTCCTCAGCCGGTGGATCCTGACCCACCTTTGCGGCAGTCAACCCGAATTCGTCGCCCACCTGAGAGACTTGACTTATGAGCCTGCTAGCACATTGGACTCACTGAATTGTTTTACAGCACTGTTAACGAGTTTCTTTGCTTGTCATTCATTGTTCCAGAACTTTTCTCTCGTCGTTTGCTGATTGCATTTGTTCTGTTATTGGTACAACCTCGTTGTTCTGTTGCACCTGACACCTTCCTCTGTATATAGTTCAGCCTCATGTACATGTTGTAAATATTGCACACACATACTCAGATGCACTCAGTACACATTTATATTTATTAGCATGTAGGCACATATCCTTTGTGAAAAGGGGGGGATGTCATGATATCCACATCAGCATATCATGGTGCAATCACACACACACTGATGGACAGGCAGTTGGACCAACCAGCACACACATAACATCGCAGCCAATCACCAGTGAGAGAACACACACTATAAAACAGGGAACACCACAGTTCCCGCTCATTCTACCAGGAGATAGCTCAGAGCAAGAGCTCACAGCGTGCCACTCAGCCATAGACCATGTGCTGAGTGCCTAACTAAGATAGTGATAGGGCTGGGTCCACAGGTTAGCTGGTGAAGCACTTATCCAAGCCAGTAGTTAGTTGTAACCGTTGTTTAGACAATAAAAGAGAGTTGTACCATCTACAGCCGTGTTGGATCATTTGTGCATCAGAACACCCAACACGACAGGTACAATATATAACTTAATGCTTACCAGGCATGGCTTATTGGTTGGTAGAAAAATGTGAATGGTTAAATTTATTCTGCTCATTAGGAAGATTTAAACATTCACTTGAGAAGTATTGGCAAGCTGAATGACCGATAATATAGATATATCACTCACTCTCATCTCTCTACGAGGCCTGGTTCCACTTAACTCGTTGCCCAAGGCCCAGCTTCCCCCCCACCTCACAGCACCCCACCCCTCACAATAACCCCCCGCACTCCCATCCCCCTCCACAGACCCTGCTCTCATTGCTCACCTTCTGGCAGGACATGCTCTCACCATCACTCCTCCTCCACGCTCACCCTGATTGATAAAATTTAAGTTTTGAGAGGCTCGATTCGGGAGAAGCCTGCCTGATTGGATGAGCTGGAAACAGCATGAAACTCAAATTGTATCGATCAACCTGGTCTGCCGTGCAACCCGGTCTGCCGTGCAACCCTTTATTGAGGTTGGCAAGGCGCCACCCAGGTGACCTGTCACATGTGAGTAGTTAAAACCATACAGAATGACCCACCCCTCCCACTGACCACATGTCCATTATCCCGCAGGATCTCCAACTGTTTGCGTGGGTTTCGCCCCCATAGCCCAAAGATGTGCAGGGTAGGTGGATTGGCCAGCTAAAATTGTCCCTTAATTGGAAAAAATGAATTGGTACTCTAAATTTATTTTTTAAATTAAAAAAAATAAAGAATCTCCATCCGAGGGGGCCGGCCCATCCAGCGTGGTTCCTCCCCCCGCCTCCCATTAGAACACCTTGGAGGGGTTCCCCGAGGAGACCACCGTATTTGTGGCGCAGCTGTTATCCCTGGTCACCGGACCCCAAACCTTGTGCCCGGACACGCACAAGTAATATAACCTGGACCGCGGGCAGCACGGTGGCGCAGTGGGTCAGCACTGCAGTATCACGGCACCGAGGTCCCAGCTTCGATCCCGGCTCTGGGTCACTCTCCGTGTGGAGTTTGCACATTCTCCCCGTGTTTGCGTGGGTTTCTCCCCCACAACCCAAAAAGATGTGCAAGGAAGGTGGATTGGACAAGCTAAATTCCCCCTTAATTGGAAAATATGAATTGGGTACTCTAAATTTAAATATATATATATAACCTGGACCGGACGCTAGTCCCCTCCCCGGTGCATTTACCCACCCTCTGGTCATGGAAATATCCCCGTTGCTGGGGCCCAGCCCCTGGTTGTTTGGATATTGGCTGCTGTGTCCATGTTGTTGCTTGCTGCAGTGTTCAGGGACAGTGTCCAGGCATCACTGTCTGATTGGGATACGAGGTACTAACATCCACTTGCTACATGGCAGGCTACCCATGGGTATTGTTCACTTAACTAGGATTGCCAATTCTCTATTAGCAATAGCCTTCAGCCACACGGCCAGAGGCCTCCACAGTCAGTGGGAGTTATGGGTGTTCGGAGGAACAGACAGGCAAGACTGGGGTTGCCCCCATTAAGGGTACACACGATTCAGGGTGTCACACACTCACCACACCCACCAAGCCCAGGGGCGACCCCCCTACCAGTGGCGACACACCTCTCTTCCCCCCCCCCCCCCCGACCAAGGCGGCCCCCCATCAGGGGCTCCCCATCCCCCTTGCCCGGTGTCATAATATACACCAGTATATCATGGTGCAGACACACACTGATGGACACACAGTGGGACCAATCAACACACACAACACTACAGCCAATCACCAGTGAGAGCACACGCACTATAAGGACAGGAGGCATCAGAGTTCCCGCTCTTTCGAGTTGCAGCCAGCTAGGGGGTCAGAGCTCACAGCCTGCAACAAAGACATTCACCATGTGCTGAGTGCATCGACTGGTTAGGACAAGGCAAAGGTCTTTAGTTAAAGCTAGTATCGCATTAACCCACAGTCTAAATATGTTTAAACAGTTAATGATTCAATAAAATAGTGTTGCACTATTTCAAGTGTTGGTGACCTGTATGTGATCCAGAACACCCAAAACATCATGATACCAGGTGTGGTGGGACACTAGCACTTCTTAGACCTACCTGCAAGTGATCTGCCTTGCGCCAGCATTCCGTCATCCTGCGACATGGACAACATCAGCCCGCCACCGCCGCTCCGCATCGCCGGCAACCCAGGGGCCAACTGAAAGATTTTCAAACAGCGCTTCCAGCGCTTCCTCAAAGCCACGGACAGGGAGGGCGCCTCGGACACCAGAAAGATTGCTCTTCTGGTCTCCACGGCCAGGGACCATGCCATCCACATTTTCAACCTTCTCACCTTTGCAGATGATGAAGACAAGATGACGTTCAAGACGGTTCTCCTCAAATTTGACACTCACTGCAGCATAGAGGTGAATGAAAGTTTTGAACGCTACGTGTTCCAGCAGCGTTTGCAGGGTAAGGATGAACCTTTCCAATCCTTTCTTACGCACCTCCGCCTACTTGCGCAATCTTGCAGCTACGGGTCCACCCCCGACTCCATGATACGCGACCAGATCGTTTTCGGTATTCAGTCGGACCCCCTAAGTCAGCAGCTCCTCAAAGTAAAGCAACTCACCCTAGCGACCGCCATCGAGACCTGTGTCTTACATGAAAACGCCACGAGTCGGTATTCCCATATACAAGCGGCTGAAACGGCGCGGCATGGTCCCCACGAGGCGGAATGGGTCCAAGTGATTGAGCACCTCCAGGGCCTCAGCCTGGATGAGGGCGGCGATTTTGCGTGCTTTTGGTGGACTCCCGCGCTTGTACGCACCAAACGAGGGGACGGCGACGTTGAGGAACGTAATGCGCTGGCGCGCATCATGCACGACCGCACCGCGCATGCGCGGTGGCGCAGCAAACGTGCTGACTTCACAACGTGCGGCAACTGTGGCTCCACCTATTTAAAGCGGCAATGCCCCGCAAAATCTCGACAATGTCTACGATGTGGAAGACTTGGCTACTATGCTGCCTTCTGTCGAGGAGCTCAGCCTGCCAACTCATATCGCTTCAGCCAACCTCGCAGGAATGCTCGGGCAATTCAACCCACGGTCACCGAGTCCGATGCGGACCTCCCACGCAGCAGTTACACTGAGGACCCGACTTTTCAAGTGGGTGTTGTAACGAAAAACAGGATGTCCCTGAAGCAAACGCACCAGCCGCTGTCGGTATACAGCATCGATCCAGACGATGAGTGGTGTGCCACCCTGACGGTCAACCGGACCCAAATACGATTCCGCCTGGACACTGGTGCCTCTGCCAATCTCATGGCGTGGTCTGCTTTCCAAAGCCTTCGTGTCAAACCAGCCATCCTTCCATCGGCCTGCCAGCTATTGGACTACAATGGCAACATCATTCCTGCTACCGGCTCGTGCCAACTTGAAGTGACGCACAAGTCACGGAAAGCCATCCTTCCTTTCGAGATCGTGGGCTCCTCGAAGGACTCCCTGCTTGGCACACAGGTGTGTAAGCTGTTGAACCTCTTTCAAAGAGTACACTCTCTCTCTCCTGATGACACACCCGCCATCCAGGACGCTGACTTCAGGGCGCAACTCGACGCCATCATCGACCAGCACCATGATGTCTTCGAAGGCATGGGCACGCTCCCATATACTTACAAAATCCTACTTAAACAGAACGCCACGCCTGTGGTGCACGCACTTCACAGAGTCCCAGCACCCCTCAAGGACCACCTCAAGCAGCAGCTGCAGGACCTCCAAGACCAAGGAGTGATCTCCAGAGTTACGGAACCAACCGACTGGGTCAGTTCCATGGTGTGCGTAAAAAAGCCTTCCGGCGTGCTGAGAATTTGCATTGATCCCAAGGATCTGAATCGCAATATCATGAGGGAGCATTATCCAATTCCCAAGCGCGAAGAGATCACATGCGAGATGGCTCGCGCCAGGCTCTTCACCAAACTTGACGCCTCGAAAGGATTCTGGCAAATCCAGCTCGACAAATCCAGCAGGAAACTGTGTACCTCTGACACCCCTTTGGCAGATATTGTTACAACAGGATGCCTTTTGGGATCATATCAGCTTCAGAAGTGTTCCACAGGATCATGGAACAAATGATGGAAGGCATTGAAGGTGTTCGCGTTTATGTCGACAACATAATCATTTGGTCCACCGCCCCGCAGGACCATGTCAGTCGCCTCCAGCGTGTATTCAAACGCAGGGCCTACGCCTCAACAGAACCAAATGGTCCTTTGGTCAGACGGAACTCAAGTTCCTAGGGGACCACATCTCCCAGTTGGGTGTGCGGCCGGATGCGGACAAGGTGGCTGCTGTCACAGCCATGAAAACGCCAGAGGACAAGAAGGCGGTCCTCCGATTTCTGGGCATGGTCAACTTCCTAGGGAAGTTCATACCTAATCTCGCCTCTCATACCACGGCTCTCAGGAACCTGGTCAGGAAGACGACAGACTTCCAATGGCTTCCTGCCCACGAGCGCGAATGGAGAGAACTCAAAACCAAACTCACCACGGCCCCGGTCTTAGCTTTTTTTGATCCAGCGAAAGAGACAAAAGTTTCGACTGATGCCAGCCAATCTGGCATTGGGGCAGCACTCCTGCAACGCGATGAGGCCTCATCATGGTCCCCATTGCATATGCGTCACGCGTCATGACCCCCACGGAACAGCGCCTCGCGCAAATAGAAAAGGAGTGCCTGGGCCTTTTGACCGGTATCGTCAAGTTTCATGATTATGTGTACGGCCTTCCCCAATTCACCGTTGAGACCGACCATCACCCGCTGGTCAATATAATACAGAAAGACTTGAACGACATGACGCCTCGCCTCCAGCGTATTCTGCTCAAGCTCCGGCGATACGACGTCCAGCTGGTATACACCCCGGGCAAAGACCGGGCAGCACGGTAGCATTGTGGATAGCACAATTACTTCACAGCTTCAGGGTCCCAGGTTCGATTCCCGGCTTGGGTCACTGTCTGTGCGGAGTCTGCACATCCTCCCCGTGTGTGCGTGGGTTTCCTCCGGGTTCCCCAGTTTCCTCCCACAGAACAAAGATGTGCAGGTTAGGTGGATTGGCCATGATAAATTGCCCTTGGTGTCCAAAATTGCCCTTAGTGTTGGGTGGGGTGACTGGGTTATGGGGATAGGGTGGAGGTGTTGACCTTGGGTAGGGTGCTCTTTCCAAGAGCCGGTGCAGACTCGATGAGCCGAATGGCCTCCTTCTGCACTGTAAATTCTATGATAATCTATGATAATCATCGCCGACGCTCTCTCCAGGGCAGTCAACACTCCGTGTGACCCAGCGGGATTTGTCTGCCAGGTTGACGCCCATATGGCCTTCGTGGCCTCCAATCTACCTGCCACGGATGAACGGCACGTCCAGATTTGCCGCGAGACAGCGGCTGACCCTTTGCTACAGCGTGTCATGCGCCACCTAACAGACGGGTGGCTCAAGGGCCAATGCCCGCAGTTCTACAACATCAGAGATGATCTGGCGGTAGTCGATGGTGTTCTCCTGAAACTGGACCGCATTGTCATCCCGCACAGCATGCGCTTGCTCGTCTTGGAACAGCTACACGAGGGACATCTTGGCGTGGAGAAGTGCCGCCGACGGGCCCAAGAGGCAGTGTACTGGCCCGGCATCAATGACGACATCGCCAACACAGTGCTCAACTGCCCCACTTGTCAGCGCTTCCAGCCGGCCCAACCACGTGAGACCCTACAGCCCCATGAGTTGGTCACGTCCCCTTGGTCCAAGGTCGGCATTGACCTGTTCCATGATCTGGGCAGGGACTATGTCCTGATTGTAGACTATTTTTCAAACTACCCGGGGGTTAGGGTTAGGGTTTGGTATGTTTACACGACATCACATCGTCTGCAGTCATCCGTACCTATAAGGACACCTTTGCTCAGCACGGCATCCCACTCACTGTCATGTCGGACAATGGCCCCTGCTTCGCAAGCCAGGAATAGTCCAACTTTGCCAGGAGGTACAGCTTTGTGCATGTGACATCCAGTCCCCTGTACCCCAACGGCAAAGCGGAGAAGGGCGTCCACATAGTCAAACGGCTCCTCTGCAAGGCTGCCGATGCTGGGTCCGATTTCTACCTCGCCCTGCTGGCCTATCGCTCGGCCCCACTGTCCACTGGCCTGTCGCCAGCCCAGCTGCTCATGGGTCGCACCCTGAGGACGACGGTGCCGTCCATTCATGTCCCAGACCTCGACCACGTTCCGGTCCTTCAACGAATGCAACTGTCTCGTGCACAGCACAAGGCGGCTGATGACTCCCGTGCAGCTGATCTCCCTGCCCTGGCTCCAGATGACAACGTCCGCATCCATCTTCCGGATGGTGGCTGGTCTGCAACCGCTGTGGTTCTTCGGCAGATGGCTCCCCGCTCGTTCCTGGTTCGTCTATCGGATGGCTCCATTCTGCGCCGCAATCGACGTGCCCTTCGTCTCGTTCCACGCTTGCTGCATGATCCTCCACCATTGCCACTCCCTCCTGTTGACCCTGACTATGCAGAGATTCCGGTCACTCTGCATCCTCCTCACTCTGACGCTGTCCAGCCCGCTCCTCAGCCGGCGGCTCCCGACCCACCCTTGAGGCGGTCAACCAGAATTCGTCGCCCACCTCAGAGACTTAATTTGTGAACTTTGTGGACTTCCGTTTAATCGTTCAAGTGGTTTGTATATAGTGTTCATCTCGTTATTCTTGTGACACACAGTTTTTCTGCACCAGGCACCTTCCCATGTAAATAGCTTAGTTTTTATGTACATAGTCCTGTAATTATTTTGCACACACATAGTCAGGAACATTCACCATACACTATTTATTGCCACGCAGGTACATTTTTTATAACAGGGGGGATGTCATAATACACACCAATATATCATGGTGCAGACACACACTGATGGACACACAGTTGGACCAATCAACACACACAACAACGCAGCCAATCACCAGTGAGAGCACACGCACTATAAAGACAGGGAGCATCAGAGCTCCCGCTCATTCGAGCTGCAGCTTCCTAGTAGGACAGAGCTCACAGCCTGCAGCACGGACATTCACCATGTGCTGAGTGGATCGACTGGTTAGGACAAGGCAAAGGTCTTTAGTTAAAGCAAGTATCGCATTAACCCACAGTCTAAATATGTTTAAACAGTTAATGATTCAATAAAATAGTGTTGCACTATTTCAAGTGTTGGTGACCTGTATGTGATCCAGAACACCCAACACATCACCCAGGAGCAAAGATGGCCGCTTACCTCCTCCGTTCCCCACAGCATCTATTCTGCCAGCTTCACATTTTTAAAAATGTGCACTAATTGGCAGCTGCGTGACCACTTGCTGGGGAGGCGATTAGATCTCAGGAAGCTGCTAGATAGGGGGTAGCCCCCATCATTTGTATGGAGATTGGCTTTAAGTGATGATTGTTGGTTTCTCGCCACGTCACAGTGGGATCCTGATTTGCCAATGGGAGCAGGCCGGTTAGATCGCAAAACGATTGCCGCCTCGTGCAGTTCTCGATTATGGCCCCTCCCACAATCGAACGGCGGCATTGCGTTCTCGCCGAAGTTCGACACGGCCATAAAATCACGGCCATAGTTTATTTTCATTCATGAGACGTGGGTGCCACCAGCAAGACCCATTGCAATTACCCTTGTTATGGGCCAGGGTTCAGAGAACCCCAAAATGTATCATGGCGTTCACCTGACCCACAACTTTTAATAGATTGTGGTATGGGGAGCACACGGCCCACTCTACAGGTGTGGTACAGCAGAGATCGAAAAGTATTTTTTAAAGCAAAACAATGTTTATTCTATGAACTCAAAATAACCTTTTTAAAACATACAGTGAACATCTTAGTACCATTATTTCAAATACAACCCACAAAGAATACAACACTAAGTAATCCTTAAACTCTCCTTTTAACATCCATAAGACATAAAAAGAAACCTTTTAACAGAAGCACATCAGGTTTAAATTCACTACTGAGAACAGTTATCACTCTGAATTCACCAAATGATCAAGAGATAGTCTTTACATGGCAGAGAGAACAACATTACACATTCTTTGGCTGGCTGCAGCTCCAACACTAACACAAAACCCCAAAACACAGACACACCCAAGCTTTTCAGAGCTCAGCTCCACCCACACTCTGACATCACTGCAGTAACTTGAGCAGACAAACATTTCTTAAAGTGACATTCTCTTGACACCCTTGAGAAGTTGGCTCTCTTGAAGTAATGCAATCCATGTGCTCTAAGAACATGCACAGTGCTATTAGGGAGGGAATTCCATGATTTTGAACCAGCGACAGTGAAGGAACGGCAATAAAGTTCCAAGTCACGATGCTGTCTGGCTTCAAGAGGAATTTGCAGGTTGCTATGCATCGGATGCCCTTGTTCTTCTAAATGGTAAAATTTTCAGATTTGGAAGGTTCTGTTGCAGGAGCCTTGGTAAATTGTTGCTGTGCATCTTATAGATGGTACCCACTGATGCTGCCACTATGCATCATTGGCAGAGGTAGTGAATATTGAAAGGGTGCATGGGGTGCCAATCATGCGGGCTGCTTTGTCCTCGATGGAGTCGAGCCTCTTGACTGTGGAGTTGCACTCGTCCAGGCAAGTGGAGAATATTCCATCATACTCCTGACTTGTGCCTTGTAGGTGGTGGACAGCACGGGAGCATTGTGGTGAGCACAATTGCTTCATAGCTCCAGGGTCCCAAGTTCGATTCCCGGCTTGGGTCACTGTCTGTGCGGAGTCTGCACATCCTCCCCGTGTGTGCGTGGGTTTCCTCCGGGTGCTCCGGTTTCCTCCCACAGTCCAAAGATGTGCAGGTTAGGTGGATTGGCCATGATAAATTGCCCTTAGTGTCCAAAATTGCCCTTAGTGTTGGGTGGGGTTACTGGGTTATGGGGATCGGGTGGAGGTGTTAACCTTGGGTAGGGTGCTCTTTCCAAGAGCCGGTGCAGTCTCGATGGGCCGAATGGCCTCCTTCTGCACTGTAAATTCTATGTCTATGTCTATGACAGGCTTTGTGGAGTCAGGAGGTGAGTAATTCTGATATAGCAGCACTTAAAGAAGGATTATTAAATGACCCACAAAAGGGATCAAAACTCAGTCTGTGCACGTTTCCTCCTCTGGAGTTTGCGCACAAAAGGCAATTCTCCACCAGCGGGATTCTCCGTCCCGCCAGTAATGCACCCCCGCCGGCAGGTTTCTGTGGGGTGGCTACAATGGGATATCCCATTGGTCGGCGGTGGGAATGGACAATCTCGCTGCCAGTGACGGCGCACCGCCAAGGAACACACGGCTGTGGAGACGGAGAATTCACCCCATGGACATCTCACTGTTTTCTAAGTTACTGCTAAGTAAGTCATTGCCGGTATTATTACAGTAATAATAAAGAGGGACCAGTCCATCCAGAAAGGGAGATCAGCACTCATTTTGTGTCCTCTGCCCGGAGCCAGGTTTGACCCACAGTGGCACAATCTCCACCACATTCAAGTAAAGGAGGCTGGATCCGGATTAACCCCAGCTGGAGCAGGGATCAAACCCTACACACACACAGAACAAGCAAACACAGAAGGGAGAAGAGGGGTGTAACAATAAAATGAAAGTAAAGTGATAAGTTTGATAAGGACACGGCGAGTTCACACCAATTAAAATAAAAAACATAGTTTTATTTACACAAACAATGTGTACACTACCCATAGATCCCTACCAGATTCCTGCTGTGGTTGGTGCCTTAATGGTCAGCCTTACATACATTGGTTAACTGAGATACCCTGCCCCTAGTGGGGGAGCTCGTACTCCGCAGGGAGCATGGGGGAAGACGAGCATTCCCACCCCGTAGGTTCCGTGTGGGACGTTACAATAAGAATCTTTGTTTCAGATGGTTATTTTTGGTCCTCTTCAAACTTTGCTTTCAGTTTGAGGTTTTCACTGTAGATTCATGTAGATTTTGTATACAGTGATGCATTTTTTCTTCCTCCAATCTAGGCTTTCAGTTTGAGGTTTGCATTGTAGGTTCATTCAGGTCTCTGCAGTTTCAGAAATACAGCAGCTTTCCTGGAGAAAGCACGAGTGAGAGAGAGAAAGCAGGTCCTTTCCCTGAGTGTCCAGGTCTCCTGTTTTCCTTGGGTCTCTGTAAATCATCCTACTCAAGCAGGATCCAATCACCACCTGTTACCAGGCAGAAAATGGCCCTTTAGCCAATTCACTGGTAACCAGCCAACCAACAAACCGAGTCCCACCCCATCTCTCAGGTGCCACATATACTGGGTTTTGCTGCTCGAAAACTGGAACCATATATTATGCTGCAACATTTTGAAATCCTCGTTCTCTCTGCTTTACTTAAAGATACATGTACGTTAAGCATCCATGAATCAAAATGATAACGGCAAAAAATAAAGAAAGATGAAATAAGGGAACCATCAGGAAGGATCCTTACATACCTTCTTCCCTAAAAGGAATGAAAAGTCCAGGCACGGACATTTCATTATGAAGTATGCAAAACATAAATCACAAACACACATCCATCCATCCCTTTTATATAAGTTCCCTTCCCAGTGTCTACAATGGTAACTAGTCAGTCCTTCAACCTGTGACAAAACATCCGCAGTCACATTACCCTTTCCGGGAATGTGTACAATTTTAACATTGAACTGTTGTAGTAATAAACCCCAACGGAATAATCTTGTGTTCCGGTTTTAAACTTTTCCATGAACGCAAGCAGATTATGGTCCATATAAACTCAGCTTTGCTTATTGTCATATTGGACATATACTTCTAAGTGCTGAAGGGCTAAGAGCTCTTCTCCGACCCCAAGGTTACTGGCATCTGCAGTCATTTTATTTTATTTTTTAAAAATGTTTTTTATTGGTTTTCACATTTTTATGTTACACGTTTCAGTCTGTACATTAAATTACAGGTCTCATAACCACGCATAATGCCAAACAAAGCAACTAAGGGAAAATTTAAATTACAAAAGAGAGATAGACAAAAGATCGAGAAAAATAAAGCATGAGCAAACAAGGATCACAATAAATATTTCCATCTATATGTCCTGCTCCCCCCTCTGTGGCTGCGGGACGTATTTGTCCGATCTGCCTCAGTTGCACTGCCCGGTGTGGGCCCTGGTGTATATTACCCAGGGTATTGCTGCTCCCTCTGGTCTTCCACACACTCCGGGCCTATCCCCTATGGCTATGCCCCTTGTACCCCGTGGTATTTTTATGGACCTTTGCCCCCCCTCCCACCCTTTCCCTTTCCCCCTCCCCGCCCCTTCCATTTACGATCTGCGGCTCGTCAGTGCCCTCCCCCTCCACTTTACTGATTGTTGGCTACGAACAGGTCTTGGAACAAGTGAATGGCTTCCATGTATTGTGGAAGACTTCTTCCGATGCATGGGAGGTGAATTTATCTTCTCCAGTTGGAGGAATTCCGACAGTTCGGACAGCCAGTCTGCAGCTTTCGGGTGATGCTGCCGATCGCCAATCGAGCAGGATTTGGTTCATTTTTAATCAATAAACATTCTCCAACCCCTCCAGCTTTACATTTTCTCTTTTCCTTCCATAGATACTTTCAGCAACAAATAAAGTTGAGGGTTCAATATTCGCAGAGTTGGTTGGCTGTATATTTATTCCAACTTTTTGCTTTATGTCTGCTAAACAACTTTCTATCCATCTCAAGACACTACCCACAATCCCATGCGTTTTAACTTTACATAGTAATCTGCTATGTGAGGCCTTGTCGAAAACCTTCTGAAAGTCTAAATAAACCATATCCACCAGGACTCCCTGGTCAACTCTACTCGTCACATCTTCAAAGAATTCCAGTACATTTCATAGAATCATAGAATCTAAAGTGCAGAAGGAGGCTATTCGGCCCATCGAGTCTGCACTGGCCCCTGGAAAGAGAACCCTACCTAAGCAGATACTTCCACCCTATCCCCATAACCCAGTAACCCCACCCCTTTTTGGATACCAAGGGCAATTTAGCATGGCCAATCCACCCAACCTGCACATCTTTGGACTATGGGAGGAAACCAGAGCACCCGGAGGAAACCCACTCAGACTCGGGGAGAACATGCAGGCTCCAAACAGACAGTGACCCAATGCGGGAATCGAACCTGGGATCCTGGAGCTGCGAAGCAACTGTGCTACTGTGCCGCCCACCATGCTAACCACTGTGCCACTGTGCTTTGACAAGCATGATTTTCCTTTCATAAATCCATGCTTTGTTTAATTATACCACTGCTTTCCAAATGCTCTGCTATGAAATTCTTGATAATGGACTCCAGCAACTTCCCTACTACTCACATTAGGCTCACTGGTCCATAGTTTCCTGTTTTCTCTGTACCTCCATTTTTGAATAGCGGGGTTATATTAGCTACCCTCCAGTCTGTCGAACCATTCCAGAGTCCAAGGAACTTTGGAAAATGACTGCCATCTACTATTTCAAGGGCCACTTCCTGAAGTATTCTCGGATGAAGATTATCAGGCCCTGGAGATTTATCCACCTTCAATCCCATTAATTTCCCGAAAACTATTTGAAATGAATGAAAATCGCTTGTCACAAGTAGGCTTCAAATGAAGTTACTGTCTCCACTAATACTAATTTCCTTCAGCTCCTCACTGGACCGTGTTTCTCAGAACTTCTGGTACATTATTCATATCTTACTTTGTGAAGACAGAAGCAAAGTATGAATTTAGTTCTTCTGACATTTCTTTGTTCTCCATTATGAATTCCCCCGTTTCTGGCTGTAGGGGCCCTACATTCATTTTTATCAGTCGTTTTCTCTTTGCATACGCACAGAAACTTTTACAGTCTATTTTTATGTTTCCCGCTAGCATACATTCGTAATGTATTTTCACCTTATTAATCAATCTCATTGTAGTGTTGGAAAGGGGGTACGGAAATAGGGGATAGCCTTGAGAGAGCAGGAATTGAGAAGCCAATGCGGGGAGGATTGAGGTATTCCACAGGCCTCCATTGGTATGATAGAGATAGAGCAGCAAAGTACTTACAATTGTTTACCCCAAATACCCGCTATAATTTAATCCCAATTGTTCCCACAAATTACCCCTGATTTCCCCCAAACACTTCACCTTCACTCTCCCTCCATCCTCCTCTCCGCCATTCAAATCCCGGATTACCCAATCGTAACCTGAAATAGGGTCTGAGCAGAGGACCATTCAGGGCAGTGCAAAGTTGTCCCTTTGACGACCCTGGCGGTTAGGAGGGGACCCTGCGGGCGGAGGGCCTGGGGATGCAGCTCCGAGCTGGGAGCAAGAGGGGGGGGGGGGATCAAATTGCAGCTCCGAGCTGGGGACAAGGGGCCCCGGGGGGGGGGGGTTATAGCTCCGAGCTGGGGACAAATAGAGGAGGGTCTGAACTTGCAGCTGGGAGGTCTGGGGCTGTGAATTTGCAGCTCCGAACTGGGGACCATGGAGAAGGAGGGATAATGACCGGTGCGCGGGCGGAGTGATCTGGACATGGAGCTCCGCCGTGGGGTGGGGTGACTGAGTGAGTGAGTGAGGGAGGCAGGGAGGGTGCAGGGAGGGGGAGGAGCCGGAATGGCCCAGAGGGGGGGGGCCGGCGGGAGGGGCGGCGGCGCATGGAAGTGCAGCTCCGCGCTGGGACTGGCTCCTTCGCAGCCATTTTGTCCAACCACAGCCGCCTCTCCAACTAACCAACCAGGGCTCCGGCAGCGCTTCAATAAGGTTTGTCCCCGGCTCGGCCAATGATCGCTACCGATTCCTGCAGCTCCCCCCCCCCCTCCCCGCTTCAACCAAACTGGCCGCCTGCAGCTGCGGCTCCCGGCACCGGCTCCGGCCAACTGGGAAAGCCCGGCCGCGGGCTCCAGGCCGCTCGCAGCCCCGCTCGCAGGCCCCGGGCTCCATTTGGAACCGTGCCGCCCACCAGGCCCGCGCTGCTTCCCGCCGCCGGCAGCTGGGGGTTCCCGGGGCCGCGGGAGGCCTCAGCAGGACCCGGGCGGGGGGCAACCGGGGTCGGGTCGTGTCTGCGGCAGCGGGACCTTTGTTAAGGAAACCCACTCCCCAGAGAACCGAGGGGGTCGGGCACCGTGCTCTCCCGCCCAATTATCCCGCACCCCCCAATCCCCCTCGGCTGCCCTCTTCCTCAAGCATCTGGCACCTCTAGGCTGCCCGCTGTCCCCAGCCCTCGGCTGCCCTCTGGTCCCCACCCCTCGGCTGCCCTCTGGTCCCCACCCCTCGGCTGCCCTCTGGTCCCCACCCCTCGGCTGCCCTCTGGTCCCCACCCCTCGGCTGCCCTCTGGTCCCCACCCCTCGGCTGCCCTCTGGTCCCCACCCCTCGGCTGCCCTCTGGTCCCCACCCCTCGGCTGCCCTCTGGTCCCCACCCCTCGGCTGCCCTCTGGTCCCCACCCCTCGGCCGCCCTCTGGTCCCCACCCCTCGGCCGCCCTCTGGTCCCCACCCCTCGGCCGCCCTCTGGTCCCCACCCCTCGGCCGCCCTCTGGTCCCCACCCCTCGGCCGCCCTCTGGTCCCCACCCCTCGGCCGCCCCCTGGTCCCCACCCCTCGGCCGCCCCCTGGTCCCCACCCCTCGGCCGCCCCCTGGTCCCCACCCCTCGGCCGCCCCCTGGTCCCCACCCCTCGGCCGCCCCCTGGTCCCCACCCCTCGGCCGCCCCCTGGTCCCCACCCCTCGGCCGCCCCCTGGTCCCCACCCCTCGGCCGCCCCCTGGTCCCCACCCCTCGGCCGCCCCCTGGTCCCCACCCCTCGGCCGCCCCCTGGTCCCCACCCCTCGGCCGCCCCCTGGTCCCCACCCCTCGGCCGCCCCCTGGTCCCCACCCCTCGGCCGCCCCCTGGTCCCCACCCCTCGGCCGCCCCCTGGTCCCCACCCCTCGGCCGCCCCCTGGTCCCCACCCCTCGGCCGCCCCCTGGTCCCCACCCCTCGGCCGCCCCCTGGTCCCCACCCCTCGGCCGCCCCCTGGTCCCCACCCCTCGGCCGCCCCCTGGTCCCCACCCCTCGGCCGCCCCCTGGTCCCCACCCCTCGGCCGCCCCCTGGTCCCCACCCCTCGGCCGCCCCCTGGTCCCCACCCCTCGGCCGCCCCCTGGTCCCCACCCCTCGGCCGCCCCCTGGTCCCCACCCCTCGGCCGCCCCCTGGTCCCCACCCCTCGGCCGCCCCCTGGTCCCCACCCCTCGGCCGCCCCCTGGTCCCCACCCCTCGGCCGCCCCCTGGTCCCCACCCCTCGGCCGCCCCCTGGTCCCCACCCCTCGGCCGCCCCCTGGTCCCCACCCCTCGGCCGCCCCCTGGTCCCCACCCCTCGGCCGCCCCCTGGTCCCCACCCCTCGGCCGCCCCCTGGTCCCCACCCCTCGGCCGCCCCCTGGTCCCCAGCCCTCGGCCGCCCCCTGGTCCCCAGCCCTCGGCCGCCCCCTGGTCCCCTGCCCTCGGCCGCCCCCTGGTCCCCTGCCCTCGGCCGCCCCCTGGTCCCCTGCCCTCGGCCGCCCCCTGGTCCCCTGCCCTCGGCCGCCCTCTGGTCCCCTGCCCTCGGCCGCCCTCTGGTCCCCTGCCCTCGGCCGCCCTCTGGTCCCCTGCCCTCGGCCGCCCTCTGGTCCCCTGCCCTCGGCCGCCCTCTGGTCCCCTGCCCTCGGCCGCCCTCTGGTCCCCTGCCCTCGGCCGCCCTCTGGTCCCCTGCCCTCGGCCGCCCTCTGGTCCCCTGCCCTCGGCCGCCCTCTGGTCCCCTGCCCTCGGCCGCCCTCTGGTCCCCACCGGTCCCCACCCCTCGGCTGCCCTCTGGACCCCACACCCGGCTGCCCTCTGCCCCCCCCGGGCTGCCCTCTGCCCCCCCCCCCCCCCCCCCCCGGCTGCCCTCTGTCCCCACCCCCCCCCCCCCCCGGCTGCCCTCTGTCCCCTCTCACCCCCCCCGGCTGCCCTCTGTCCCCCCCCCCTCGCTGCCCTCTGTCCCCCACCCTCACCCTCTGTCCCCACCCACCCCGGCTGCCCTCTGTCCCCACCCCCCCCCCCCCCCCCCCCCCGGCTGTCCTCTGTCCCCTCTCCCCCCCTGGCTGCCCTCTGTCCCCCCCCCCCCCCCCTCGCTGCCCTCTGTCCCCCACCCTCACCGGCTGCCCTCTGTCCCCACCCACCCCGGCTGCCCTCTGTTTTCCCCCCCCCCCCACACAAACCCGGCTGCCCTCTGTCCCCACCCCCCCCCCCCCCGGCTGCCCTCTCTTCGCCACCCCTCGGCTGCCCTCTTTCTCCAGTGTGGGATTGGGTGAGGAGGTGGGGTGAGGTCTGATTTTCTGCAAATGTAGTGTGATTATTGAATATGGGAACCTTACTGTTAATATTTGATCCTGAGTGCTGCATTATTTATGGACTGGCTTACCTTATTACTTGGTGTGCGTGGGATTTGTGCGTGTTCAGCTTGCAAACTCTTGGATTTCCAATGTCTTTTGATGAAGTGGCCAAACACAAAGGAATAACTCACCATGGACAGGAATAAGGAACTTATTTCATGTGTCACAAATTTTGGTGACAACTCTTTGACATCTAATTGATGTATTATTGAAGAGACATTCAAGGACAATGCAAAAAAAGTGACTTAAATTTACAATGATCCAGCTTGAGAATTAATACTACAGAATGTTAGTGTTGTTGGCTCCAAAAATGGATCACCCTGAGTGTTTCATCCACTTTCCATTCATCCACCAAGATAGTGTTCATGCTACCACACCCTGTGACATAACAGGCTAAACTGTCCTTGTGTATGAGTGATCAGATGTGCTAATCTCACTAAGTCCGAATGGGGCTGCTGTTTCTAAATTAGTTCTGTAGAATCCATGTTGGATTAGCTTTGGCTGAAATGATGTCACATAACCCAGTTAATATAGGAAAACATCCCATGGCATTTCACAAGTGTAGTGAGGCAAAAAATGGTTAGTACTGTTGCTTCGCAGCTCTTGGGTCCCAGGATCGATTCCCGGCTTGGGTCACTGTGCGGAGTCTGCACGTTCTCACTGTGTATGCGTGGTTTCCTCCTGGTGCTCCGGTTTCCTCCCACAGCCCAAAGATGTTAGGTGGATTGGCCATGCTAAATTGCCCCTTGGTGTCCCCTAGTGGGGTTATGGGAATAAGGTGGAGGTGTCGGCTTAAGTGGGGAGCACTTTCCAAGGGCTGGTGCAGACTCGATGGGCTGAATGGCTTCCTGCACCGTAAATTCTGTGATCTATGATTATCATTGCCAATCCTGCACATGTTTGGACTGGGAGGAAACTGAAGCAATCGGAGGAAACCCACGCAGACGTAGGGAAAAAGTGTAAACTCCACAGTCACCCAAGAAACATAGAAAATAGAAGCAGGAGGAGGCCATTGGGCCCTTCGTTCCTGCCCCACCATTCATTATGATCAAGTTCAATATCCTGATCCTGCCTCTTTCTCCCCACCCCCCAGCAATATTCCTTGATCCCTTTAGCCCCAAGAGCTATATATAATTCCTTCTTGAAATTACACAGCGTTTTGGCCTCAACTACTTTCTGTGGTAGCAAATTCACAGGTTTACCACTCTGGGTGAAGAAATTTCTCCTCACCTCAGTCCTAAAAGGTTTACCCCTTATCCTCAAACTATAACGTCTAGTTCTGGACTCTCCCACCACCGAGAACATTCTATCTAATCCTGTTAGAATTTTGTAAATTTCTATGAGATCCCCACCCCCCCACCCCCCCCCCCCCCCCCCTCATTCTTCTAAATTCCAATGAATATAATCCTAACCGACTTAGTCTCTCCTCACATGATATGCCCACCATCCCAGGAATCATTCTGGTAAACGTTCGTTGAACTCTCCATAGCAAGAACATTCTTCCTCAGATAAGGACACCAAAACTGCGCACATTACTTCAGGTGTGGCCTCACCAATGCTCTATACAATTGTACAACATCCCTATTCCTCTACTCAAATGCTCTCACTATGAAAGCCAACATACCATTTGCCGCCTTTATTGCCTGCTGTACCTGCCTGCTTACTTTCAGCGACTGATGCAGAAGGACACCATGTCTCGCTGAGTATTCCCCTCTCTCAATTTACACCCATTCAAATAATAATCTGCCTTCCTATTTTTGCTACCAAAGCGGATAACCTCACATTTATCCACATTATACTGCAGCTACCATGCAAATGCCCCACTCGCTCAGCCTGTCCAAACCCTCCTACTGAAGCATCTGCATCCTCACAGCTCACCCTCCCATCCAACTTTGTATGACCTGCAAATTTGGTGATAATATGTTTAATTCCCTCGTCCAAATCATTGATATATAATGTGAACAGTTCGGTCCTCGCACAGATTCCTGCGGTACCCCACTAGTCACTGAGGTCAGAATTGAAACCGGATGCCTGGCACTGTGAGGCAGCACTGCTAACCACTGTGCTACCGTGCCGTCTTGTGACAGGAAATGTGGCAGTCAATTTGCACACAGAAATAGCAATGTAATGTTGATGAGTGCTTTTTTTAATGATGGGTCAATATTTGCCAGGACACTGGGGAGAACTCCCCTGCTGTTTTTTGAATAGTCGCCACGGGATCTTTTACACCCACCTGCAAGGGAAAACGGGGCTTAATTTCATTGTTACCTCCAGAAGAAGGCATCTACCAGAGTGCAACACTCCCTCAGTAGTTTAGATTGTGTGCTCAGACCTCTTCAACAATCTTCTGAGCCATAGTGCAGTAGAGAAGGAGGCAGCCAATTCAGGGAGGAAACTATAGAATGCGGGGTGCCCTTGTTTATTAAAGGCTCAACTAGCAATTGGTGCATAAGAGGCTCGAGACCAAGTGATCGTGGGTCATTCATGACTTTTCATTTACAATTGTACTTTGATGCAGGCTATCCATAGAGACAGAAATAGGAGCTTCCATTTAAGTAGTACATTTACACCCTCCCCATGACCCAAGGTGTTTGAATTACTGTTGACGTGCAGTCATTGTGCACATAAATGCTGAAGCCAGTTTTCAGGTGTCCAGTGCTTCTGGCAATGTTGGTTGATGAATAAATGTTGACTGAGGATGGCTCCGATAAAACATTGCAGCTCCCCATTGGTACTGCACAAGGATTTGAACCTATGGCTTGTGACATTAATGTAAGATAGGTACATCTAACTGCAGCAGGAAATTTGAATACCCAGTGAGCAGTGAGAATGTGGCGTGCTTAAACATCACAGATGTGTTTACAGGGAAGTTAGATACGCACAAGGGAGAATGAAATAGAAGGATATGTGGATAGGGTGAGTTGATTGGGGGGGGGGGGGGGGGGGGAAGCTAATGTGAAGTATAAGTATAGATGGGCTGTTGCTGTGCTGTAAACTCTAGGTAAATGACCACAAAGACAAACAGATCGGAAGCACCTGCTCTTTTATGATAGTTGTAGACGACTGGTTAGATCACAGCTGGAGGAGAGTCTGAATGTTGAAGTGGCTTCACACATTGGTAGAAGAGCTCAGGAAGATGCTGAGGGCCTTGAAACAATGTTGTTTTAAATGCTCTCCTGTTGAGCACTTCTGAAGCATCTACTCTTTATTGTATTGTGAGGCAGCACTGCTAACCACTGTGCTGCCGTGCCGTCTTGTCACAGCAGTCAATTTGCACATGATGGGTCAATATTTGCCAGGACACTAGGGAGAACTCCCCTGCTGTTTTTTGAATAGTCCCCACGGAATCTTTTACACCCACCTGCAAGGGAAGACGGGGCTTAATTTCATTGTTACCTCCAGAAGAAGGCATCTACCAGAGTGCAACACTCCCTCAGTAGTGAAGGCACGGCCACCAACGGCGGAGTGATTAAAATCGGGGATAGCCATACGAACATATGAATTAGGCCACCCAGCCCCTTGAGCCTGCACCACCCTTTAATAAGATCATGATTGATCTGCTTGTAACCTCACATTCCTGCTTACCCCCTTTCAAACTTCATCCATTTGTATATCAAGAATCTACCTGCCTCTGTCTTAAAAGTTTTCAGACACTGCTTTCTCCGTCTTTTGAGGAAGAGAGTTCCAAAGACTCACGACTGAGAGAAAATGAAATCCTCATCTCTGTCTTAAATGGGCAGCCCTTTTAAACAGTGACCCCCTAGGTCTAGATTCTGCACTGTGTGATGCTTGTGTGTTCTGGTCTGAAAGTTACAGATAGGCGGTTTTCTAAATGAAGATTTATTTGGGCAATGTGAATCTGACAAAGTACCATTCCTCTTAATGAGATATTCATCTGCACAGTTGAACTTTTTTCGATTCTGCCTGAGTTATGAGAAGGATACACAATATTTATAATTCCACGAAGAATCATTTGTCACTTCTTTACCGATTTACATTTTCCTCCTCCAGAATCTGTATTAACCTGAGACTTTGCCTTTTCAAAATGGATATCACACCCTGCAGACAATCTGAATGACCTTTGCTTAAAGCTCTTATCTCTTCAAGCTGTTTTTTGGGTTGGAATTTAGCTGCATTGGTGCTCGTATGATTAGCGTGCTTGTTTGTTTGCTTTATTTGTGATACAAATCTCTACAAATGGTGAAGAAGAATTTCACGTGAGTATACGAAGCGGTGCACATATTCACTTCAGTGTGGACATGTTGGTTTGCTCATAATCCAAATTAGAATGAGATTGGATTCAGCAATAACATCTCAAATGTAGAGCACCTTTAACATCTTCACATGCTGCATTGTCAAGCAGAATATGACACTGCTTCACATAAGCAGATAACCAAAAACTTAGTCAAAGATGTTTTAAGAAGCATCGCAAAGGAAGAAAGGAAACCAGATAATTTTAGGGAGAATATTCTTGGTCTTAGGACCGCGGCACCTGAAGGCACGGCCACCAACGGCGGAGTGATTAAAATCGGGGATAGCCATACGAACATATGAATTAGGCCACCCAGCCCCTTGAGCCTGCACCACCCTTTAATAAGATCATGATTGATCTGCTTGTAACCTCACATTCCTGCTTACCCCCTTTCAAACTTCATCAATTTGCATATCAAGAATCCACCTGCCTCTGTCTTAAAAGTTTTCAGACACTGCTTTCTCCGTCTTTTGAGGAAGAGAGTTCCAAAGACTCACGACTGAGAGAAAATGAAATCCTCATCTCTGTCATAAATGGGCAGCCCTTTTAAACAATGACCCCCTAGGTCTAGATTCTCGCACAAGAGGAAACATCCTCTTCACATGCACCTTGTGAGACCCCCTCAGGATCTTGTATGTTTTAACCAAGTCACCTCTTACCCCTCTAAACTCCAACGAATATCGAACTCCATCAGACAAACTGCTCATTCCAGTTATTAGTCCAGTTGATGTTCTCTAAAGTGTTTCCAGTCCCTTTACATCCTTAAATAAGGAGACCAACACTACACAGTATTCTGAATGTCTCACCAATACCCTGTATAACTGAAGCATTACCTCTCTACTTTTGTATTCAATTCCCTTTGCAATAAACAATAGCATTCTATTAGCTTTCCTAATTGCTTGCTGTACCATGAGGTCAGAATAAGAGAAAGTGGGCGGCACGTGGCACAATGGTTAACATTGCTGCCTACGGCGCTGAGGACCCCGGGTTCGAATCCCAGCCCTGGGTCACTGTCCGTGTGGAGTTTTCACATTCTCCCCGTGTCTGTGTGGGTTTCACCCACACAACCCAAAGATGTGCAGGTTAGGTAGATTGGCCACGGTAAATTGCCCCTTAATTGGAAAAAAATAATTGGGTACACTAAAATTATTTTAAATAAGAATAAGTACATATCTATCTGTTTTGGGTGGGGGGGGGAGGCCATAGATTTGGTCATGCTAGGGAGGTTGAAGCCAAGAAAGGATTTGAAGCAAAGGTGAGAATTTTAAAATTGAGGCATAGCTAAACCGAGAGCTAATGTAGTCCAGTGAGCATAAAGGTGGAAAGACTTGGTGAAAGTTAGGACACATGCAGCAGAGGTTTGGGATGATCTCAAGAGGTTAGAAACTCTGAGCCACTGGTGCCTTGGAATAATCCACATTTGGAATCTACAACATTTGCTAACTAATCCTCAGTATTCTTAGAATTACGTTGGCAAATTTAGGATCGTCAGTCGGGCTTGGTGCGGTCAGCTAGCTCAGTTGGCTGGTTCATGATGTGGAGCATTGCCATCAGTGTGGGCTCGATTCCCGCACTGGCTGAGGTTATGCATGAAGGCCCCACCTTCTCCCTCGCCTGAGGTGTGGTGACCCTCGGGTTAAATCACCACCCCCTAATCAGCTCTCAAAGGGGAGAGCAGCCTATGGTCCTCTGGAACCGTGGCAATATTTACATTTAACTGGAATCTATATATTCTAATACATAGGATGCTGTTTTTTGCAGACATAAAGAACTCGTACACACATTGCGCCTGCAACTAAACAAAATAAATGCACCATGCACTAGTTTGTTCCTCAGTGCAATGTCTTTTTTTTAAATATATTTATTAAGAATTTTTAAACAAAATTTTCAACCTTACAAACAACCACCCCCCCGTAACACAAAAGAAAGAAAGTTTGCGTAGCAAGACATGAACTTGGCAAGTCAATATGATACAGAACTTTGTACATTGGATTCCTCCCGTACATTTCAGTCCTCCGGATCATTCATGTATTTTCTTGCTCAAATGCCCCCCCCAGAACCCCCCCCCCCCCCGGTTGCTGCTGCTGCTGTCCAACCTTCATCTAACGCTCCGCGAGATAGTCTAGGAACGGTTGCCACCCGCCTGTAGAACCCCTGCACAGACCCTCTCATATCATTTATCCAGGCTTCCACGCTGGGGGGGTTTGCCCCCTTCCACATTAACAAGATCCTTCGCCGGGCTACTAGGGACGCAAAGGCCAGAATACCGGCCTCTTTCGCCTCCTGCACTCACGGCTTGTCCGCTACTCCAAATAGTGCTAGCCCCCAGCTTGGCTTGACCCGGACTTTCACCACCTTAGATATTGTTCTCGCAACTCTCCTCCAGAACCCCTCCAGTGCCGGGCATGACCAAAACATATGGACATGGTTCGCCGGGCTTCCTAAGCACCTCCCACATCTGTCTTCCACCCCAAAGAACCTACTCAGCCTTGCCCCCGTCATGTGCGCTCTGTGAACTACCTTAAACTGTATCAGGCTGAGCCTGGCACACGAGCAAGAGGAATTAACCCTACTTAGGGCATCAGCCCACAGCCCCATCTCAATCTCCTCCCCCAGCTCCTCTTCCCATTTACCCTTCAGCTCCTCTACCAAAGCCCCCCCCCCCCCCTCTTTCATCTCCTGGTATATCGCCGACACCTTGCCCTCTCCGACACATATGCCCGAAATCACCCTGTCTTGAATCCCCTGTGACGGGAGCAGCGGGAATTCCCTCACCTGCCGCCTCACAAACGCCCTTACTTGCATGTACCTGAAAGCGTTTCCCGGGGGTAGCCCAAACTTCTCCAGCGCCCCTAAGCTCGCAAACGTCCCATCAATGAACAGGTCCCCCATTCTTTTAATCCCTGCCCTATGCCAGCTCTGAAACCCCCGTCCATCCTTCCCGGGACAAACCGATGGTTGTCTCTGATCGAGGACCACACCGAGGCTCCCATCGCACCCCTGTGCCGTCTCCACTGCCCCCAGATCTTTAGCGTTGCCGCCACCACC
Organism: Scyliorhinus torazame; assembly: GCF_047496885.1. NCBI lineage: Eukaryota > Metazoa > Chordata > Chondrichthyes > Carcharhiniformes > Scyliorhinidae > Scyliorhinus > Scyliorhinus torazame. Next base: position 104,655,579 of record NC_092725.1, read on the forward strand.
GTGCTCGTGGTGTACCTTGTCGGCGAGAGCGGCAGCGATGCCGTCACCAGCACCCCCAGGCTCGTTCCTTTGCAGGACGCCATCTCCAACCTCTTCCATGCCGCCCCCTTTCCCTCCATCCCCCACTTACGGATCATCGCAACGTTGGCTGCCCAATAGTAGCCACCCAGATTCGGCAACGCCAGCCCTCCTCTATCCCTACTTCGCTCCAGGAACCCCCTCCTTACCCTCGGTGTCTTACTCGCCCACACAAAGCTCATAATGCTCCTGCCTACCCTCTTAAAAAAGGCCTTGGTGATCACAATTGGAAGGCATTGAAATACAAAAAGAAACCTCGGAAGGACCACCATTTTAATCGACTGTACCCTGCCCGCCAGCGAGAGCGGCAACATGTCCCACCGTTTAAAGTCCTGCTCCACCAGCCTCGTCAAGTTAAGTTTGTGCAGGGCCCCCTAGCTACCTGGATCCCCAAGTATCGAAAGCTCCTATCCGCCCTCCTCAGCGGTAGGTCGTCTATCCCTCTTCCCTGATCCCCCGGATGCACCACAAAGAGCTCGCTCTTCCCTACATTGAGCTTATAGCCCGAGAAGTCCCCAAACTCCCTTAGGATCTGCATGACCTCCACCATCCCCTCCACTGGGTCCGCCACATACAGCAACAGGTGGTCTGCATACAGCGACACTCGATGCTCCTCTCCCCCTCGGACCATCCCCCTCCATTTCCCAAACTCCCTTAATGCCATGGCCAACGGTTCAATTGCTAGTGCAAACAAGGGGGACAGGGGGCACCCCTGCCTCGTCCCTCGATACAGCCGAAAATAGTCCGACCTCCGCCGATTCGTAACCACACTCGCCACCGGGGCTCTATGTAGGAGTTTAACCCAACTGATACACCCCTCGCCAAACCCAAACCTCCGCAACACTTCCCAGAGATACTCCCACTCCACTCGGTCAAAGGCCTTCTCCGTGTCCATAGCTGCCACTATCTCTCCCTCCACCGATGGCATCATTATCACATTTAGGAGCCTTCGCACATTGGTATTTAGCTGCCTACCCTTTACGAATCCTGTCTGGTCCTCGTGTATCACCCCCGGGGCACAGTCCTCAATCCTCGAAGCCAACATTTTTGCCAGCAACTTAGCATCTACGTTGAGGAGCGAGATCGGTCTGTACGACCCGCATTGCAGTGGGTCCTTATCCCGCTTCCGGATCAAAGAGATCGTCGCCTCCGACATTGTCGGGGGCAGGGTCCCCCCCTCCCTTGCTTCATTGAAGGTCCTTACCAGCAACGGGGCTAACAGGTCTACATACATCCTATAGAACTCCACTGGGAACCCATCCGGCCCCGGGGCCTTCCCTGCCTGCATGCTCCCCAGTCCTTTAACCAGCTCCTCCACCCAATTGGCGCCCCCAAACCAGCCACCTCCCGCTCCTCCACCCTCGGGAACCTCAGTTGGTACAAGAATCGTCGCATCCCCTCTTTTCCCCCTGGGGGCTGGGACCTATACAGCTCTTCGTAAAAGACCTTGAATGCCTCATTCACTTTCACCGCACTCCGCACCGTAGTTCCCCTACCATCCTTGACTCCACCTATTTCCCTCGCTGCCATCCTCTTACAGAGCTGATGTGCCAGCATCCGGCTCGCCTTCTCCCCATATTCATACATTGCCCCCTGTGCCTTTCTCCACTGTGCCTCTGCCTTTCCTGTGGTCAACAGGTCGAACTCCGTCTGGAGACTTCGTCTATCCCTGAGTAGCCCCTCATCAGGGGCCTCTGCATAGCTCCTGTCCACCCTTAAAATCTCCCCCACTAACCTCTCCCTTTCCCTGCCCTCTCTCTTCTCCCTATAAGCCCTGATGGAGATTAACTCTCCCCTGACCACCGCCTTCAGTGCGTCCCATACTACTCCCACCTGCACCTCCCCGTTGTCGTTGGCCTCCAGATATCTTTCAATGCACCCCCGCACCCTCCCACACACTTCCTCGTCTGCCAGCAGTCCCACATCCAACCGCCACAACGGGCGTTGGTCCCTCCTCCCCCAGCTCTAGCTCCAACCAATGCGGGGCGTGGTCTGAAATGGCTATGGCCGAATACTCCGTTCCCTCCACTTTCGGGATCAATGCCCTGCCCAGAACAAAAAAATCTATCCGGGAGTAGGCCTTATGTACATGGGAGAAAAAAGAAAATTCTCTGGCCAAAGGCCTGGCAAATCTCCACGGATCTACTCCCCCCATCTGATCCATAAGCCCCCTGAGCACCTTGGCCGCAGCCGGCCTCTTCCCCGTCCTAGATCTGGAACGATCTAATGCTGGGTCCAACACCGTGTTGAAATCCCCACCCATTAACAAGCTCCCTACCTCCAAGTCTGGAATACGCCCCAACATCTGTTTCATGAATCCAGCATCGTCCCAGTTCAGGGCGTATACATTTACCAATACTACCCCGTCCCCTGCAACCTACCGCTCACCATCACGTATCGGCCTCCATTGTCCGCTACTATGTTCTTGGCCTCAAACGACACCCACTTCCCCACCAGTATTGCCACCCCTCTATTCTTCGCATCCAGCCCCGAATGGAACACCTGTCCTACCCATCCCTTCCTTAACCTGACCTGATCTGCCACCTTCATATGCGTCTCCTGAAGCATGACCACGTCTGCCTTCAGTCCCTTTTTAAAAATATATATATTTTATTCAAATTTTTCGGCCAAACAAAACAATACAAAGGTTTTCCTTTTTACAACAATAAAACAATATAAATAACAGTGACCGTTTTAACAAGTAAATAAATAATATATAAACTAAATGGCAACTGCCATAACAAAAATAATAACTCTCCAGAAATAAAATCAAACAATTCAATATACATAACCAAGTACAAATATCTATACAAAAACACCCCTGAGGACCCACCCGAGCCCCCCTCCCCCCTGGGTTGCTGCTGTTACCTTCCCATTTCCTTTATCGTTCTGCGAGGTAGTCAATGAACGGTTGCCACCGCCTGGTGAACCCTTGAGCCGAACCCCTTAGTGCGAACTTTGTCCGTTCTAGTTTTATAAACCCTGCCATGTCATTTATCCAGGTCTCCACACCCGGGGGTTTGGCTTCCTTCCACATAAGCAATATCCTTCGCCGGGCTACCAGGGACGCAAAGGCCAAGACATCAGCCTCTTTCGCCTCCTGCACTCCCGGCTCTTCTGCAACCCCGAATATAGCCAACCCCCAGCCTGGCTCGACCCGGACCCCCACCATCTTCGAAAGCACCTTTGCCACCCCCACCCAGAACCCCTGCAGTGCCGGGCATGACCAAAACATGTGGGTGTGGTTTGCTGGGCTTCTCGAGCATCTCCCACACCTATCCTCTACCCCAAAAAATTTACTGAGCCTTGCTCCGGTCATATGCGCCCTGTGCAAAACCTTGAATTGTATCAGGCTTAGCCTGGCGCACGAGGACGACGAGTTTACCCTACGTAGGGCATCAGCCCACAGCCCCTCCTCAATCTCTTCCCCCAGCTCTTCTTCCCATTTCCCCTTCAGCTCATCCACCATAATCTCCCCCTCGTCCCTCATTTCCCTGTATATATCCGACACCCTACCATCCCCCACCCATGTCCCTGAGATCACTCTATCTTGAATCTCCTGCGTCGGGAGCTGCGGGAATTCCCTCACCTGTTGCCTCGCAAAAGCCCTCAGTTGCATGTACCGAAATGCATTCCCTTGGGGCAACCCAGATTTTTCCGTCAGCGCTCCCAGACTCACAAACGTCCCGTCTACGAACAGATCTCTCAGTTGCACAACCCCAGCTCTCTGCCATGCTCCAAATCCCCCATCTATTCTCCCCGGGTCAAACCTATGATTATTTCTTATCGGGGACCGCACTGAGGCTCCCATCCTTCCCCTATGTCGTCTCCACTGCCTCCAAATTTTTGGCGTTGCCACCACCACTGGACTTGTGGTGTATTTCTTCGGGGAGAACGGCAACGGCGCCCTCGCCAGTGCTTGTAGGCTGGTTCCTTTGCAGGACGCCATCTCCAATCTCTTCCACACCGCTCCCTCCCCTTCTCCCATCCACTTACACACCATTGAGATATTGGCGGCCCAGTAGTATTCACTTAGGCTCGGTAGTGCCAGTCCCCCCCCATCCCTGCTACGCTGCAAGAACCCCCTCCTCACTCTCGGGGTCTTCCCGGCCCACACAAAACTCATGACACTTTTCTCAATTTTCTTGAAAAAAGCCTTCGTGACCATCACCGGAAGGCACTGAAACACAAAAAGGAATCTTGGGAGTACTACCATTTTGACCGTCTGCACCCTACCCACCAGTGACAGGGGCACCATGTCCCATCTCTTAAAATCCTCCTCCATCTGTTCCACCAATCGTGTTAGATTAAGCCTATGTAAGGTTCCCCAACTCCTGGCTATCTGAATCCCTAAGTACCGGAAATCTCTTGTTACCTTCCTCAGCGGTAAATCATCTATTCCCCTGCTCTGCTCCCCCGGATGCACCACAAACAACTCACTCTTCCCCATATTCAATTTGTACCCCGAAAATTCCCCAAACTCCCTGAGTGTCTGCATTATCTCAGGCATCCCCTCCACTGGGTCCGCAGCATACAGCAATAAATCATCTGCATACAATGATACCCGGTGTTCTTCTCCTCCCCTGAGTACTCCCCTCCACTTCCTGGAGCCCCTCAGTGCTATGGCCAGGGGCTCAATCGCCAATGCAAACAGTAACGGAGACAGGGGACACCTCTGCCTCATCCCTCTATGAAGACGGAAGTAGTCAGACCTCTGCCTGTTCGTGACCACACTCGCCACCGGGGCCCTATACAGCAGCTGTACCCATCCAATAAACCCTTCTCCAAAACCAAATCTCCTCAGCACCTCCCACAGATAGTCCCACTCCACTCTGTCGAATGCTTCCTCAGCGTCCATCGCCACCACTATCTCCGCCTCCCCTTCTGGTGGGGACATCATCATTACCCCTAGCAACCTCCGTATGGTCGTGTTCAGCTGTCTCCCCTTAACGAACCCAGTTTGATCCTCGTGGACCACCCACGGGACACAGTCCTCTATCCTCGTCGCCATCACCTTGGCCAGGAGCTTAGCATCTACGTTTAAAAGGGAAATGGGCCTGTAGGACCCACACTGCAGCGGGTCTTTTTCCTTCTTCAAAAAGAGCGATATCGTCGCCTCCGACATAGTCGGGGGCAACTGCCCCCTTTCCCTGGCCTCATTAAAGGTTCTCGTCAAAAGCGGGGCCAGTAGGTCCATATATTTCCTATAAAATTCCACCGGGAATCCATCCGGTCCCGGGGCCTTCCCCGCCGGCATGCTCCCAATCCCTTTTACCACCTCCTCCATCTCAATCTGTGCTCCCAGTCCCTCCCTCTCCTGCTCCTCCACCTTCGGGAATTCCAGCTGATCCAGGAAACACATCATTCCCTCCTTCCCTTCCGGGGGCTGAGCCTTATATAACCTCTCTTAGAATACCTTGAACACCCCGTTCACTCTCTCCGCTCCCTGTTCCATCTCGCCCTCCTCATCTCTCACCCCACCTATCTCCCTCGCTGCTCCCCTCTTCCTCAATTGGTGGGCCAGTAGCCGACTCGCCTTCTCTCCATACTCATACTGTACACCCTGTGCCCTCCTCCACTGTGCCTCTGCCTTACCCGTGGTCAGCAGGTCAAATTCCACATGTAACCTTTGTCTTTCCCTGTACAGTCCCTCCTCCGGTGCCTCTGCATATCGCCTGTCCACCCTCAAAAGTTCTTTCAACAATCGCTCCCTTTCTTTACCCTCTTGCTTCCCTTTATGTGCCCTTATGGATAGCAGTTCCCCTCTGACCACCGTCTTCAACGCCTCCCAGACCACTCCCACCTGAACTTCTCCATTGTCATTAAGCTCCAAGTACCTTTCGCTACACCCCCTCACCCTTAAACATACCCCCTCATCCGCCAATAAGCCCATACCCATTCTCCAGAGTGGGTGCTGTTCTTTTTCCTCTCCTACCTCCAGGTCTACCCAATGTGGAGCGTGGTCCGAAATGGCTATGGCCGTATACTCCGTCCCTGTCACCTTCGGAATCAGTGCCCTTCCCAAGACAAAAAAGTCTATCCGTGAGTATACTTTGTGAACATGGGAGAAAAATGAGAACTCCTTACTCCTAGGCCTACTAAATCTCCAGGGGTCTACCCCTCCCATCTACTCCATGAAGTCCTTGAGCACCCTGGCCGCTGCCGGCCTCCTCCCGGTCCTGGACCTCGACCGGTCCAGCCCTGGATCAAGCACCGTATTGTAGTCTCCCCCCATTACCAACTTTCCCGCCACCAGGTCCGGGATACGTCCCAACATACGCCTCATAAAATTTGCATCATCCCAGTTCGGGGCATATACGTTCACCAGAACCACAGCCTCCCCTTGCAATCTGCCACTCACCATCACATATCTACCCCCACTATCCGCCACTATGGTCTTTGCCTCAAACAGTACCCGTTTCCCCACTAAGATAGCCACCCCCCTATTCTTCGCATCTAAACCCGAATGAAACACCTGCCCCACCCATCCTTTACGTAGTCTGACCTGGTCTATCAGTTTCAGATGCGTCTCCTGCAACCACATCTGCCTTTAATTTCTTTAGGTGTGCGAGTACCCGTGCCCTTTTAATCGGCCCGTTCAGCCCTCTCACGTTCCACGTGATCAGCCGGGTTGGGGGGCCCTTTATCCCCCCCCCCTGTCGACTAGCCATCCCCTTTTTTAACCCAGCTCCTCACCCGGTTCCCACGTACCCGTATATCCCCCCGACGGTGCCCTCCCGCCTCGACCACCCCATCCCATAACAGCTCCCCCTTCTCCTTAGCAGCAGCAACCCAGTTAACCCCCCCCGCTAGATCCCCTTCTAGCGTAGTTGCACCCCCCATGTTGCTCCCAAACGTCAGCGAACTCTGGCTGACCTCGGCTTCCCCCCTTGTCCTCGGCCCCCACTGTGCGAGGCCCCCTCCTTCCTGCGTCCCTGTTCCCGCCACAATTACCATAGCGCGGGAACAAAGCCCGCGTTTCCCACCCGACCCTGCCCCTAATGGCCGGCGCCCACAGTTCCTCATACTCCCCCCCCCCCCCCCCCAACATGGGGAAGAGAGAAAAGTTACAGGATCACAGAATTAACAAATTGAAAAATCATCCCCCCCCCCCCCCTTCCCCTTCCTCCCCCACATAATCACCCCACCACTTTGTCCCAGAAGCTCTTTCTCTCGCCAGACTATACCAGCTTCTCGTCCACAATGAATGTCCACGCTTCTTCTGCCGTCTCAAAGTAGTGGTGCTTCCCTTGATGTGTGACCCACAATCTCGCCGGTTGCAACATTCCAAATTGGATCTTTTTGTGAAGCACCGCCTTAGCCCGATTGAAACTTGCCCTCCTTCTCGCCTCCTCCGCACTCCAATCCTGGTATGCGAGGATCACCGCGTTCTCCTACCGACAGCTCCGAGTTTTCTTCGCCCATCTGAGGACCATCTCTCTGTCATTGTAGCGGAGAAACCTCACCACTATAGCTCGAGGTATTTCTCCAGCCTTTGGTCTTCGCGCCAGAACTCGATAAGCTCCCTCCACCTCCAAAGTGCCCGTCGGGGCCTCCGATCCCATTAGCGAGTGAAGCATCGTGCTCACATATGTCCCGACGTCCGCCCTTTCTGCGCCTTCGGGAAGACCCAGGACTCTTAAATTCTTCCTCCTCGAATTATTCTCCAGTGCTTCCAACCTTTCCACACACCTTTTGTGCTGTGCCTCGTGCGTCTCTGCCTTCACCACCAGGCCCTGTATTTCATCTTCGTTTTCAGCAGTCTTTGCCTTCACGACCCGAAGCTCCAGCTCTTGGGTCCTCTGCTCCTCCTTTAGCCCTTCAATCGCCTGTAGTATCGGGGCCAACAGCTCCTTCTTCAACTCCTTCTTCAGCTCTTCCACACAGCGCCGCAGGAACTCTTGTTGCTCCGGGCCCCATAACAAATGGCCACCTTCCGACGCCATCTTGCTTTGAGCTTCCCTTCCTTGCCGCTGCTCCAGAGGATCCTCCGTAATCCGGCCGCTATCCTCTCCCTTTTCCATGCGTGTCCGGGGGGATTCCCTTCTGGTTTACCGCACAGTGTTTTTGGCCGTTTAAATTGCCGTTGGGGCTCCTATTAAGAGCCCAAAAGTCCGTTCCAACGGGAGCTGCCGAAACGTGCGACTTAGCTGGTCATCGCCGCACCCGGAAGTCCTGCCTTCAGTCCCTTTAAGTGCGCGAACACTCGGGCCCTCTGAACCGGCCCATTTAGGCCTCTCACATTCCACGTGATCAGCCGGATTGGGGGGCTACCCCATCCCCGAGTCTCACCTCCCTCCAGCACCGACGCCCTCATTCCCCACTATCTCATCAAAAGAAAAAATAACTCTTCCCCCATCCCCATCCATCATCCCACCCGTGAAACATTCTTTACCCATATTTACAACCCCATATAAAGTCAACATCTCCCCCATAACCACAGCCCCTCAGTTCGAGTCCAATTTTTCGGTTTGGATAAAGGTCGAAGCCTCTTCTGGCGTTTCGAAGTAGTGGTGTCGGTCCTGATAGGTGACCCATAGTCGCGCAGGCTGCAGCATTCCGAATCTCACTCTTTTTTTTTTATGCAGCACCGCCTTGGCCCGGTTGAAGCCCGCTCTCCTCTTTGCCACCTCCGCACTCCAGTCCTGGTAGACTCGGATCACCTCATTCTCCCATCTACTGCTCCGCACCTTCTTGGCCCATCTCAGGACACTCTCTTTGTCCACGAAGCGATGGAACCTCGCCACTATCGCCCTTTGTTGGGCCTCCTCGCCAGGACCCGGTGAGCCCCTTCTAGCTCCAGGGGGCTCGGAGAGACCTCCGCACCCATCAGCGAATGGAGCATTGTGCTCACGTACGCCCCGGCATCAGCCCCCTCCACTTCTTCGGGGAGACCGAGAATCCGGAGATTCTTCCTCCTCGACCTGTTCTCCAGTACCTCGAGTCTCTCGGCCCACCTCTTGTGCACCGCCTCGTGCGCCTCCATCTTTACCGTTAGGCCCAGGATCTCGTCCTCGTTCTCATTAGTTTTATCCCTCACCTCACAGAGCTCCACCGCCTGGGTCTCCTTCAGCCCCTCGATTGCCAACAGCATTGGCGCCAGCACCTCCTTTTTAAGCTCCTCCATGCAGCGCCTGAGGAACTCCTGCTGGTCTGGCCCCCATGCTGCTCGATCTCCGTCCTCCGCCATCTTGGTTTCTCCCCCTCATTTTTGCCGCTGCTCCAAAGCCTCTTTCTCCGTCGCTCCACCGCTAATCCCCGCCATACGACGTAAGGGGGGACCTTACTTCACCTTCCCACACGGGATTCAATCAAAAAATTTCCGTTGGGGCTCCTCCGGAGAGCCCAAAAGTCCGTTAAAGCGGGAGCTGCCGAAATGTGCGGCTTAGCACCGCATCGCCACAACCGGAAGTCCTCAGTGCAATGTCTTGACCAATCAGAGTCAAGCTGCTTGGTTTAAATTTCAAAACATTGCTTGATATTTAACTATCAGTTACCACTGTTGCATTTCCATTGCAATGCTTCTACCAATCACAGTCCACTTGCCAATCAATCAGCACTCGTACATAATACTTCCTCCTACCTCCCCTGGACCATGATCAGACCACTGAACATCAAGCCATTATCTCCAACACCGTTAGTGACCTCAGTTCCTCTGGGTGCCTTTCCCCTATGGCTTCCAACCTCATAGTCTCCCAATCCCAGACAGCCCGCTTTTACTTACTTTCCAAAATCCACAAAAAGGACTGTCCCAGCAGGCCCATTGTGTCAGCATGCTCTTGCCCCACCAAACTTATTTCCTCTTATCTTGACTCCATCCTCACTCCTCTGGTCCATTCCCTCCCCACTTACATCCGGGATTCCTCTGATGCCTGCGTCACATTGACAGCTTCCAGTTCCCGGGCCCTAACCGCATCCTAGTCACCATGGATGTGCAATCCCTCCACACCTCCATCCCACACCAGGATGGCCTGAGAGCTCTTCGCTTCTTTCTCGAAGAGGCCCGGCCAATTCCCATCCACCACCACTCTCCTCCGCCTGGCTGAACTCGTTCCATCTCTCAACAACTTTTCCTTTAACTCATCTCATTTCTCCAAATCAAGGTGTAGCAATGGGTACCTGCATGGGTCCTAGCTATGCTTGCCTTTTTATGGGGTATGTGGAACATTCCTTGATCCAGGCCTATCCGGGCCCCCTCCCACAACTCCTTTACCGATACATTGATGACTATTTTGGTGCCGCGCCATGCTCTCGCCCGGACCTGGAAAAATTCATCAACTTCGCTTCCAGTTTCCACCCCTTCATCACTTTCACCTGGTCCATCTCAGACACTTCCCTTCTCTGATCTTTCTGTCTCCATTTCCGGCAATAGACTATCCACTAATATACACTACAAGCCCACTGACTCCCACAGCTATCTGGACTACAGCTCTTCGCACCCGACACCCTATACGGACTCCATCCCTTTCTCTCAACTCCTTCGCCTCCGTCGCATTTGTTCCGATGATGCCACTTTCCAAAATGGTGCTTCGAAACTGTGTTCCTTCTTCCTCAACCGTGATTTCCCACCTACAGTTGTGGACAGGGCCCTCAACAGTGTGCGGTCCATCCCGTGCGCCACTACCCTCGCCCCCTCCACTCCCTCTCAGAACAAGGATAGAGCCCCTTGCTCTCACATTTCATCCCACCAGCCTCCGTATGCAAAGCATAATCCTCCGCCATTTTCGCCAACTCCAGCGTGATGCCACCACCAAACACATCTTCCCTTCACTCCCTTCTGTCAGTATTTCGCAGAGACATTTCCCTCCGAGACAATCTAGTCCACTCATCCACCATACCCAGTACCTCTCCCATCACCCATGGCACCTTCCCATGCAATCGCAGAAGGTGTAACACCTGCCCCTTTACCTCTTCCATGCTTAACATCCCAGGCTCAAATTAAGTTCCAGATTAAGCAGTGTTTCACTTGCATCTCTTCCAATTTGGTATACTGCATTCGCTGCTCCCAATGTGGCCTCCTCTATATCGGAGAGACAAAACGCAGACTGGGTGATCGCTTTGCTGAGCATCTTTGGTCTGTGCGCATTCAGGACCCTGACCTTCCTTTTGCTTGCCATTTTAACAAATGGGCTGCTCCCATGCCCACATGCCTGTACTTGGCCTGCTGCAATGTTTCAGTGAAGCTCACCGCAAATTGGAGGAACAACATCTCATCTTCCGGTTAGGCACGCTACAGCCTTCCGTCCTGAACATCGAATTCAACAACTTCAGATGATCAGCTCTACCCCACCTCGACCCATTTGTTTTCATCCCATTTCATTTTAACTGTCTTTTACGCTTTCTTTCTTAATATATATTTAATTCCCCCCCCCACCCCCCAATCCTATCCACCTTTCCTTCACCTTTCTCCTCTTTGCTTCCCCTTCCCCATCCCCCACATCTACAGTTCATCCTCTGATGTTAGTTTCCCTGCTGCTTGACCTTTCACATCTTTTGTTCTCTCTGGGGACTGCCATTAGCACCCGGTTTCCCTGGGTTTCTGTGGCTATGACTCATCTTTCATTCTCACTCCACAGTATAAATATTTCCCACTTTCTCTGTCTGTTAGTTTTGATAAAGAGTCATCGGACTTGAAACGTTAGCTCTTTTCTCTCCCTACAGATGCTGCCAGACCTGCTGAGATTTTCCAGCATTTTCTCTTTCGTTTCACCACTCATACATAATATATTTTATGATTTCACTTGCATTGTATTCTTTCGAATGTCCTAATGAAAGATGAAAAGCTTCTACAAATTTTCTTTTCAGTAGTATAGTCAAGTCTTGAGGCAACAGAAGCACAGATCAAGGTTTCAGCAGCAGGTGAGCTGGGGCCAGGACAGAGGTGATCTTACAGAAGTGAAAATAGGCTGCCTTGGTGATGGTAATGAATATCTGATAGGTAGCTCATCACAGTCAAATATGACAATGTTGCGAGCAGTCAGGTTGAACCTCAGACAGTTGCCGGGAGAGATCGAGGAGGTTGGTGGTTAGAGAACAGGTGGAACCGGAAGAAAATAACCTTGTTCTTCTTGATACTTATAAGGAAGGAACATCTGCTCATCACGCAAGCAATGGGACAATTTAGAGAGCAGATAGAGAGGTGGTGGAAGCAGATTTGAGTGCCATCAGTGTACTGTGGAAATGAATGCTGTGTTTTCGGATGATACGACTAGGAATAGCATGTAGATGCAAAACAGAAAGCAGTTGAGGATTGATCCTTGGGGGAGACCTGGGGTCATTGTGCAGAAGCAAGATGAAAAGCCATTGCAGATTTTTAAACGAGCAATCTTTGATGCATAAAGTGGATTATCTACATCTCCTAATATCACAATCATTCTCTCTTCCAGCATAAAGAGTTTCAAATGAGTGCAGCCATGGAAATGCACAGCAGGCTATCAGTATCTAGGGAGGAAAGGCAGGTTAGAATTTTTGGTATATGAAATTCAAACTGAAAATGTTGCCGTTTGACCTAAAATATTGAGCTCTTTTTTCTATCTTTGCAACGCTGACAGGGCAGTTGTGTATTCTCAGCATTTTCAGCACCTTTATTTTCAGATTTCCAGCATTGTTTTCTTTATCTTTATTTGAATTCTGTGGGAGAGATTAGTTACATGCTTTTGTCATTGCGATATGCCTCTGCTACGATATGACTCTGCAATTTCTTATTAAAAATACATATGGAATTTTACAGTCAATCAACAGCATTTTTATTAGATTTCACAACAGGATTTGAGTATCAAGATTTTCTGTTTGTGTTGAACTGCAATTTCTTAAGTCAAAATGCCATTATCTGTACAGGTTAACCAACAATTCACAGCAGTCAGTGTATCATGGGAATAAGTACAGAACCCTGAAAAAACACGGGTCAGTTGACATCTAAAGAGAAAATCAAAGCACAGTGCTGGAAAAACTCAGCCAGTCTGGCAGCATCAATGGAGAGAGAAACGGGAGTTCACGCTTCGAGTCCGTATACTTGAAACGTTAACTCTGTTTCTCTCTCCACAGATGCTACCTGACCTGAGGTCTTCCAGCATTTTCTGTTTTATTTCCAGATTTCCAGAATCCGCGGTAGGCTATGATGATGTGGGCTTGTTGTGTTTGTCAGAACAAGGATGAAAAGCTCAGTGGAGCTTTTGGTGTGGTTTGGTGTCTAGGATAATCGTTAAAAAAAGGTCCATTGACAAGTGCTGGCACTTTGAGTGGGTACCCTTTATCAAAACATTGACTGGACTTTATGGTCAGTGGTGAAGCAACAATGTTCTCAGCTGACCTCAAAGAAAGCTGCCCACAAAGATCTAGCAATCTCTGGCATCCCCTTGCCCAACATCATGTTGAATATGGTGCCAGGTTAGGGGACAAGGTAAGCAGCCAATCAAATTAAAGAATTCTCACAGGCAGCAAACAGTAAAAAAACAATGAATGCCTTCATTCAATTTTACAGAAAGACACGGAAGACAGCATGGCATTTAGGTCGAAGTTAAAACATTGGACAAACATTTATCATTTTGAAAATGTGTGGGATTTCTTAGTGGAGAAAATGCAACATTCAACAAATATAAAATTACTGTCAGGGCCATAATTAGCCGTAATTATGAACTTAGTATGTTGTTAAAAAAACCCAGTTACACCCTCATTCAACAAGGTGCAATTTTTCCAAGAGTTTTCGTAGTGGGACGAAGAGCTACAGTGTTGAATTTCTTGTCTGTTCAGTTAGTTCCTGTTTATTGCTGCGCGTGTGTGTGTGGGGGGGGGATCTTAACAGTGAAAAAGTGTAGAACACTTTTGGATTTCCACGTTTTGGATTTCCACATTTAACAGTGCATAAATGGATAGAACATAGAACATTACAGCGCAGTACAGGCCCTTCTGCCCTCGATGTTGCACCGACCTGTGAAACCACTCTAAAGCCCATTTACACTATTCCCTTATCGTCCATATGTCTATCCAATGACCATTTGAATGCCCTTAGTGTTGGCGAGTCCACTACTGTTGCAGGCAGGGCATTCCACGCCCTTACTAATCTCTGAGTAAATAACCTACCTCTGACATCTGTCCTATATCTATCTCCCCTCAATTTAAAGGTATGCCCCCTCGTGCTAGACGACATCATCCGAGGAAAAAGGCTCTCACTGTCCACCCTATCCAATCCTCTGATCATCTTGTATGCCTCAATTAAGTCACCTCTTAACCTTCTCTCTAATGAAAACAGCCTCAAGTCCCTAAGCCTTTCCTCATAAGATCTTCCCTCCATACCAGGCAACATTCTGGTAAATCTCCTCTGCACCCTTTCCAATGCTTCCACATCCTTCCTATAATGCGGCAACCAGAATTGCACGCAATACTCCAAATGCGGCCACACCAGAGTTTTGTACAGCTGCAACATGACCTCATGGCTCCGAAACTCAATCCCTCTACCAATAAAAGCTAACACACTGTAAGCCTTATTAACAACCCTCTCAACCTGGGTGGCAACTTTCAGGGATCTATGTACATGGACACCGAGATCTCTCTGCTCATCACACTACCAAGAATCTTACCATTAGCCCAGTACTCTGTCTTCCTGTTATTCCTTCCAAAATGAATCACCTCACACTTTTCTGCATTAAACTCCATTTGCCACCTCTCAGCCCAGCGCTGCAGCTTATCTATGTCCCTCTGTAACTTGTAACATCCTTCCGCACTGACCACAACTCCACCGACTTTAGAGTCACCTGCAAATTTACACACCCATCCTTCTACGCCCTCGTCCAGGTCATTTATAAAAATGACAAACAGCAATGGCCCTAAAACAGATATTTGTGGTACACCACTAGTAACTGGACTCCAGTCTGAACATTTCCCATCAACCACCAACCTTTGTCTTCTTCCAGCTAGCCAATTTCTGATCCAAACTGCTAAATCACCCTGAATCCCATGCCTCCGTATTTTCTGCAATAGCCTACCGTGGGGAACCTTATCAAAAGGTTTACTGAAATCCATACACACCACATCAACTGCTTTACCCTCATCCACCTGTTTGGTCACCTTCTCAAAGAACTCAATAAGGTTTGTGAGGCACGACCTACCCTTCACAAAACCGCGTCGACTATCTCTAATCAAATTATTCCTTTCCAGATGATTATGCATCCTATCTCTTATAAACCTTTCCAAGACCTTGCCCACAACAGAAGTAAGGCTCACTGGTCTATCGTTACCGGGATTGTCTCTACTCCCCTTCTTGAACAAGGGGACAACATTTGCTATCCTCCAGTCTTCTGGCACTATTCCTGTAGACAAAGTTGACTTAAAGATCAAAGCCAAAGGCTCAGCAATCTCCTCCCTAGCTTCCCAGAGAATCCTAGGATAAATCCCATCCGGACCAGGGGACTTATCTATTTTCACACTTTCCAGAATTGCTAACACCTCCTCCTTATCAACCTCAAGCCCTCCTAGTCTAGTAGCCTGAGTCTCAGTATTCTCCTCGACAACATTGTCTTTTTCCTGTGTGAATACTGATGAAAAATATTCATTTAGCACCTCTCCTATCTCCTTGGACTCCGTGCACAACTTCCCACTACCCTCCTTGACTGGCCCTACTCTTACCCTAGTCATTCGTTTAGACTCTGGAAGCTGCTGTTTCAGAGGAGTACTGGTGGTTAGTGGTGCACCATCATTACTATTACAAAAAGCATCATCTGTGAGCGTGTTAGCTCACAGTTTTACAGCAACCTGGAAGCTGGGAGAATGTTGCGATGCCAGAGCTGGCGTGTTTCAGATGAGACATTAAACCGTGGCCACATTTACCTTTTAGTAAAGGACTGTATAAAATCGCAAACCGCAACTGGATACGAAAAGCCGGTTTTGTGACCAACATTCTCTTCAGTATTCAGTAAGTGAGTCTACTTACAGCCAATCAACAGAATTAAGATGATCAGTGCGAACAGCTACACACTAAGTGTGCTCCATGCAATGGTTTGGCTTTTAATAATAGATTTTACATAGTTTCTAATCAAACTAATTGGGATAGTTTGCACTGGATTCCCCTAGAAACACTGCAAGCTAACTGACGCGGCCGACAGCAGGTTCCGACAAGGAGATCACAATATTGAATTAATACATGTCAGTTGTTAACAGTTGGTGCAGATGATGTGAGGAGGTTCAGCGTGTAACAGCATGCAGATCTTATGCGTGTGTGTTTTATGAAGCTATCTCAGTTTTCTGGCTTTGTTCTGACATTTTTTGTTTCTCGAAGGCTCTGCGAGCAATGCAGATCCCTATTGAAAACTCTTTCCACAAAATCTATTTAAACAGATAAGTATTTAAATTATGGAAGTGTAGGTGCTCCGTGTTTCTGTCTATTTTTGTGAAGGACTCTTGCTGTTGCTTTGAGCAGATAACCTAGCCTGACAGCTCACCGTAGACTTGGGAAAATGTTGCGTTGCCAGTGCTGGTGTGTTTCAGATGAGACATTAAACCGAGGCCACATTTACCTTTTAGTAAAGGACTGTAAACAATCGCAGATCGCAACTGGATATGAAGAACATAGAACATTGAACATACAGTGCAGAGGGAGGCCATTCGGCCCATCGAGTCTGCACCGACCCATTTAAGCCCTCACTTCCACCCTTTCCCCTAACCCAATAACCCTCCTAACCTTTTTTGGATACTAAGGGCAATTTAGCATGGCTAATCCACCTAACCTGCTTGTCTTTGGACTGTGGGAGGAAACCGGAGCACCCGGAGGAAACCCACGCAGGCACGGGGAGAACGTGCAGACTCCGAGACTCCGCACAGACAGTGACCCAGTGGGGAATTGAACCTGAGACCCTGGCGCTGTGAAGCCACAGTGTTAGCCACTTGTGCTACCGTGCTGCCCCCAAGAGCGGGTGTTGTGGTCAACTTTCCATTCAACTAACACACAATTAATGGGTCAATTGGTTATTCAACTCATTTACTGGTTTTGGGCCCTGCTGTATGCAAGTGACTGCCATGTAACGATGACTGCAATTTAAAATGCATTCATTGGTTGTAAAGTACTTCCGAGTTGTCCCGAATGTGAAAAACCTGTAAATAGACGTGCTTTCATTCTGATGTGTCGAAATAAAATGCCTCAGATACCACATCAGCATGAAAATGCCCAGAAATTTGTGACAGTTTTTGTGAAGGCTGCCTTAAGTCATTTTTTAAATGCGCAACCTTGTTGACTGCCTATCAACAAGATCATCTGTCTGCTACTGTAGCTCAACTGTGGTGCACTATTGCACCTCAGTACATTCCGTAGCACCGCCAATCTCCATCCCTGCCACAACATTGAAACAGTGTGTGTCTCAATCACAAATGACATTCGGGGCAGCTCAGTGGTGCAGTGGTTAGCACTGTTGCATCACTGCGCCGAGGACACGGGTTCGATCCCGGCCCCAGGTCACTATCCGTGTGGAGTTTGCACATTCTCCCCATGTCTACGGGGTCTCCCCCACAAACCCAAACAATGTCCATGGTAGGTGGATTGGGTAAAAAAGAATTGGGTACTCTAAATTTATTTTAAAAAAACAAATGACATCCAATATATTTTTTTTAAATTTAAAGTACCCAATTCATTTTTTCCAATTAAGGGGAAATTTAGTGTGGCCAATCCACCTAGCCTGCACATTTTTGGGTTGTGGGGGCGAAACCCAGGCAAACACGGGGAGAATGTGCAAACTTCACACAGACAGTGACCCAGAGTCGGGATCGAACCTGGGACCTCGGCGCCATGAGGCCGCAGTGCTAACCCACTGTGCCACCGTGCTGCCCTATGACATCCAATATGACTGTGACCATGATAAACTATCTGATCATTCTTCCTGACCTGTTATCAAGCTTTGACACATTATCCTCCACCGACCCCTCTCCATTGTCTGTCTGGTTGGAACTGTCCCCATCTTGTTCTATTCCTACCTATCCAGTTATCGCCAGGGAATTGCCTACAATAGCCTCTCTTCCCACTCTTGCACTTTTGCTTCTGAAGTTCCCCTCGGAGGTCTATCCTAATCTATCTGCTATTTCCCATCTGCATGCTGCCATGGCAATATCATCTGAAAACTGGTCAGTTTTTGTGTATACACTGATAGCGCTCAGCTTTTTCTCGTGCATAATGCTCAAGCCTGATTTGTAGAGCTTTGTGTCTGAAATACAATATTGGATGAGCAGAAGTATTCTGCGCATTAAGTTTTGGGAAAACTGAAGCTGTCATTTTCAGTTCCCATCACAAATTCTTACCTAGCCACTGACTCTATCTCTTGCACTGGCAAGTCAGGCTAAACCAAATCATTTGCAATCTTGGCATCTGAATTGATGCTGAGTTTCTGCCCCCAATTCTACATCTCGAAGACCTTCACTTCTATAATATCACCAATTCATGCTTCAGCTCATTTACTCAAACTGTAATTCCATATACCTTTAGATTTGACAATTTCAATGCTCTCCTCACTTCACCCTGTCCCCTCAATAACTTTGCACTGTCCTAACTCGCATCAATTCCTGTTCACCCATCACCCTCTGTGCTGATTAAAATTTCGACCTTGCTTTCAAATCCCTCCATGGCCGTGCCCCTTCCCTATCGCTGTTATCTGTGGTAGCCCTACAACTCGCCAAGATGTCGGCCCTCGACCTGTTCCACACCCCAATTTCCTTTTCCTTTAGGTAAGGTAAAGTCGCCATCGTCTCAGATGACCATAGGCTGTTTTCTCCTTCGAGGAGGAGAGCTGACTGATGGTGATTTAACCTGAGGAGTACCACACCACAGTCGAGTGGCAAGGTTGGGAAGGTGGTCCTTCATGAATAACTCTACCTTTACCAGCCATTCATTAGCTGCCTATGCTATAAGATCTGGAACTCCCTCCCTTAAGCTTTCTATATCTCCAAAAGGCTTCTTTGGCCGAGCTTTTGGTTACCTTGTCCGATATCGTTTGTGTGGTTTGGTGTCAGACTTTGTCTGATGAGGCTGCCTGAAGTGTTTTCTGCGATTCTGCATTAAAGAAGCTATGTAAATACATGTTACCTTCAAAAAATTCCAGTACATTCCGGATAAATTTCTCCCAGTACTTAAACCATTCGTATTGAGGGCCTTTTGAACAGCAGTTTGTTAGCCAATCCTTTCTATTTTGGTTTGTATTGGTTTCAATAATTTTCTCCGATGAATTTCTGCGTCCTGTCCTGTATTAATGTACACAGGGCCGGCACAGTGGTTAGCACTGCTGCATCACGGCACCGAGGTCCCAGGTTCGATACCGGCTCTGGGTCACAGTCCGTGTGGAGTTTGCACATTCTCCCCGTGTTTGCGTGGGTTTCGCCCCCACAACCCAAAAGATGTGCAGGCTAGGTGGATTGGCAAAGCTAAATTGACCCTTAATTGGAAAAAATGAATTGGGTACTCTAAATTTGTTTTAAAAAAAATATTAATGTACACAATTATTGCTGTGCACCTCAGTTCATCCCATCTAAAGCATGCAATCAGTGTAAGTGAGGAACTTCAGATAATATGGGTGGATGTACTATAGAATTCCCCGACTAAATAGGCTGTTCTTGTAGTCTCGTTTAGCCAGTTTGATACTCCCCACTCGGTAAGCTTTCATTGTAAACTCAACTATAGAATACCTACTGCACTTCTGGCTCACTTTGCAACAGGTGTTAAGAACATATGAATTAGGAGCAGGAGTAGGCCACTCGGCCCCTCAAACCTGCTCCGCCATTCAATAAGATCATGGTTGATCTGATTGTAACCTCAACCTCCTATTCCTGTCTACCCTCAATAACCTTTGACTCTCCTGTTAATCAAGAATCTATCGAGCTATGCCTTAAAACTTTTCAAAGATTCTGTTTCCACTGTCTTTTCAGGAAGGGAGTTCCAAAGACTCTCCACCCTCTGCAAAAAAAATAAAATAATCTCTCTTAAGTGGGCAATCCCTTATTTTGAAACAGTGACCCTTAGTTCGAGATTCCCCCAATAGAGGAAACATCCTCTCCACATACACCCTGTCAAGACCTCTTGTCTTGTATGTTTCAGTCAAGTCACCTCTTACTCTTCTAAGCTGCAGTGGATACAAGTCTACCTTATCTAACCTTTCCTTATCAGACAGCTGCTCATTCCAGGTATTAGTCCAGTAAAGGTTCTCTGAAGTGTTTCCAATGCGTTTACATCCTTAATCTTTATTAGTGTCACGTAGACTTACATTAACACTGCAATGAAGTTACTGTGAAAATCCCCTAGTTGCCACACTCCGCCGCCTGGTTGGGTGCACTGAGGGAGAATTCAGATTCTCAATTCACCTAACAAGCATGGCTTTCGGGACTTGGAGTAAACCGGAGCATCCGAAGGAAACCCACGCAGACATGGGCAGATTCCGCACAGACAGTGACCAAGCTGGGAATTGAACCCAGGTTAGAGATCAATACTGTACTCAGTACTCCAGATTTGGTCTCACCAGTGCCCTGTATAACTGAAGCATAACCTCCCCTCTGTGTCCAATTCCTCTTCCAATAAAATATAACATTCCATTAACATTCCTAATTACTTGCTGTCGCTGCAAACCAGCCTTTTGGAATTCATGCACTGGCACATCCAGATTTCTCTGCACCTCAGAAGTCTGCAATCTCTCACCATTTAAACACAAAGCTGTTTCACTCTTCCTGCCAAAATGGGCAATTTCATATTTGCCACATTAAACTCCATTTGCTAGATATTTGCCCACTCACTTGACCTATTCATGTCTCTTTGTAGCCTCCCTACATCCTCTTCACAACTTACTTTCCTACCTATCTTTGTGCCACTTGCAAATTTAGCAACAATATTTTCGGTTCCTTTATCCAGGTCATTTAATTGTACAAAATTGAGGGCAGCACGGTGGTGCAGTAGGTTAGCCCTGCTGCCTCACGGCACCGAGGTCCCAGGTTCGATCCCGGCTCTGGGTCACTGTCCGTGTGGAATTTGCACATTCTCCCCGTGTTTGCGTAGGTTGAGTGGGATAAGCAGAGTCGTGGATTGGCCACACTAAATTGCTTCTTAATTGGAAAAAAATGAATTGGGTACTCTAAATTTAAATGCCACAGCATTGATACCTGTTACATCCTGCCAAACAGAAAAGGTCCCATTCATGCCAACTGTTTCCTGTTAGTTAGCCATACCGATATGTTACTCCCTACACCGTGAGCTTTTATTTTCCATAATAACCTTTGATTTTACCAAAAGCCTTCTTGAAATCTAAGTACAGTACATCTGCTGGGTCACCTTTATCCACAGCACTCCTTCAAAGAACTCCAATAAATTGGTTGAACATGACTTCCCTTTCACAGAACCATGTTGACTCTGCCTGATTGCCTTGAATTTTTCCAAGTGTTCTGGCATAACATCTTTGATAATAGCTTCTAACATTTTCCCTATGACAGATGTTAGGCTAACTGACCAGTCGTTTCTTTTTTTCTGTCTTCCCCGCTTTTTTTAATAAACATTTTATTGAGGTATTTATGGTTTTATAACAACAACAGAATAAACAATGTCCATGAAACTATAAACATAGTACAAAAGCCATCCTCCCTTACAGGTCCCACCTTTACTAACCGCCTACTCTAAACTAAATTAAACCCCGACACCCCCCCCCCCCCCCCCCCTTTTCTGCTGACGGTTAATTTTCCCCATAGAAGTCGACGAATGGCTGCCACCTCTGGACGAATCCTAACATTGACCCTCTCAAGGCGAACTTGATTTTCTCCAGACAGAGAAAGCTAGCCAAGTCCGATAGCCAGGTCTCCGACTTCGGGGGCTTTGAATCCCTCCAAGCTAATAGTATCTGTCTCCGGGCTACCAGGGAAGCAAAGGCTAGAACGTCTGCCTCATTCTCTTCCTGGATTCCCAAGTCTTGCGACACTCCAAAAATTGCCACCCCTGGACTCGGTGCCACCCTTGTTTCAACACCTTAGACATGACATCTGCAAACCCCTGCCAGAATCCCCTAAGCTTCGGGCATGCCATGAACATATGGACATGGTTCGCCACCCTTGTTTCAACACCTTAGACATGACATCTGCAAACCCCTGCCAGAATCCCCTAAGCTTGGGCATGCCAAGAACATATGGACATGGTTCGCTGGCCCTCCCGCACACCTTGCGCACCTATCTTCTACCCCAAAGAACCTGTTCATCCGAGCCACTGTCATGTGAGCCCGGTGAATGACCTTGAACTGTATCAGGCTGAGCCTGGTACATGATGTGGACGCGTTGACTACTCAACGCGTCCGCCCAGAGACCATCCTCTATCTCTCCTCCTAACTCCTCTTCCCACTTGCGTTTCAACTCCTTGGTCTGCGTCTCCTCTGACCCCATGAGTTCCTTGTAAATGTCAGACACCCTCCCTTCTCCCACCCACATTCTGGAAACTACCCTGTCCTGTATCCCCCTTGGCGGTAGGAGTGGGAAGGTTGGGACCTGCCTGCTTAGGAAGTCCCGTGCCTGCAGGTACCTAAACCCATTATCTCTCATCAATCCAAATTTCTCCTCCTGCTCCCTCGGTAGAAAAGCTCCCCTCATATCTAAACATATCTCCCATCTTCTCGATCCCTGCTCTCTGCCATCTCCGGAAATCTCCATCCAGCCTTCCCGAGGCAAACCGGTGACTATTGCAGATTGGAGACCAGACCGATGCTCCATTCGCTCCCACATGTCTCCTCCATTGCCCCCAGACTTTCAGAGCCGCCACCACCACGGGGCTGGTGGAGTACCGTGCCGGCAGGAACGGCAGAGGCGCCGTTACCAATGCCCCCAAACTAGTGCCCTTGCATGATGCCGCCTCCACTTGCTCCCACACTGACCACCCCTCACCCACCCACCCACATCCTAATCATGGCTTTATTCGCTGCCCAATAATAATTACTAAAGTTCGGCAGCACCAACCCCCCCCCCTGGCTCCACTCCAGCATCCCCTTTTTAACTCGCAGGGTCTTACTCGCCCATACAAAGCCAGTGATCAGCTTATTGATCTCTTTAAAGAAGGAATAAAGATGGGGAGACACTGAAACACACACCGGAATCTCGGGAGGACCGTCATCTTCACCGTCTGCACCCTCCCAACTAGTGACAACGGGAGCACATCCCACCTTCGGAAATCGTCCTTCATTTGATCTACTAATCGGGCCAAATTTAACTTGGGTAGCCGTTCCCATTCCTGCCTGAATGCCTAGGTACCGAAAGCTTCCCCCTACCACCCTAAACGGCAGCTTCCCCCAATCGCCTCTCCTGCCCCCTTGCCTGGATCGCAAACATCTCACTTTTCCCCATATTCAGTTTATAACCCGAAACCGGCCAAATTCCCCCAGAATCCTCATAATTTCTTCCATCCCTGCTAATGGGTCCGAAACACAGGAGCAGATTGTCTGCGTATAGCGAGACTCTGTGTCTTCCCCCCCCCCCCGCGGACCAGCCCCTTGAGGCTCTCAGCGCAATTGCCAGCTGCTCTATGGCCAACGCAAACAGCAGTGGGGAGAGGGGGCATCCATTTCTCGTCCCCTGGTGAAGCCTGAAATAGTCCGATGTTGACCTGTTCGTCCGTACCCTCGCAACTACCCGACTGCATGGCCTTCAGCCCCTCTGCTATTTCCGCCAACCCGATCGGGGGCCCCCAGCCCTTCTACCAACCCCACATCCACCTTCGGGAACTTCAGCCCCCCTAAAAGGTGCCTCATCCCCTCCGGCCCAGCTGGGGGTTCCGATTCATACAACCTGCTGTAAAACTCCTTGAACGCCTTAATAACCCCTGCTGAATCTCTGACCCGGTTCCCGTCCCCGTCCTTTACTTTCCCTATCTCACTGGCTGCCTCCCTCTTTCTAAGCTGCTGCGCGAGCATTCTGCTGGCCTTGTCTCCGTATTCATAAATCGCCCCCCACGCCTTCCTCAGCTGCTCCACCGCCTTCCCTGTAGTTAACAAGCCAAACTCCGCCTGTAGCCTCCCTCGCTCCCTTAGAAGCCCTGCCTCTGGGGTCTCCGCATACCTCCTGTCGACCTGCAGTATCTCCTTTATCAGTCGGTCCATCTCTGCTCTGTCTGCCTTCTCCCTGTGGGCCTGTATCGAGATCAGCTCCCCTCTAACCACCGCCTTCAATGTCTCCCAGACCACCGCCGCCGAAACTTCACCCGTGTCGTTAACTACCAGGTACTTCTGAATACATTTCCTCAGCCGCCCACACACCTCCTCATCAGCTAAAAGTTCCACGTCCAGCCTCCAGTGCGGGCACTGACTACTCTCCTTGCTAACCTGTAGGTCAACCCAGTGCGGGGCATGATCTGAGATTGTAATCGCCGAAAACCCCGTGCCCACTACCCCGTCAGTAGAGCCCTGATCAGAATAAAAAAAGTCAATCCGGGAATACACTTTATGCACATGTGAGTAGAAGGAGAACTCCTTCACTCTCGGCCGCCCAAATCTCCATGGTCCACCCCCCCCCCCCCCCCCCCCCATGACCAACGAATCCAGGTCCGGGATCTTCCCCAACATCCTCTTTGTAAACTCCACATCATCCCAATTTGGCATGTACACATTCACAAATACCACCGTCAGCCCCTCCAGCTTCCCACTGACAATGTACCGGCCTCCCACATCCACAACTATTCTTCCCGCCTCGAATGACACTCGCTTGTTAATCAGGATCGCGACCCCTCTAGCCTTGGAGTCCAGCCCCGAGTGAAAAAGCTGTCCGACCCGTCCCTTCCTTACTCTAATCTGATCAGTTACTCTAAGGTGCGTCTCCTGTAACATTACCACGTCCGCCCTCAGTCCCCTCAAATGCACGAACACGCGTGCCCTCTTAACCGACCCATTTAACCCTCTTACATTCCAGGTGATCAGCCTGGTTGGGGGGCTTATCGACAACCCCCCCCCCTTTGCCGATCAGCCATCACCTTTCTTGGGCCAGTCTCCAGCCCGTGCCCCACGCATCCGCTGGCCTGCCACCAGGCAGCCTCCGCCCCCAACCTCCTTTCTGTCCCACAGCAAAAGTCCCTCCCCCGTCAGCAGAACATTTCCCCTCCCCCTCCCCCTCCCCCCCAGTAACAGCACTATGTAAACCAACCCTTCAACAAGCATGACATCTGCTCACCCCCCACTGCACTTCCGTGAGCTAGCCTGCCCAGCTAGCTTGATGACCCCCGCACATGGCACCTGACATTCTCCCACCTATTGTTCCCTCCCCGCCCTCATCCCCATTCGGACACACATAGGTTAAAAAAAAACAATCCCAACACAATTGCCCGAAAACCCCCCCAAAGAAAAGATCAAACAGAGGATTCAACATCTAACATGCACACTTCCATCCCCCATTAGTGCAAATGTAGACTTTAACTCACACAGCTCTGCAACAAGCCCCAGATCAATACAGAAGGCATTACAAATAACTTCCGAAAAACAAGAAACTTTTTTAAAAACACGAGCGCTGCAGCAAAGTTCAAAGATCTCAATCCGCCACCAACCCTTCTAGCGAAGATCATCGCTTCCTCGGGTGACTCAAAATAAAAATGTTGCTTCTCATACGTGACCCAAAGACGGATACAGCAGTCCACACTTAACCTTTTTCTTGAAAAGGGACAACTTTATCTGGTTGAACCCTACTCTGCTCCTGGCCACCTCCGCACTCATATCCTGATAGATCCGCAGCATACTATTCTCCCTTTTCCAGCTCCGTGTCTGCCTGGCCCACCGTAAAATACGCTCCTTGTCCAAGTACCTGTGGAATCTTACCACCATTGCCCTCGGGGGTCCCCCACACACAGCTTCCTCGCGAGCGCTCTGTGAGCCCTGTCCATTTCCAAGAGTCGGGAAAACATGCCATCCCCAGTAACTTCTTGAACATGCCCGCTATGTACGCCCCTGCGTCAGTTCCTTCGGACCCCTCTGGGAGACCAATGATTGTCAAGTTCTGCCGGCGGGACCTATTCTCTAGGTCCTCCACCTTCTCCAGGAGCCTTTTCTGCTGGTCTCTCCGCATTCCCACCTCCAACTCCACTGCTGTTTGATGTTCCTCCTGCTCAGCCAGCGCCTTCTCCACTTTCTGGATCGCCCTGTCTTGAGCATCCGTGGAATTGATTCCTTAATCGGGTCCAAGCATTCCTGTTTTTGCTTGGCAAGCGCTGAATGAACTGCATCAGCTGCTCCGTCGACCGCTGGGTCGTCAAGCCAGGACCCCTGTCGTCCGCCATGCTTCAGCCCAAGCCTTCTCTGTTTGCCTATTTCTTCCTTTGCGAGCACTTCTGGTCCGCCTCTCCATGCACTGATGTAGGAATCCACTTCACAATTGCCTCCACCATCAATTTACCGAATCAAGTCTGACAAAAAAATCGGGGGGAAAAGTCCAAAGGCCCGACCCGAGCAGGAGCCACCAAATGTGCGAACTACTCCTTCATAGCCGCCACCGGAAGTGCCCCTCCCCCACTTTTTTAATAATGCTATTTTCCATTTACTATTTTCCAACCTAATAACATCTTCCCCGAATCCAGGGAAATTTGGAAAATTAAAACCAACGCATCAACTATCTTCTTCTTTTAAGACCTTAGGATGAAATCCATCAGGGTATTGGGATTTGTCAACCTGCAGCTCCACGAATTTGCTAAGTAACACTTCACTGGTGATTACAATGTTCCTGAGTTCCTTCCTTCCAATTCCTGATTTACAGCTATTTCTGAGACGTTACTTGTATCCTCCATAGTGAAGACTGATGCAAAATACCTGTTTGACTCATCTGCCATCTTCATATTTTCCATTATTAATTTCCCAGACTCACTTTCTATTGGACCAATGCTCACTTTGTTAAACATTTGGAAAACTTTTTGAGCCATGCATGTCTTACAGGGGGACATTGGCGAAGTAAAACACCTGACAGAAAAGCATGGCAACACTTATGTTTTTAAAATTTTGAGTGCCCAATTATTTTTTTCCAATTAAGGGACAATTTAGTGTGGCCAATGAACCTAACTTGCACATCTTTGAGTTGAGGGGGTGAGACCCACGCAGACACGGGGGGAATGTGCAAACTCCACACAGACAGTGACCCTGAGCTGGCATTGAACCGAGGTCCCCAGTGGCGTAGGTAGCGGTGCTAACCACTACGCCACCGTGCCGCCCTAACACTTCTGTTTTTAATTACTACACTTCAAAATCATGTCATAGAGGTTTACATCATGGAAACAGGCCCTTCGGCCCAACTTGTCCATGCCGCCCAGTTTCTAGCCACTAAGCTAGTCCCGCATTTGGTCCATATCCCTCCATACCCATCTTACCCATATAACTGTCTGAATGCTTTTTAAAAGACAAAATTGTACCCGCCTCTGCTACTTCCTCTGGCAGCTCGTCCCAGACATTCACCACACATTGGACATCACAAAGCATTTTACAGTCAGTGATTGTGAAAAGTAGTATAAATGAAAGTTTTTCTCTTTAACACAAACTTATCCCATCATTTACCTATATCTATCAATAATAGCCTATACAAATACAAGAAAATAGAATCAGAAGTAGACCATAGGGCTCCTTAAGCCTGCTCTGCCATTCAACATGATCATGGCTGATCTTGGGCTTCAGCTCCATTTTCCTGCTGGCTCACCATGTCTCCTGATTCCCTGAGAGCCGAATACTCTGTCTATCCCAGCCTTAAATGCATTCAATGATGGAGCATCCAGAATCCTCTGAGGTAGAGAATTTCAAAGATTCACAGCCCTTCAAATGAAGTAATTTCTCCTCATCTCAATCCTAAATGGTCGGCCCCATAACCTTAGACTAAGCCCCTGTGTTTTAGATTCCCTGAACAACATCTCTCAGCTTCTACCCTATCGAGCCCCCTCAGAATATTGTAGGTTTCAATTAAATCGCCTCTCATTCTTCTAAATTCCAGTGAATATAAGCCTGATTTACTTAGCCTCTCATCCCAGGGACCAATTTAGTGAACCTTCAATGTACTGTCTCCAATGCAAGTAAATATTTTCTTAAAATGTGGAGACCAAAACGGCACAGGATCTCGTCTCCCCAAAGCCCTGCCCAGTTGTATGAAGACTTCTTTATTCTTCCACTCAAATCCCCCAGCAGCAAAGACCAACATACCATCTGCCTACCTAGTTTCTTGTTGCAACCTGCATGCTAACTTCCTGCGTTCCTAGTACAAGCACAACCAATTCTCTTTGAACATTAACAGTAAAAAAAAATGTTTTTAATATATAAATTTAGAGTACCCAATTCTTTTTTATTCCAATTAAGGGGCAATTTAGCGTGGCCAACCTGCCTACCCTGCACATCTTTGGGTTGTGGGGATGAGACCAAGGCAGTCTTGGGGAGAATGCGCAAACTCCACATGGACAGTGAACTGGGGCCGCGATCGAACCTGGGTCCTCGGCGCCATGAAGCAGCAGTGCTAACCACCATGCCGCCCTATCAACTGCGTTTCTATTCTTATGACCGAAATGAACAACTTCACACTTTGCTACGTGACACAACATCTTCCATTTTGTTGCCCACTCATTTAGCCTGTCCATATCTCTTTGCAACCTGTCTGCGTCCTCTCCACAGCTTACCTTCTCACCTAGCTTGATGTCATCAACCAAACTTTAAGCTATTACTCTGTCTCTTAATATAGATTGGGAATAGCTGAGGCCCCAGCACTGGTCCTTGAGCGCTCCACTATTCAGTGTACGCCAACTTGAAAAAAACCCTGTTTATACCCACTCTTTGCTTTCTATCCGTTAACTAATCCTTGATGCTTTGTATTACTCTAATTGTTAATAGGGTGAGTTGATTTGTATAAATTAAATGCATGTGGATACAGTGCTCTTGCAGAAAAAACTGACTATATATACAGTTTCCTGTAGAAGCCTCGGTTTATTTTTCAAACACACCTCAAAAAGCATTTTAATTTAACTGTTTCTGACTCAACATTTGTCATTTTCAGATGGATGGTGACAGCTCCACTACAGATGCTTCCCAGTTAGGAATTGCGGGTGATTACATTGGTGGAAGTCACTATGTTTTACAGTCACACGAAGGTAGGACTTCATGTTTGCCATTGAGTAAAGGAATATTTAAAACACTGTCATGGTTTATTTTCTCTCCAGAACTGATCTAGCCCAGATTACCTGCCAAGGCTCCCTGCTTGAAATCTATGTGCTGGTGTTGGTGGGGATATGTGGATGAGATGGGTGTGCCACATTACATAGAGCTGCTTCAAGAGGTCTTTTCCTTTTTGTGCTGCTTAAATACCCAATAGTAGAGTCTGAACATAACAGAAAAGGCTGCTGGTGACACATACTGCAACGTGATATTTTGTTTTAGAGATTCAGGCAGACTGGCTGTTTAAGAAATAATTCACATTTCTATAGCTCTTTGTATGACCTCAGGATATGTCAAAGCAATTTACAGCCAATTAAGTCTTTTTTGAAACGTAGTGACTTACACTGTAAGAAATGCAGAAGCCAGTTCGAGTAGATCAAGCTCCAATAGTAACGTAATAACAACCAGATAATCTGATTTTATATTGATTGAGGAATACATATTGTCCAGGACAGCAGTGAGAACTCCCCGGCTCAATAGGTGATGATCTGTGATTTAAAAAAAAAAAAAAAATATTTGTTCATGGGATGTGGTCATCGCTGGCTAGACCAGCACTTATTGTCCATCTTTAACTGCCGTTGAGAAGGTTGGTGGTGTGCTGTCTTCTTGAACTGCTGCTGTCCGTGTGTTGGAGGAACACCCACACTTTTGGTAGTGAGGGGGTTTCAGGAGTTTGACCCAGCGACAGAGAAAAATGGTGATATATTTCCAAGTCAGGCTGGTGTGTGACTTGGAGGGGAATTTGCAGGTGGTGGTGTTCCCATGTATCTGATGCCCTTGTCCTTCTAGGTGGTAGAGGTTGCAGATTTGCATGGTGCTGTGCTTGGTGAGCTGCATCCATAACTGTTGCTTTTCTCACAGTGCAGGAGGATTCCATGGCATTGACAGGCAGTGGAAAGGGAATAGTTTCTGTTTAAAATTTTGCAGAGTAAAAAGTCAAGATATGTTTACCATAGAGATATTGTGTTCTTATGCGGCATGTTGGCACTGCTGCCTCACTGCCAGGGACCTGGGTTTGATTCTGGTCTTGGGCGACTGTGGAATTTGCATGTTCTTCCCGTGTCTGTGTGGATTTTCTCTTGGTGCTGCGGTTTCCTCTCAGTCCAAAGATCTGCGGGTTAGGTGGCCATGATCAATGTGCAGGTTTACGGGGTAGTGGACCTAGGTAGAGTGCTCTTTCAGAGGATCAATGTGGACTCACTGTACTGAATGGCCTCCTTATGCGCAATAGGGTTTCTGTAGGTTTCTATGGATTCTATGTTAATATGAAAAAATTAACGTGCTCTACATCAAATATTTGGAAACTCTTATGTTGAACTGTAGGTTTGAGTGCCAGAACAACTGGAACTTTTGTGGCGGAAATAGCCATGTCCTCAGTAATTTATCCACCGATGGTTAAGGAGGATTTTTTTTAAAATAGTTTATGTTTTATGTTGATTTTTGAACCAACTACGCGGATGATATGAACTGTTGTGGTTAGTTTAAATAATTATAAATGAGCTCTTAAGAAAATTGGTCATGGTTCCGGGTGCGGCGATGCACTGCTAAGCCGCACGTTTCGGCACATCACGTTCCAATGGACTTTTGGGCTCTTATCGGGAGCCCCAACGGAAATTTTTTTCAACCTAACCCAGTATGGGGTGACGAAGGAAGGAGTCCCCCCGGGTGTGTATGGAAAGGAGCGGCGGTAGTGGCCAGATTGCGAAGGATCCTTTGGAGCAGCGGCAGAGAAGAGAAGGGAGAAGCAAGATGGCGGCGGATGGAGCCCAGATGGTATGGGGCCCGGACCAGCAGGAGTTTCTCCGACGATGTGTGGAGGAGCTCAAGAAAGAGGTGCTGGCGCCGATGCTACTGGCAATCGAGGGACTGAAGGAAACACAAAAGGTCCAGGCGATGGAGCTCCGTGGAGTGAAGGCAAAGGCAGCCGAGAATGAAGATGAGATACAGGGCCTGGTGGTAAAAACGGAGACACACGAGGCACTACACAAGAGGTGCATAGAAAGGCTGGAAGCCCTGGAGAACAGCTCGAGGAGGAAAAACCTACGGATTCTAGGTCTCCCCGAAGGAGCAGAGGGAGCTGATGTTGGGGCTTATGTGAGCACGATGCTCCACACACTAATGGGAGCTGAGGCCCCAACGGGCCGCCTGGAAGTGGAGGGAGCGTACCGGGTCCTCGTGAGAAGACCAAAGGCAGGTGGAACACCAAGAGCAATAGTGGTGAAGTTCCATCGCTACAGGGACAGAGACATGGTCCTGAGCTGGGCCAAGAAGGCACGGAGTAGCAAATTGGAGAATGCGGTGATTCGTGTGTATCAGGACTGGAGTGCAGAGGTGGCGAGAAGGAGGGCGAGCTTTAACCGGGCCAAGGCGGTGCTCCATAGGAAGAAAATTAAATTTGAGATGCTGCAGCCGGCGCGACTGGGCAAGCACCACTACTTCGAGACGGCGGAGGAGGCATGGATATTTATCCAAGAAGAGAAACTGGACTAGATTTGAGAGTTTGATGTTTGGAGAGAAGCAGCGAGGTGGTGGTACAGAAATGTAAAGTGGGGAAAGGGGAGGGCTACTGTACAGCAATGTTGGACGGGGAATTTCTCTCCCCCCGATGGGGGGGACACGAAGAAATGTGGGCGCCGGTGGGAAACGAGACAGGGAAGGGGAATGAGGGAACTGCGCCATAGGGGGGGGGGCCCCGAGAGGAAAGCGCGGGTATTTATAGCGGGAAAACGGGCGCAGGAAGGAAGGGAGCCCCACACGCAGGGAGGGCAAAGAGTGAACGGGGGAAGCCGAGGTCAGCCAGAGTAAGCTGACTTCCGGAAGCAATATGGGGGGAGTAATCAAGCTAGAGGGGGATCTAGCGGGGCGGGGGGGGGGGGGGTGGATCAACTGGGTTGCTGCTGCGGAGTGCAAGGGGGAGCTGGTAAGAGATGAGGTGGTCGAGGCGGGAAGGCGCTACCTGGGGGGCAGACGGGTGCGCGGGACCTGGATGAGGAGATGGCCTAAAAAAGGGGATGGCTAGTCGATGAGGGGGGGGGGGGGGTGAATGGCCCCCCAATCCGGCTGATCACGTGGAATGTGAGAGGCTTAAATGGGCCGATTAAGAGGGCACGGGTGTTTGCGCACTTAAAGAGACTGAAGGCGGACGTAGTCATGCTCCAGGAGATGCACCTGAAGGTGGCGGGCGGATCAGGTTAGACTAAGAAAAGGATGGGTGGGACAGGCATTCCACTCAGGGTTGGATGCGAAAAACAGAGGGGTGGCAATATTGGTGGGGAAACGTGTATCATTCGAGGCTAAGAACATAGTGGTGGACAGTGGGGGCAGAAATGTGATGGCGAGTGGCAGACTGCAGGGCGAGGCGGTTGTGCTGGTGAATGTATATGCCCCGAACTGGGATGACGTCGGATTCATGAAGCGAATGCTGGGACGTATCCCGGACCTGGAGGTGGGAAATTTGATAATGGGGGGGGATTTTAACACTGCTGGATCCAGGGCTGGACCGGTCCAGATCCAGGACCGGGAGAAGGCCGGCAGCGGCCAAGGTGCTTTAGGGATTTATGGAACAGGTGGGGGGAGTGGATCCGTGGAGATTCGCCAGGCCAATGGCTAAAGAGTTCTCTTTCTTCTCCCACGTCCATAAGGTATACTCCCAGATAGACTTTTTCGTTTTGGGAAGGGCACTGATCCCGAAAGTGGCAGGAACGGAGTACTCGGCCATAGCCGTTTCAGACCACGCCCCGCATTGGGTGGATCTGGAACTAGGAGAGGAAAGGGAGCAGCGCCCACTCTGGCGACTAGATATGGGACTACTGGCGGACGAGGGGGTCTGCGGAAGGGTGAGGGAGTGTATTGAGCGATACCTGGAGGTCAACGACGATGGGGAGGTTCAGGTGGGGGTAGTATGGGAAGCGCTGAAGGCGGTGGTTAGAGGAGAGCTGATCTCCATTAGAGCCCACAAGGGGAAACAAGAGGGCAAAGAAAGAGAGAGATTAGTGGGGGAAATTTTGAGGGTGGATAAAAAATATGCGGAGGCCCCAGACGAAGGGCTATACAGAGAAAGACGAAGACTACAGACGGAGTTTGACCTGCTGACCACGGGAAAGGCAGAGGCACAGTGGAGGAAGGCACAGGGGATGCAATATGAGTATGGGGAAAAGGCGAGCCGGCAGCTAGCCCAACAACTTCATAAGAGGATGACGGCGAGAGAGATCGGGGGAGTTAGGGACAAAACGGGAAATTTGGAGCAGAGAGCAGGGAAAGTGAACGAGTTGTTCAAGACCTTTTACGAGAGGCTATACAAGTCCCAACCCCCGGGGGGAAAAGAAGGAATGCTACACTTTCTGGACCAGCTAATGTTCCCGAAGGTGAAGGGGCAGGAGGTGGCAGGTCTGGGGGCGCCAATCGAGGTGGATGAGGTGATTAAAGGACATGCAGGCAGGGAAGGCCCCGGGACCAGATGGGTTTCCGGTGGAATTCTACAGGAAGTATATGGATCTGTTGGCCCCGCTTTTGGCGAGAACCTTTAATGAGGCTAAGGAAAGGGGGATGCTACCCCCGACAATGTCGGAGGTGACGATATCGCTAATCCTGAAACAAGATAAAGACCCGCTGCAATGCGGGTCATACAGGCCTATCTCACTCCTAAATGTAGATGCCAAACTGCTGGCCAAAGTGATGGCGACAAGGATAGAGGATTGTGTCCCAGGGGTGGTACATGATGATCAGACAGGGTTTGTAAAGGGGAGACAACTGAATGTTAATGTACGAAGGTTGCTGGGGGTGATGATGACGCCCCCTCCGGAGGGGGAGGCAGAGATAGTGGCGGCGATGGATGCAGAGATGGCATTCGATAGGGTGGAGTGGGACTATCTGTGGGAGGTGCTGAAGAGGTTTGGGTTCGGTGAGGGGTTTATTAGTTGGGTCAGACTCTTATATGGGGCCCCGATGGCAAGCGTAGTTACAAACCGGCAAAGATCAGGATATTTTCGGCTACATAGGGGTACAAGACAAGGGTGTCCCCTGTCCCCGTTACTGTTCGCGTTGGCAATTGAACCACTGGCCATAGCGCTGAGGGGTTCTAAGAAGTGGAGGGGGGTGCTTAGAGGGGGAGAGGAACACCGGGTGTCGCTCTACGCAGATGATCTACTGCTATATGTTGCGGACCCGGTAGAGGGGATGCCAGAGGTAACGCAGATACTTAGGGAGTTTGGAGAGTTCTCGGGATACAAACTAAATATGGGGAAGAGCGAGCTTTTTGTAATGCACCCCGGGGAACAGGGCAGGGGGATAGATGCTCTGCCGCTGAGGAGAGTGGTAAGGAACTTCCGATACCTGGGGATCCAGGTGGCCAGGAACTGGGGAACCCTGCATAGACTTAACCTGACGCGACTGGTGGAGCAGATGGAGGAGGATGCAGGGGATCCAAGATAGAGTGATTTCGGGGGCATGGGTTGGAGAGGGCAAAGTGTCCGAAATATACCGGGAGATGAGGGACGAGGGGGAGGCGATGATAGAGGAGCTGAAAGGAAAATGGGAAGAAGAGCTGGGGGAAGAGATCGAGGAGGGGCTATGGGCGGATGCCCTAAGTAGGGTAAATTCCTCGTCCTCGTGTGCCAGGCTTAGCCTGATTCAATTTAAGGTTCTACATAGAGCACATATGACGGAAGCAAGACTGAGCAGGTTTTTCGGGGTCGAGGACAGATGTGGGAGGTGCTCAGGAGGCTCGGCGAACCACACACACATGTTTTGGTCGTGTCCGGCACTGCATGAGTTCTGGGGGGGTGTGGCAAGGGTAATTTCAAAGGTGGTGAAGGTCCGGGTCAAGCCAGGCTGAGGGTTAGCTATATTTGGGGTTGCAGAAGAACCGGGAGTGCAGGAGGCGAAAGAGGCTGACATTTTGGCCTTTGCGTCCCTAGTAGCCCGGCGTAGGATTCTACTCATGTGGAAGTAAGCGAAGCCCCCGGGCGTGGAGGCCTGGATAAACGACATTGCAGGGTTCATAAGATTGGAACGAATAAAATTTGCGTTGAGAGGATTGGCTCAGGGGTTCTCCAGGCGGTGGCAACCGTTCCTTGACTATCTCGCGGAACGATAATGAAAAGATAGAAATGACAGCAGCAGCAACCCGGGGGGGGGGGGGGGGGAGCACTATTTTGTGTTTTTGCTATTTGTTTTTCTCTTCTAGTTTTTTGTTGTAAGCTCACTATATTATTTAAATAATGTTTAATGTATAATCCTTTGTTGAGTTGTAAAAACTGAAAAAAAAATTTTAAAAGAAAATTGGTCATGTTTAAATGTTCAAATAAGGGGACTAAGTGACTGAGGAGCATCACTGTTTTATCGCTTGCCACCTGTAGTTGGCCCAACATAGACAATGGGATCGAGTGGTTCTGCATTAAATTATTTTGGGAAGTCTTAGCTCAGTGGTTAATGCTTGCAAGTCCATAGCTCAACAATATTCTTAATTAATCTCTCAGGACATCCAGAAAGCTGGTAATGATGGGTAATGTGGGAGAAAAATCATTGTACTTTTCCAAAGATATGATTGGATCAGAATTGTCTGAGCACACAAATTAGCTATCTAGTACAAATTGAGATGAACAGTGCATTGTACATGCATCAGTTGCGCAGGTAGATGTCAAGGCCTTAGCGAAAGTGCAGAGGACATTCACTAGAGTGGTAGAAGGGATGAGGAATACAGTTACGTAGAATGATTAAATAAGCTAGGATTGTTCTGCGAACAGAGATGGTTCAGGGAGAGTTTAATCGGGGTGTTCACAATTATGAAGGGTTTTGATAAAAGAAGAGAAACCAGAGGGAGATGAGAATTGTTTATGGAACAACCTCTGACCTGTATTACGCTTCCTGAAATGGTAGTGGAAGTAGATTCAATGGAAACTTTCAAAATGGACTAGGAAATAGACTTGAAAAGGAAAATATTGCAAGGCAATCGGGAAAGGGGACTAATTGGATTGTTCTATAAAAAGCATGGTGGGTTGTGATTCTAATTTTCCAGTGAAACTTCGAGTGTCTGATTTGCTTGTTTGGGGAAAATAACTGAGTTGTTTTGTTGCAGGAGACGCTGATGAGGGACTTGGTGATCATGATGACACAAATGGTTCCAAAGAGTCCTACAGGGAACAAGACATCTATCTTCCGATTGCCAATGTCGCCCGGATAATGAAATCAGCTGTACCTGCAACAGGGAAGGTAGAGTACAACTTTTTTGCTTGACATTATACACTCTATAACAAACCCTTCCTATAAGCATCAACTTATTTCCTATCACACATCAAAAGTTACACTTGTTTGGGTCAATGTAAAACATTGATAAATCAGAATAGACTGAGAGGAAACAAATTAAATAACTCTGATGAAAGTAGCTGGAGAGGCCCTGCTGATTCTTACAAAATCCAACAGTAATGCTATGAAACTAAACCATGCATTTCATTTGGAAATTCCAGCCACTCTGTCTATAATGTGTCAGTTTCCTATAGTAATAGATTTCACTGCCAGCGATGTATTAAGTATTTACATTACAAAAATATCCACATTAGTGAGCTTGCAGGGGAATCTCTTGGAGGAACACAAACAACACAGAATTATTTCTGTCAGTCAATGTCAAATCTCCTATTACCTGTCTGCAAAATTACTAGGGGCTACAAGGCAGGAATCAGATTGGAAAACAATTATTCAAAATAGATTTCCAGTGAATTTCAACTTCAGGTTGAAATGTTAGCATGCTGCAAGGGCAATTTGAGTCTTGCTGACCCATGTACTGACATGGGGCACCTTTCCTGACTGGGGTTGTAACTCATTGGTGCAGTTATGCAGTGCCTTATTACATCCTCTAAACACCTGATTGACTCAAATACAATGAAGTACTTTTGGAATGCAATCACTGTTAATATGAGCAAACAATGGCAGACACAATTTCACACAAGATCCTACAAAGAATATGTAAGTAGGCAGATAATTGCTTTCTGAACCTGTTAGTTGAGGGCTTAACGTTGGCCAAGACATTGGGTTGAAGGTAACATAAACATTCACCTGAATAGGGAGTGGCGCTTCCATTTGACTTCTCCTCCCACAATGCCTCAATGCATGATTTGAATACAAAGTAAAGTTGTTTGCTCTGAAACAGAAAATACTACCCTTTGGGGCTTGAGCGCACTGTTCAGTGAATCATACTCTCCATAGCCATTCAGAGGACAGAAGGAGCTTATACATTTTGGCTTTTTACATCCTCCAATGCAGCTCAACACCCTTCAGAGCCAGTCAGGTCTTCTGAAATTGTTGTGCAGTTAATACCTTCCTGTACTCGAGTGGCAAGTAGATGGTGTGGCTTTGTTGGATGAGTTTTAGAAAATCATAATGTGGCATTGTAGTGGTGCTGCCTCTCTCACTGTACATAACAAAACTGTCTCTCATTAGATCGCTAAAGATGCTAAAGAATGTGTTCAAGAGTGTGTGAGTGAGTTTATCAGCTTTATAACGTCTGAGGCTAGTGAGCGATGTCACCAAGAAAAGCGCAAAACCATCAATGGAGAAGATATCCTTTTTGCCATGTCCACACTGGGCTTCGACAGTTATGTGGAACCGTTAAAACTTTACCTGCAGAAGTTCAGAGAGGTAAAACTATTTTCACTTTTATATTTTAAAAATCAGTACGTTAGTGGTCTTTTAAAATTGCTGGTGTCCAATGTTGGTGTGCTGGTAAGCAAGTAGCTTCTCTGCGTTTGATTTCTGGTTGTTCTGGGAAGGCTGGCTTCCATACATTTGTTGGGGCATTTTTGTTGTCAGTCCACCAGAAAAGAAAGTATGCTTCCTTGAAATGAATTTTCCCTCTGATTTTAGCCCACCTGCGGTGAAGTGCTCACTCAGGACTGTCATGGCCAACATGCCTGAAATGAGGAGTTGTCTGTGGAGGTGAAGACGCCAGCTGTGGTCCTTCTACGTTATCACGGCAGCACTACGCCATCTGAATATTTAACGTGAATTTTAAACTGCCCATCCTTGTTTTAGTTTCCCGTGACCTCGGCCTCTCTGTTTTTGTAACCTCCTCCGAGATCTCTGCACTCATCCAATGCCGGTCTCCTGCACGTCCCGAGAGTTCCAATGCTCCACCATTGACAGCCGTTCCTTATGTTGCCTGGGCCCTAAGCTCTGGAATTCCTTCCCGAAACCTCTCTGGCTCCCTCTTCTCCTTTAAGGCACTCCTTTAAATATATCTCTTTGACTAAGCTTCAGGTTAACCTGCCTAATCTCTCCTTACATGGCTCAGTGTCAAATGTTGTTTGATAAACACTCGTGAAGCGCCTTGGGACATTTAACTATGTTAAAGGCGCTATATAAATGCAAGTTGTTTTGGAGAGAGTACTAAAATCATGTTGGCACATCTTTAAAAAGTAATCCTCTTTTTTTCCAATCACTTTTTTCATTTGAAATAAAAAAATTAAAACTGAATTGAATTGTGCAGGCAATGAAGGGGGAGAAAGGATTAAACACATCAACAGGTGGAGGCACAGATGGCCTTGGCGAGGAACTCACAGAAGAAACTTTCTGTAAGTGCTGTATATGACCATTGAATTTTTTAAAAGAACTTTTATTCAAGACTGTCTACTGGACAATGAAGGAACCAGAAGGAAATGGAATAAATTGTTTTTTAAACAGCGAGGCAGTCACTTCGGAAGGCCGTTTAATGACAAAATGCTGTCAGATGAGAATGGTCTTCATCCTTAACCCGTCTGTCGAAGTGCGTTGCTATTATTCAACTTGCATTATACAGCAACTTTAACACAGAAAACACATTTTAATAGTGATTGATAGATGTGTGATGAATGGCTCTTCCCGAGTCAGAAGGTTTGGGTGCCGGAGGCGCAAGCTTTGTTATAAATGACACAGGCTTTGAAGAGCAGAGAGAGTTGGAGAGGTCGAGGCATTTCCCCAGAGTGGGACGCAGGCAGTTCAAGGCACAACTGACAGTGGTGAGGCAAAAGGGGAGGATTCACAAGGTAGTCCATCCATCCGGGCAGGGAGATGATTATTTTCCCGACTTTAAATTGAAAGCTGTATTCTTTTCTTTTTAGTGGAGATTTTCTGCAGCTGATGCAGACATGGCTAAATGTTGGATGATCTGGGCGCCTGAAATTAGAGTTCTCCCCTAGCCTTCGCTGGAAGAACTATACTTTGAAATTAGAAGGGATGTTTTCCACTGCTGGGAGAGTAGTGACTGACATTAAAGTTGGTGGGATTTTGGGAGATAAATTGAATCTGGCAGTTACATTTCCCCTTTACTATTCCACTTCTTGCTTTAAACAATCATACAATGACTACAGCACAGAAGGAGGCCATTCACCCCATTGTATCTGTGCCAGCTCTCTACAAGAGCAACTCAGCTAGTTCCTGTCTCTTGCCTTTTCACTGCAGCCCTGCAATTATCTTCTGATAATTAACCAATATTCTTTGGAAAGCCATGATCGACTCTACCTCCACCAAACCTTCAGACAATGCATTCCAGATACAAACCACTCCACATGTAAAAACGCCTTTTGTCATCTTAAATCTGTGCTGTCTGGTTCTCAACACTCCCATCAATTGCAAAAGTTTCTCCCTATGTACTCTGTCCAGACCCCTCTTAATTTAAACATCTCTATCAAATCTTCTCTCAAACTTCGGTGAGAAGGACAGCCCCAGTCTATCCTCATAATCGAAGCCCCTCATTGCAGAATTTTTGCACCCAAAGAAGAGGAAAGTGAAATTGGTTTTTTTTTTTTAAAAAAGTTTCCTGGTAAATCTACAGTAAAAATGGTATCACTGAGCCATGCCGACAAAAATAGTTTGCGATTTAGGAACTCCTGATATCATACAAGAGGTGATAATGGGGGTTCCCTGAGGTAGGGTGGGAGATGGCTTGCCTTGTACAGAGCATACACAACCGGCATAGACATTTTGGGGCAATTGGCCTGTTTATGTGCTGTACATTCCATGTCATGTAAGATTTTCGATAAGAAAATGTTCTGTTGAATATTTTAATAAATCCAGAGCTCTGCGTTGTGTCATTACAATTCCTGAGAAAATGTAGATTAAATCTTTGTCTCCTAGCATGATTTCACACTGTCCTAAAATATCTACTTGGTTTTGTCATATAGCAGCCAAGTCAAGAGTTTTCTGTGAATATTAATTTCAGTGAGAGGAATGCATCAACCCAGTGAACATTTTTGGTTTAATGCACAATGCTAATTTCAGTTTAATCACAATAAAAATACCGCTGCGCTTATCAAAACCTTAATGCATTTCTTATTATCATCAACAGCTAATCAATTGACAACAGGATTAATCACTGCAGATGGCCAGCCACAAAATGTCATGGTTTATACCACATCGTATCAACAGGTTAGTGCTCACCTTTACAATGTTCAAACATTTTTTATGTAATATTTGTAATTTACAGTATTGTATCTCATTTTCTTATTGGTGGTATTTATTCTCTTTAATGCACAGCGTTAAATCATAATCTACAACAGCACATTCGGCCCATCATCACTATGTCAGCTCTCTGAAAGAGCTGCCAGTTTGTCCCACTCCTCTTTCCCCACAGAATGAAATACTTGGATTTCTGGGCACCCTTCTGCCCTCAGGACATTCCAAAGTACTTTACAGCCAATGCAGTCACTGTTGTAGAAAACGCAGCAGCCAATTAATGCAGTGCAAGCTCCCACAAACAGTAATGTGGTAATAACCAGGCAATAATTTTAGTGATCTTAGTTGAGAGAAAAATGGCCCAGGACATTGGGAATAAATCTCCTGCTCTTCTTTGTTACACCTCCGTTTAACATTTCCTCTGAAAGAAGTTACATCTGGCAGTGCTGCTCTGGGTGTTTCAGCCTAGATTATGTGCTAAAGTCTTTGGAGTGGGACTTGAGACTTTCAACCTTCTGACTCTGAGGTGAGAAAGCTACCAATTAAACCACCCTGCAATTTATTTCATTTAAATAATATAAATAGGAACAAAGTTGAAAGTAAATCTCCAGAGAACTCGGTGTAGCTGCAAGTAAGCACTAGTTTATCAATGATTTAGACAAACCCTCCGGCTGATCAGATGGGGTGAGGGTAATGTAGTTTGTGGTTTGGTAGTGAGCGACACAAACTGTGAAGGTCGCAGGGCCAGGCTGTGGTCTGTGCTGAATTCACTCATTGCACCCAGAGTGTTGGTGAGTTGCTTGGTTTCAATATTCTTGAACTGGGGCGAGCAGCGTTTTTATAAATATATTTTAAAAAGTGACCAGAATTTCTTGTTCCTAATTGAGAAAGGGGAAAATCCTTGATCTCAGCCACAACAGACTCTGGGGTTCCTCTCCAGGGTTGTGTCTGTAGGATAATCGCTGTGGTGAGGTGAGGTGAGGTACTGGTGAGATGTCAGTTCTTGAGCAGCCATTATTTCCAGAGAGGAAGAATAAGAGGGAAAGAAATTCATTCTCTGTGTTTTAGGCTTTGGAGTCACATCCCTGTGGACCCGAGAAAGATCAGATTATTTTCCAAAAGATGAGAAGTGAGGAGTTGTGGAGGAGCAAAGAGATTTTGCAGGTGCATGTACAGAAATGACTGAACGCTAGTGGACAGATTCAACAAATAATTAAAGGAGCTAATGGAAGGTTAGCTTTATCTCAAGGGGCTGGACTATAAGGGGATAGAAATTATGTTACGAATGTGTACAGTTCTGATTAGACGACAAGTCGAATAGTGTTCACTTCTGGACATTGCACCTCAGGAAGGATAACTTGACCTTGGAGGGGCTGCAGCACAGATTGACCAGAATGATTCCTGGGTTAAACAGGCTGCATAGACCAGACCCATACTCACTCAAATGTACCAAATTATGGGGTGATCTACTTGAGATATCTAAAAAGATTGAAGGAGTTGATAGGTTAGATAGTGTAGGACTTCCGGTGGCAGTGATGTGCCATGCAGTTGCACATCAGGTGGCTCTCCTGCAGAATACAACCAAGCAGGCACTTTGAGTCGAATTTAGCCCGAAAAGTTGGACTTATTTCACCCATGAATAAGAAAGGGAGAGAATAGGAACAACATGGGAGCTCAAGGGGCCGTAGAGATGGCAGGAGCAGAGGGAAAGGCCAAGAGCAGTGGGTGGACGAGTCAGCAAACCCACGAGGCGGGGGGTCCCGGGCCACCCCAGAGAGAGGGAGACTGATGACCCGCACAAACCCCTCTCCTTCCGCAGGCGGTGATCAACGGAATGGGGAAGAAGCTGAAGGCTCAAGGGAAGACGGTCAAGGATCTTGGAAATGGCACCGACGGAGCAGAGCGCTAGGATTGTTGCTCTGGAGGCCGAAAGTAAAAGATTGGTGGCAACCCAGGGGAGCCTAAAGGGGAAGGTCGAGGAGCAAGAGAACTAGTCCCGGCGCCAAAATATATGGATAGTGGGCCTGCCAGAGGGGATTGAGGGCAGGGACCCTACGGAC
Organism: Scyliorhinus torazame; assembly: GCF_047496885.1. NCBI lineage: Eukaryota > Metazoa > Chordata > Chondrichthyes > Carcharhiniformes > Scyliorhinidae > Scyliorhinus > Scyliorhinus torazame. Next base: position 104,698,267 of record NC_092725.1, read on the forward strand.
TATGTGGTCCAGATGCTGGGCAACCTCGTCAGGAGTGTCAGCTTCCCCAAACCTCTGGAGATAGACAGGGCACACATTGCTCCGACCAAATCCCAAAGCGGGGCAATAGCCAAGGGCAATAATTGCCAAATTATATCGGTATCAGGACCAGGAGAAGATCCTGAGGCAGACAAGGCAGACAAAAGTGAGCAACAGGGAAGGACATAGAATTCGAGTATACCAGGACATTGGGGCAGACCTTGCAAAGTGTAGGACCGAATTCAACCAGGCGAAATAATGTGTGGAAAAACAACCTGGACAAGGGGCAGGCGAGACAGCACTGAGGATGAAACAGGAAAAAAAAAAGGAGAAAAGAAAATAATTTTTTTTTTTTTTCTAGTTTTATTTTTAAAAATTTAGAATACCCAATTCATTTTGTTCAATTAAGGGGCACTTTAGCGTGGCCAATCCACCTACCCTGCACATACTTTGGGTTGTGGAGGCAAAACCCATGCAAACATGGGGAGAATGTGCAAACTGCACACGGAGAGTGACCCAGAGCCAGGATCGAACCTGGGACCTCGGCTCCGTGAGGCAGCAGCACTAACCATTGCACCACCGTGCTGCCCAAAGAAAAGAATTATGATGGACTTATGCCATGTTTGCACGGGACGGTACTGCCTCGCTCTAAAGAGAAATGTTAAACCACAGGGAAGGGTGAGGGCAGCAGAGCATAGGAAAGGGTGAAGAGGAGACAGTGGAAACAGCAACTAGTGGGCACAGCCCCGGGATGAGGCCACGAGCAGGGAAAGCTAGTGTATTATGAGAACACGGGGGTTGCGCGCGTACCTCCCGGCAGGGAAGGGAGCATCTGGCGGGGAAGGGAGATCACAAGGGCAGGGATTGGGAGTGTAAGGGGGACATAGGGAAGGGCGGGGGGTCATGGAGGTGTGGGGGGAGTGGGTAGCAGTGGGGACAGAGGGAGGAAGGGGAACAAAGGGAAATACAAGGATAAGAAAGGGATAGTTTTCTGATTGGCTTCAGGTGGTAAGGTACAGGTTGAGGGAACAAGATGGCACAGCAAGCAACCACTTTGGAGGGTCCCTGGACAAAGGGAATCCCCGGAGTGCAGGGGTGCACCCACGTGGCGTACACAAAGTTGGCGGCCATGTTGGGTGCTCCCTCGATAAAGGGAAACTAGGAGTGCAGGGCCCGGCTTCATGGTGAGAACGGTGACCGCAGCCATTTTGGTCGGCCGCCTAACAAAGGGAATCCCCGGAGTGCAGGGGTGCACCCACGTGGCGTACACAAAGTTGGCGGCCATGTTGGGTGCTCCCTCGATAAAGGGAAACTAGGAGTGCAGGGGCCCGGCTTCATGGTGAGAACGGTGACCGCAGCCATTTTGGCCGGCCGCCTAACAAAGGGAAACCCCAGAGTGCAGGGGTGCATCCACCAGTTGAGTATGGTTGATCCCGCAGGAAGTAGGGGGACATTTGAGAAGTTTGAAAACTGACATAGTCTTTCTCCACGAGTCACACCTGAGAGAGAGAAGGACCAACTGCGGGTCAGGAAGGGCTGGGTGGGACAGACGTATCATTCGTGTTACGGGATGAGGGCCAGGGGGGCACCTATCCTGATTAGCAAGAGGACGATGTTTACGGCGACAAAGACGGTTACGGACCCAGGGGAGTGGGTATGTCATGGTCAGCAGTGCCTGGTCGGGCACCGGTAGTTTTGGTAAGTATACGCGCCCAACTGGGACGACACGGACTCTATAAAGATGGCGGAAATCCCCGATGTCGACTCACAAAGATCATGGGGGGAGGGGGACTTTTTTTTTTAGTAAACAATTTTAATGAGGTATTTTTGGCACTACAAACAGCAACAGTATAAAAACAATGTACAAGAACAATAGACATAGTGCAATCACCGACTCCCATCCCGCCAAGACCCGCCTAATTGACCCCTGTTCTACGCTACCCTAACCCCACCCCCTGCTGACGATTAATTCTATGCGAAGAAGTCGATGAATGGTTGCCACCTCTGGGCGAACCCTAACAGTGACCCTCTCAAGGCGAACGTAATCTTCTCTGGGCCGAGAAAGCTCGCCATGTCAGTTAGCCAGGTCTCCGACTTCGAGGGCTTTGAGTCCCTCCAAGCTAGCAGTATCCATCTCCGGGCTACCAGGGAAGCAAAGGCCAGAACATCTGCCTTTTTCTCCTCCTGGATTCCCGGGTCTTCCGACACACTGAAAATCGCCACCCCTGGACTCATTGCCACCCTTGTTTTCAATACTCTGGACATGACGTCCGCAAAACCCTGCCAATATCCCCTAAGTTCTGGACATGCCCAGAACATGTGCTGGGGGGGGCGGGGGGGGACGACTTTAACTGTGTTCAGGACCCATTGACAGACCGATCAAACCCCAAAATGGGGAATAAGACAGGCATGGTTAGGGAACTGGGAGCATTCATGGAGCAAAATGGGGGCAGTACACAAGGTATACACCCATATCAACTTTTCTGCAGTAGGGAAATTGGTGCTTCCAGAAATAATCAGAGCGGAATACTCCGCGATCGTCATCTCCGACCACGCTCCTCATTACATGGATGTGAGGTTGGAAACAGGCTATGCCAATGCCCCACATGGAGGTTGGACACGGACCTCTTGGCCGACTAGGTCTTCTGCCAGAAAACATCACAGGCGAGTACTAACAACCAGAATGGGAAAGTCTCACCATTCGGTGAAGGCGGTGATTAGGGAAGATTTTATAACCTACAAGGTTCGTAGAGACAGGGAAGTGGGGGCGCCAGGCAGCAACTGATCGACTCCATCCTGTCGACAGAAAATACTCTGAGGCCCCGCCCATAGAGCTTCTGGCAGAGAGGAAAAAGCTACAAATGGACTTTAACCAGGAAGGCAGTGCACAAACTCAGGACTGTTTCTGAGCACGAAGAGCATGCTAGCCACCTGTTGGCACACCAGTTGAGAAAGCAGATAGCCACGAGGGCGATAGCCCAGGTAAAGGATAGCAGAGGCGGACTGGTAGCTGAACCAAAAAAGGTCAACCAAGCATTTGAGGCCTTCTACCGGGGACTGTGCACCTCCGAGCCCCTCGACGGGGACTCCGGGATGAAAAGGTTCCTCGATGGGCTGGGACGTGCCAATCGTGGGGGCTTTAGACACATGGAGCTGGAAGCACCAATAGGACTGGGAGAGGTCATGGAGAGCATCAGCTCCATACAGATGGGGAAGGCGGCAGGAACCAATGGGTTCCAGGTGGACCTTTTATAAAATATTTGCACCAACCCGCGCACTTACAGGAGATGTTCGCAGACTCGCTAGCGAGGGGCACCCTGCTTCCTATGCTGACGCAGGCCACTATATCGCTGCTACCAAGAACGACAAAGACCCGATGAAATGCAGATCATGCAGACCCATTTCGCTGTTCAACGTAAATGCGAAAATACTCGCAAAACTCCTGACCAGGAGACTGGAGAACTGCGTACAGACGTCGCAGAGGACCAAGGGTAGACAGCTAACTGCGAACATCAGATGGCTGCTGAAATTGTTACTGACCCCATTTAGGGAGAGAACACCAGAGGTGATCGTCTCCCTGGACACAAAAGGCCTTCGACAGAGTCAAATGGAAGTACCTCTGTACTGCAGCGGTTTGGGCTAGGGACAGGATGAAACTCCTGTCCAGTGCCCCAAGGCGAGCTTTCGGACCAACATCACCAGCTCTGAATGCTTCCAGCTGCACAGAGACACAAGACAGGGATGCACCTGCACCCGCTCCTGTTCGCCCTGGCAATCACTCTGCGAGTTGCGAGAGGCTGGAAGGGCATCCGAAGAGGAGGCAGAGAGCACAGAGTCTCACCCTATGCAGATGACCTGCTCCTCTACATCTCGGACCCGTAGAACGCTTGAAGGTTATCATGAAGCTCCTGGAAGAGTTTGGGGCCTTCTCAGGCTACAAACTCAACCTAGGCAAGAGCAAGGTATTCCCGGTGAACCCAAACGGGGGAGGGACAGAGCTGGAGGGTCTACCATGCAGCGATTCTGCCACCACATCGGTTAACAATAACCAGAAAGTTTGTGGAGCTAATAACGTGCCATTCTCTGATTCTGAAAGTAAAGAAGAACAGTTGAAATCTGGAAAGCACAAATTGTTTCAGTCCGTATTACTAAATGGAGATAAGGGCTGTGAGTACAAAGACTCCGATTAGGGGGTAAATGCTGTAAAACAAAGAATGGTGCATTTATATATAGACAACCAACTCTGCGAAGATTGAACCCTCAGCGTTACATGTCGCTGAAAGTATCCATGTGAAGGAAAAGAGAGAATGTAAAGCTGGAGGGGTTAGAGAGTGTTTATTGATTAAAAATGAACCAAATATTTCCCTCAGCAATACTACTTGTAGTTTGGCTGCAGAAGAAACTCAAAATTTGGATAAACATTGGACAATCCGAAAGAGACAGCAATGCAGCAGAAACTCATTCAGGGGGTCGTCTCCAATTTGGACAGTCAGAAACCTGACAAAGGGAAGCAGGTTGTCTTTGAAGAAGACTGAACACTAGGCAAAGTTTGAGGATATCGGAGGGAGTGCTAAAACCAACAATGCAAACCTATCAACTGAAGAAGAACCTAAAGAAGATATAATACAGGTACTGAAAGAGTATAGAAAATCATAGGTTAGGTGAGTGGGCGAAAATGTGGCCGATGGAGTTCAACGTGGATAAGTGTGAGATGATCCATTTTGGTCAGAAACATGGAAAGGCAACGTATTATCTAAATGGGGAGAGACTTTGGGGTGCTCCGGTGCAGAGGGATCTGGGTGTTCTTGTGCATGAGTCACAGAAAACGAGCAAACTGGTGCAGCAGGTAATAAAGAAAGTGAATGGAATGTTGGCATTTATAGCTAAAGGAATAGAGTGTAAAGGTAAGGAAGTGTTGTTGCAACTGTACAAGGCATTGGTAAGACCGCACCTGGAGTATTGTGCACAGTTTTGGTCCCCTGATTTGCGAAAAAATGAAGTGGCATTGGAGGCAGTTCAAAGGAGGTTCACTAGATTGATTCCAGAGATGAGGGGTTTGTCTTAAGAAGAGAGATTGAGCAACTCGGGCGTATACTCTTGAGAGTGTAGATCAAATTAAGATATATAAGGTGATAAAAAGTATGGCTAAAGTGGACATGGCGGATGCTTCCTCTTGTGGGGCATTCTAAAACGAGAGATCATCATCTCAGGATAAGGGGTAGCAAATTTAAAACAGAGATGAGAGAAACTATTTCTCCCAAAGTGTTGTGAATCTCTGGAATTCACTACCCCAGAATGCGGTGGCTGTTGGGACAATGAGTAAATTTAATGCGTTTAACAAATTTTTAACTAGTAATGGATTGAAGGGTTATGGAGAAGTGGCAGGATGGTGGGTTCAGGCCATGATGAGATTAGTCATAATCATATTGAACGGTGAAGCAGGCTCGAGAGGCTAAATTGCCTACTCCTGCTCTTAATTCTTATATTCTAATAAAGAACTATTCTGTCTAATTCCACCTTCCAGCTCTTGGCCTGTCGTCCTGTAGGTAACAATACCTCAAGCACAAAATCTAGTGTTCTTGATTAATAAGGGAATTTCTTGATTTATAAGGGGATCAGGGGTTATGGGGAGAAGGCAGGAGAATGGGGATGAGGAACATTTCAGTCATGATCGAATGGCGGGGGTCAGCACGGTGGCACAGTGGTTTGCACTGCTGCCACACGATGCCGAGGACCTGAGTTCGATCCCAGCCCCGGGCCACTGTCTCCCCATGTCTGCATGGGTCTCACCCCCACAACCCAAAGATGTGCAGGGCAGGTGGATTGGCCACATTAAATTGCCCCTTAACTGGAAATTGTTTTTTGAAAACATTATCAAATGGTGGAGCACTCGATGGGCTGAATGGCCTAATTCTGTTCCTATACCTTATGGTCTTATGCCCACTGTGTCTCAACTTTCCCAATAGGTTGGGCTGGCACTTGGATAACTCCCCCTTTTGTACATACTGAGATTTTTGGAAAAGTTAACCAGTGGCACAAAATAGGTTTTGAAATTCTACCAGTTTAAACTAAATTTATCCTATTGTCCCTGATCACTACTTAGAAGTAATCTAGAACATGGAAACACACCCATTCAAATGGATTTTTAAAAAACATGTATCTCTCATGGTGTAGATTTGATTATCATGATTGTTACAACTTTCAGTGTCTCTTGTGCTGTAAATAAGTGTTTAAAAAGATGAGAAAGCGGAATGCATCAACATGTAAAGAGAAAAGACAGATGAATGTCTTTCCCAGGATCCTAAGGGAAGTTGCCATGCTCACCCATCACTCCTGTGCTTTTTGATCCACATTCGCTCTGCTCTTAGTGGCTGTACCTTCAGTTGCTTGGTCGTAAGCTCTAGAGCACCCTCCCTAAGCCTCTCAGCCTCTCTAATTTGTTCAAAATGCTCCTTAAGACCTACGTCTTTGACCAGGCTTTTGGTCATCTACCTTAATATCTCCTTGGGTGGCTTGATGTGAAATTTTGTTCGTAATGTGCCTGTGCAGACTTTGGGACATTAGGTGCTGTATAAATACAAATTTCTGCTGCCTGACCTGCCTGTGTATTTCCACATTTTCTACTTTGATTTTGGTTTTCCAGTGCTGATTTTGGTTTTCCAGTGCTATCTTTGCTTTTCGTTGATGTCGTTTAAATTCAGTTTTACAATTGATCTTGGAGAGTTTTAATTGCAAAAAAAATAAAAGAAATAAGCTCACACTGCGAAAATGTGTGTGCCCCTAAATAGGAACTGACTGCATCTCTTTGGTTCTAGCAGATTTCGGGTGTACAGCCCATACAGTTCTCCTGACGGAAAACACTGAAGACTTAGAAACATATCAAGCCCCGTGATAACAAGATGACTGGCTGAAAGAAAGGCAAAAAGAATCAGCAAGGATAAGAGCAGTTGAATGATCAACTCACCGGAAGAGGATGATCTTTAGCTGCTTTTGTATTATATTCTTCTGAATAGTTGTAGATGCTTTGACAGGTTCCTGGGGTGCGACCAAGAAATCCAGTTTCTGACCCCATCTGAAGGATCATTTCTTATTTACCAGTTTTAAAAAACTGAACCTTTATAATGTATCACAGTTACAAAGTACTTTTGTTTTGTACAAGAGTTGTTGGGTTTTGTGTGGATACATGCAGGAAGCTGATGTCATTGGCCGCTGTGTGTCTGATTTATTACTGTCAGAACTTACTGGGCAGTATCTTATTTTCATATTGAATCATGTTGCTCCTTTTGTAATTCAAACAAGTAATTTCACTAGATGTACCCTTTTAATAAAACAGGTGTATAATAAATTGTTTTTTGAGAGTATGAAAGCTCGCTTATCTGTCCCGTTCACAATTTTCAAGTTGGACGTCACTCTGTGTAATTACTTTGCTCATTACAAGTTTTTAAAAATAAATTTAGAGCACCCAATTCTTTTTTTCCAATTAAGGGGCAATTTAGCCAGTCCACCTACCCTGCACATCTTTGTGTTGTGGGGGTGAGACCCACGCAAACACGGGGAGAATGTGCAAACCACACGGACAGTGACCCAGAGCCAGGATCGAACCCGGGTCCTTGGTGCCATGAGGCAGCAGTGCTAAGCACTGTGCCACCATGCTCAGCACCAGGTAAAATGGGACTGAAAGAATGCCTTATTCCTCATTTTTATCCCTCGAAATAAAAGTGGCCATCAAATGGTGATTTACTGTACTGCATTTACAGATTCATTCAGGAACCTGTCACCCTACACTCAATTGGAGTGAGTAACGAGCACACACACTGGATTATTAATAAGTAGTGGGCGGTCTTCAAATTTCCTCCTCTAATTTGACACGACCGGATTATCTACAATTAATGTTTCAATGACATGCTGTGGCTCATGTAAAACAGCTAATGGAACCTGACACTATACGAGGTGGGACTGGTTCTGCTGGTTTCCAAGCCTCATCAGGTCCCTATGAATCAATTTGGTTGATTTAGCCAATGCAAAGCTATGAAGAAATTTCGTGTGACACTCAGCATTCTAGATTGGAGCAGTGTGGCGAATGCAAGCTTGCAATGAGCTCCAGTGCAAACATTATTCAGGCTTAATCCAAGAACGTTCAGGTAAGAATATGAGGTGTGGCATTCTTGAGGGGTGAGGGAAGAAACTTAATCTGAAGATATTGGACCGACTGCCCGATTTACAGCTCCCCCATTTTATTTTCCATAAAGGCCTGACTGAAAATCACATTGGCATCCAGCAATATATTGGTGATATTCCCCTGCCCCTCTCCTTCCACGGGCAGTGAAAAGCTATCCCATTGATGAACTTTTTGGGAAACAAAGAATCATCCCTTGGCCAGGTACTCCTCATGACCCAAGTTCGGAGCTGCACCTCCAACATCTCCACTGGTCACCTTCATCTTGTCCCCCAACTCAGAGCTGCACCTCCAGGACCCCCACTAGTCATCCTTCCTCTCCTTGTCCTCAACTCAGAGCTGTACCTCCAGGGGCCCCCACTGGTCACCCTTCCTCCTTTTCCCCAACTTGCTGAAGCTCCAGGACCCCCATTGGTTACCCTCCCTCTCATCCCCAACTCAGAGCTGCACCTCCAGGACTCCCACTTTCCTTGTCCCCAACTCGGAGCTGAGGCTCCAAGATCTCGCCCTCAGGGGGAGCTTTGGAGAGAATCCGTGCAGAAGCCATGTCCCCTTCCCTCTCCAGGCTCCCCACACTTAAAACTTTTTAGGGTACCCAATTCATTTTTTCCAATTAAGGGCCAATTTAGCATGGCCAATCCACCTAACCTGCACATCTTTGGGTTGTGGGGGCGAAACCCACGCAAACAAGGGGAGAATGTGCAAATTCCACATGGACAGTAAACCAGAGCCGGGATTGAACCTGGGACCTCGGCGCCGTGAGGCAGCAAGGCTAACCTACTGTGCCACCGTGCTGCCCCTTTCTAAGACATTACTGATCTCTTGCTGAATTCTCTACATGGAGCTGCGGTGTGAGGACATGTATTTGAATGCATTAAATTAATAAATTAAATTTGCAGTGCTTTGGTTAGAAGCCCACACCATATGAAGAAACTTTCCACTTGATTTGACAAATTAATGTCACATTAAACATAAACCCACAATTTTGAAATAAGGTTTTATTGAGCACAATATAAATATAACATGTTTTATGGCAAAGGTAATTATAACAATCTTTTGTAACTTGGAGTTTGGAAAAAATGTTTTTTGATTCCATCCTTAAAGTTACAAAGCCAATGCGCAAAGTGGATAGGGAAAAAACCTTAATCCATCTCATTGCTTGCTCAAAAAACAATTCAAATTGAAGCCAATTCATGGTCTCCACAACAGAGAGACACAAGATCCAAAAGGCATTGCACCTCATCTTGGGCTTGACCTGACGCTTGATCTTAGCCAAAAGGCCGCGAGGCGATGTACAGTTTAAGAATCCCTTCATGGCTTAGTAGAGCCATGCAGAGCAGAAAAGTAGGAATACAACCTGGGGCGAATTACTAACTCCAGCGAGTGTGGGTCTAGGCGAAGTGCAATTAACTTTCAGAAAGAGCAAACACATTAAGGTTCTTGTATGTATCCAGCAGTGACCCCTGCTGCTGGAGTGTAAGTATGTGAGTGTTTGGCAAGGGCAAGATTAAATTAATAGAATCATAAAATTGTGAAGCTCTGGAGGAGTCCATTCTGCCCTTCACACCTGTGCCAATGTTTTGTAAGAATTCCTAATTAGTCCCATACCCCGCTCTCTAAATATAGCCCTGTGTATTTTAAAGTATTCTCTTGAAAGTTACTATTAATCTATTATACTACCCTTTCAGGCAGTGTATTCCACATCATAGCTACTCGTTCCAGAAAAAAATAAATTCTCATGTACCCTTTTCCAATTATTGTAATTTTGTGCCTCCCTGGTTACCACGGTAGCACTGTGGCTAGCATTGTGGCTTCACAGCGCCAGGGTCCTAGGTTCGATTCCTGGCTGGGTCACTGTGTGGAGTCTGCACCTTCTCCCCGTGGCTGCATGGGTTTCCTCTGGGTGCTCCAGTTTCCTCCCACTAGACCCAAAAGACGTGCTGTTAGGTATTTTGAGCATTCTGAATTCTCCCTCGGTGTACCCGAACAGATGCCGGAATGTGGCGACTAGGGGCTTTTCACAGTGACTTCATTGCAATGTAAGCCTATTTGTGACAACAAAAGATTATTATTACCAGTTCCACTGAGTGCAAATCGTTTCACCCTATCAAAATCCTTTGTAATTTGGAGCACCTTCATTAAAGCTTCCCTTATTTTTTCTGCTGTAAGGAGAATAATTTCAGCTTCTCCTGTATCTACATTTCTGAAGACCCTCACCAGCTTCATTGGAGAAAATGAGGATAAATTTGAGAGTTAGAACTAAAACCACTTAAACAAATCAAGGGGAGAAACCAACCAGATCAATACAAACATGAATCTTCGAGTAGTCTATGAATTTGATTTTTTTCTTTCTTGGGTTGCAGGCTTTGTTGGCTAATAATAATCTTTGTTAGTGTCACAAGTAGGCTTACATTAACACGGCAATGAAGTTACTGTGAAAAGACCCAAGTCGCCACACTCCGGCACCTGTTCGGGTACACAGAGGGAGAATTCAGAATGTCAATTCACCTAACAAGCACGTCTTTTGGGACTTGTGGGAGGAAACCCATGCAGACACGGGGAGAACGTGCAGACTCCGCACAGACAGTGACCCAAGCCGGGAATCAAACCCAGGTCCCTGGCGCTGTGAAGCAACAGTGTTAACCACTGTGCTACCGTGCCGCCCACCCAACATCTGTTCCCTAATTGCCCTTCAGAATGTGGTGGTGAGCTGCCACCTTGACCCGCTCCAGTCCAGGTGATATAGATACATGCACAGTGAAAATAAAAAATAAAATCGCTTATTGTCACAAGTAGGCTTCATATGAAGTTACTGTGAAAAGCCCCTAGTGGCCACATTCCGGCACCTGTTCGGGGAGGCTGCTACGGGAATTGGCAGGTAGTGTTGGTGTCATCCAAATGCTAGATCATAACCATCTCCAACAAGAGCTTTTAACCATCTCACCTTGATGTTCAATAGCTCTACCATTGCTGAATCCTCCACCGTCAACATCTTGATGGTTACCATTGACCAAAAACATAACTGGATGAGACACACAGGTCCAAATCTTCCAATCAAGATCTGAACCCATATTTCGGACCCTGATCAGACAAACTAACCAATTACCTTCCTCCAATTTTTCTGTGCAATCCTCCGATGGATCCATGCAGAAGCCATGCTCCCTTCTGATGGCACAAGCTGTGGTATTCTGGGAAGGAAAGAGTTTACATGTTCCAAAACTTATTGGAAAAGGTACAGAGAGAAGGTAAGTGTGTACGGTTTGGGTATGGTAAATAGGTCTGGTAAGAGGATAGGATGGGAAGGGGGTATGGTGGGTGAAGGGTAGAGTAGGTTAGGTAAAAGGTATGGTGGTAGAGTGGAAGGTAAGTGAGGTGGCAGATGGTTCGGGTGGTAAGTGGGTAGGACAGCAGGAAAGGGTGATGAGATTGTAGGGAATTCTGTGGATAGGTTGACAGGTGGTTGCGGTGGGTAGGATGGTAGGTGTGTGACTCAGTAGGTGGGTTGCGAGGCTGTTCGGGTCGGGAGAGGTTGTTACGTTAAGGGCAAGTCAGTTGGGTCCCAGGTATTACGACACCCTGGGCTAGGATGTGGTCAATCTCAGCCCCCCTTGACCTGGAGAAAGAAGAGAGGGAGAGCAGGCACTCAACTCCTTCTACCTTCAGCATCCAGGACACACTCTGCTTTCCTTGGGTCTCTGGAAATCACCCATTCCGGTAGGACCCAATCACCTGTTATGGGGCAGGATACGGCCATTTGGCCAATTCATTTAGGACCAGTCTAACAATCGAACTGAGTCCCACCTCACCTCTTGGGTGCCACACAGTCTGAGTTCTGCTGTTCGAAACTAGCATCATCTACTATGTTGCAACTTTTTGAATTTCTCATTCTCTCTGCTGCTTGGCTTAAAGATACATGTCCATTAAGCATCCATGGATCAAAATGGTAATCGCAAAAAAATAAAGAAAGGGGAAATAAGGGAATCAACCATTCACAAACGGGAAGATCTGGGCGTATGACTGTGATTACAAAAACTGGTCAGAGGCTGGGACTGCCATCTATAAGGCTGCAATGATGTACATTCAGATACTTCAGTAGTGAACCGCAAGGGATTTCTTAACAAGTCATGTAGAATGGCAACATATTTGAAGCTAATTCTAAAATACCCTGGGTAGGAGAAACTCCTCCCACTGGGGTGATTCCCCACTCTGAATCCCGATTAGTCACCCAGGCCAGGTGACCCTAACGCTGATGTGTTGCCCTTAAAGGCACAATCACCACAAAGGCACAAGTCAGGAATATCCTCCAAGATGGCGCCGGAGCGTGGCGAATCTCTGCGAACCCTCCAAAACAGATCCTCTCTTATAACTGTGCTCCCTATTATGTATTTTCTTTTCTTTCCATGTTGTAAATGATCTGTTTGAGCTGCTCACAGAAATACTTTTCACTGTACCTCGGTACACGTGACAATAAACAAATCCAATCCAATCCAACCCATGTGCAGACATCATCCAGGACAAAGACGCCTGCTTGATTAGCACCCCATCCTCCACCAGATTAAATATTCATTCTGTTAGCCATGATGCACCATGGCTGCAGCAAGTACCATCTACAAGATGCAAGGGCAGCACGGTAGCTTTGTGGATAGCACAATTGCTTCACAGCTCCAGGGATCCAGGTTCGATTCCAGCTTGGGTCACTGTCTGTGCGGAGTCTGCACATCCTCCCCGTGTGTGCGTGGGTTTCCTCCGGGTGCTCCCGTTTCCTCCCACAGTCCAAAGATGTGCAGGTTAGGTGGATTGGCCATGATAAATTGCCCTTAGTGTCCAAAATTGCCCTTAGTGTTGGGTGGGGCTGCTGGGTTTTGGGGATAGGGTGGAGGTGTTGACCTTGAGTAGGGTGCTCTTTCCAAGAGCCGGTGCAGACTCGATGGGCCAAATGGCCTCCTTCTGCACTGTAAATTCTATGATAAGATGCACTGCAGCAACTTGCCAAGGCTTATTTGTGATAACACCTTTCAACCCCACAACATCCACTGGCCCTAGTAGAAAAAGGTAGCAAGAGTGTGGGAATGCTACCTCCTCCATGGACCCCTCCAAGCTACACACTGACTTGAAAATATATTGTTGTTCCTTCATCAAAATCCAGAAACTCCCCACCTAATAGCAACGGTGGTGTATCTACACCACATGACCTCAGTGAGAGGTACAGTGAGACCTGTATCTCTGAAGGGCATTTAGGGATCTGCAATAAATACTGACCATGCTAGTGATGACCACATCTCATGAATGAATTTAAAAAACAATTTTCCTCTCCATAACTCAGTATGGAGCTGCACCTTTAGGGCAGACACACTCTCTGTCTCGGGTCTCAGTGTGGAGCTGCACCTTTAGGGCAGACACACTCTCTGTCTCGGGTCTCAGTGTGGAGCTGCACCTTTAGGGCAGACACACTCTCTGTCTCGGGTCTCAGTGTGGAGCTGCATCTCTGGGATAGACACTCTTTCTGTCCCAGGTCTCAGTGTTGATCTGCACCTCTAGGGCTGGCACCCTCTCTATCTTGGGTCTCAGTGTGGAGCTGCAGCTTTAGGGCATACATCCACTTTGTCTCAGGACTCAGTGTGGAGCTTCACCTCTAGGGCAGACACCCTCTCTGTCCCAGGTCTCAGTGTGGAGCTGCATCTCCAGGACAGAATCCCTCTCTGTCCCAGGTCTCAGTGTGAAGCTGCATCTTCAGGATTGACACCCTCTCTGCTTCAAGTCTCAGTGTGGTGCTGCATCTCCAGGACAGACACACTCCCTGTCCCAGGTCTCAATGTGGAGCTGTATCTCCAGGACAGACAGGGGCGGATCTACTATGAAACTAATGAAGCTTAAGCTTCAGGGCCTCTAATCCCGGAGGGGCCCCAGAAGCGACTTTACAAGGCAGTCATAAATGAATTGGCAGGACTTCACTGACAGCAGATAAGTCAGTGCTGGGTCTCAGGTTAAAAGGAAAGTGATTATTCTGCTGCAAAAATGCGATCAGGAAATGCTGAGGATCAAAATTTGCCTCCTCTTCCTAATGTAGATGTGTCTCGATGAAGAGTATCACCCCGCGTAAGTGTTTGTGTTAATGTCAGTGTGTGTGTGATTGGGTATTCAAAGAATGTTGATGTAGCCTGGCTCACGGGACTGCTCTCCCCTCACGCACTGTTCGCTTGGTCAGTTTCACTAGGGTCACATATTTTGCAGCTGTGTATCGGAGGAATGAGAAAGAGCTGGCTCCAAACCTCAGCACAAACACTGGCGCCCTGCTTTGCTAGTTTTGTCTTTAGCCATTGTGTCGATACATTCTGTCCCAAGGACCTTTCTCTGCCTTCTTTGAAATGCAAAACTCACTCAGCCTGGGAACTCGCGGTGTGAATTGAGATGTCCCCCTTTGCCAGTTTGCTATTTCACTATCCCAGCCTTCATCTCAGTTTTTACCAGAAGAACTCTATCTGTTGCTGTGTAATCCGTACACAAGTGCGATGTGCTGTGTTAACACCCTGGTCCTATGCTGTCAGCTCCGATATGCCTAGATATGTTTTACAATGCACATATTTCATTTTGTTCTCCGACACTTGGGATGTTGTGAGTGTGTACGGTGGCCCATGCAGCCTCTGCTTTTGTTTCATGAGTTCTCAGGGTTGCCATAACATGTTGTGATTGCTGCACTTGACAATCAACGATAAACAGACAAAAAAAAACCCTTTGCAGTCCTGTGCGTGAGACCAACCCACAATGTATCCGGTGAAACATTATACAGACAGGTCTCACTGTACCAATGTTCATTATAGTCAGAGATACAGGTCTCACTGTACCAGAGTTCATTACAGAGTCAGAGATACAGGTCTCACTGTACCAATGTTCATTATAGTCAGAGATACAGGTCGCACTGTGCCAGTGTTCATTACAGAGTCAGAGATACAGGTCTCACTGTACCAATGTTCATTATAGTCAGAAATACAGGTCTCACTGTACCAGAGTTCATTACAGAGTCAGAGATACAGGTCTCACTGTACCAATGTTCATTATAGTCAGAGATACAGGTCGCACTGTGCCAGTGTTCATTACAGAGTCAGAGATACAGGTCTCACTGTACCAGTGCTCATTATAGAGTCAGTGATACAGATCTCACTGTACCAATGTTCATTATAGAGTCAGTGATACAGATCTCATTGTACCAATGTTCATTATAGAGCCAGAGATACAGTTCTCACTGTACCAATGTTCATTATAGAGTCAAAGATACAGGTCTCACTGTGCCAGAGTTCATTATAGAGTCAGAGATACAGGTCTCACTGTACCAATGTTCATTATAGAGTCAAAGATACAGGTCTCACTGTACCAGTGTTCATTATGCAGAAAGAGATACAGGTCTTACTGTATAAGTGTTTATAATACAGTCAGACATACAGGTCTCACTGTACCAATGTTCATTATAGTCAGAGATACAGGGCTCACTGTACCAGTGTTCATTATAGAGCCAGAGATACAGATCTCACAGCACCAATGTTCATTACAGAGTCAAAGATACAGGTCTCACTGTACCAGTGTTCATTATGCAGAAAGAGATACAGGTCTTACTGTATCAGTGTTTATAATACAGTCAGACAAACAGGTCTCACTGTACCAGAGTTCATTATAGAGTCAGAGATACAGATCTCACTGTACCAATGTTCATTATAGAGTCAGAGATACAGGTCTCATTGTACCAGAGTTCATTATAGAGTCAGAGATACAGATCTCACTGTACCAATGTTCATTATAGAGTCAGCGATACAGGTCTCACTGTACCAGAGTTCATTATAGAGTCAAAGATACAGGTCTCACTGTACCAGTGTTCATTATGCAGAAAGAGATACAGGTCTTACTGTATCAGTGTTTATAATACAGTCAGACATACAGGTCTCACTGTACCAATGTTCATTATAGAGTCAGACATACAGGTCTCACTGTACCAAAGTTCATTATAGAGTCAGAGATACAGGTCTCACTGTACCAATGTTCATTATAGAGTCAGAGATACAGGTTTCACTGTACCAGTGTTCATTATAGAGTCGGAGATACAGGTTTCACTGTACCAGTGTTCATTATAGTCAGAGATACAGGTCTCACTGTACCAGTGCTCATTATAGAGTCAGAGATACAGATCTCACTGTACCAATGTTCATTATAGAGCCAGCGATACAGGTCTCACTGTACCAAAGTTCATTATAGAGTCAGAGATACAGGTCTCACTGTACCAATGTTCATTATAGAGTCGGAGATACAGGTCTCACTGTACCAATGTTCATTATAGTCAGAGATACAGGTCTCACTATACCAGTGCTCATTATAGAGTCAGAGATACAGATCTCACTGTACCAATGTTCATTATAGAGTCAGAGATACAGGTTCTAGTGTATCAGTGTTCATTGTGCAGAGAGAGATACAGGTCTCATTGAATCAGTGTTCATAATGCAGAGAGAGATAAAGGTCTCACTGTACCAGAGTTCATTATACAGAGATACAGGTCTCGTTGTACCAATGTTCATTATAGAGTCAGAGATACAGGTCTCACTGTGCCAATGTTCATTATAGAATCAAGGATACAGGTCTCACTGTACCAGTGTTCATTATGCAGAAAGAGATACAGATCTCACTGTACCAATGTTCATTATAGAGTCAGAGATACAGGTCTCACTGTACCAGTGCTCATTATAGAGTCAGAGATACAGGTCTCACTGTACCAATGTTTATTATAGTCAGAGATACAGGGCTCACTGTACCAGTGTTCATTATAGAGTCAGTGATACAGGCCTCACAGCACCAATGTTCATTACAGAGTCAAAGATACAGGTCTCACTGTACCGGTGTTCATTATGCAGAAAGAGATACAGGTCTTACTGTATCAGTGTTTATAATACAGTCAGACAAACAGGTCTCACTGTACCAGAGTTCATTATAGAGTCAGAGATACAGATCTCACTGTACCAATGTTCATTATAGAGTCAGAGATACAGGGCTCACTGTACCAGTGTTCATTATACAGTCAGAGATACAGGGCTCATTGAATCAGTGTTCATAATACAGTCAGCGATAGAGGTCTCACAGCACCAATGTTCATTATAGAGTCAGCGATACAGGTCTCACATCACCAATGTGCATTATAGACATGTATTTGAAGGTTATCTTCTGCTATCATCTTTACTTTCGTTTGTTAAAGAACTCAGAGAAAATTCAGCCGATAGGATTGCACACTATGAATCAGAAGCAAAAGGTTTGTATGAAGATATCACCTTAAATTATTCTGATGCTTCCAAACGCATTGTTACAAGGAAATTTTCAGATGGAACAAGTGGTATTGCTACTTTGAGAGGAGCTGACAAATTTAGGATAGAAGTTCTATATCAACTCTATGACTGCTTGATAATCCAGATACGCAAGAGGATTGACCCATATGAACAGATTGCGAAAAGGTTCAAGTTCCTCTCAGAATTGGTGAACAATTCTGAAATTGATGAAGACAGTATTAAACTTATAATATCGTATTACAAAGATGATATTGACCACAAATTAGTAAACGAGTGTTATCAGTTCAAAGAATATATGCAACTTAGGAAATCTCAGAACACAGAAGAAAACACGGCATCTAAAATGCAATGCGCAGAAGTTCTTCAGCTTATTTGTGAGCAACACCTAATTGAAGTGTTCTCCAATATTACTACTGCGCTTAAGTTGTACTTGACAATGCCTATCACGAGCTGTGAAGCAGAAAGGAATTTTTCAAAGCTATTCTTTATAAAGAACAAATTTTGGTCTACCATGACTGAAGAGCGCTTAAATTCTTTATGCATAGTGTCTCTAGAAAATGACATTGCAAGGACGCTCTCATATGACAAAACTGTACATGAATATGTTGCTAGAAAAAACAGAAAAATTAGTATTTTGTAAAATGTGCTTCATGTAGTATGTATTCTCATAGGTGTCTAAAATAAAAGATAATATTGACTGTGGTCTTTTCTATGTTTTATTTCATCATTCTATGATGCATCATGCATGTATATAACATTTCCCTAATTTCATCCCCCCATAACTCGAAAACTATAAGGCATAGGAAATTTTTATTCACACCAGTGACTTTGACATGTGAGATAATCCAGTACAGCAATTTTAATCAAAATCTGAGATGTAGTGGTTACATTTAAAAAAAATTTGTGATGATCTGTCGTGGAACAACCCCATTGAAGAAGATAACAGTGGTTACCCAGACCTCGTTTCTGGTTGCGAAGGGGCCCCCATAACAGTTCACGCTTCAGGGCCCCAAAAATGTAGGTCAGCCACTGAGGACAGACACTCAAGTTGTGTCAGGAAACAAAATGATAATTTGATTTTTTTTTTCCTGTTAGCTTTAATATAACTTGTAGATTATTATTTGTGAACTTTATAAAAAGGGCACAATTAAAGCTTAAGTTATTCTGGTTCATTATTTAATCATCCAAAATGATAGCCAGAAAGAGTAGTTTCTCTGGTTCTAGTAGGGAACCATTATTTTTAGTGATCAGTTTCATTTTTTCTGCCTATTATAACTCAAATATTTGAATCACTCTTGACAATATCCAGTCAGAAGATGGTTGATCTTAACTAATATGTATGGTTACAGAATTGATGGCGATAAGTACACTCTTACAAGATGATTATAGATTATTGATTGAAAGCTTTTTTCTCACTCAGTGTATTAAATATATTAAGAAAGCTGCCAATGTTATGTTGATTGTCTTTTTTAAGGCAGGGTTCATGGATATCTGATTAAGATAAGGCTAGAAGTTGAGATCTGGGTGATTAAATACTCCAGGAACATCATTGTTAAACTAGAAAGAGTGCAGAAAAGATTTACTAGGATGTTGCCGGGACTTGATGGTTTGAGTTATAAGGAGAGGCTGGATAGACTGGGACTTTTTTCCCTGGAGCGTAGGAGGCTTAGGGGTGATCTTATAGAGGTCTATAAAATAATGAGGGGCATAGATAAGGTAGATAGTCAACATCTTTTCCCAAAGGTAGGGGAGTCTAAAACTAGAGGGCATAGGTTTAAGGTGAGAGGGGAGAGATTCAGAAGGGCCCAGAGGGGCAATTTCTTCACTCAGAGGGTAGTGAGTGTCTGGAATGGGCTGCCAGAGGTAGTAGTAGAAGCGGGTACAATTGTGTCTTTCAAAAAGCATTTAGATGGTTACATGGGTAAGATGGGTATAGAGGGTTATGGGCCAAGTGCGGGCAACTGGGACTAGCTTAATGGTAAAAAACTGGGCGGCATGGACTGGTTGGGCCGAAGGGCCTGTTTCCATGCTGTAAACTTCTATGATTCTATGATTCTATGATTGTCTCAATTGTCTAGGGACCATATTATCTGCCAAATGCAAATGTTTAAGTTTTACAATATAAATTGTAATCTCAAGATATTATTAATATCCATTATCTTTGGGAAATCAGACAGATATTTCACAAGAGGCTTATTTGCTAAGGAATGTTGCCTAGGATTACCAGATTTGCTGGGGATTAAAGACACTGGGGAGCGACAGTTGAAAGCAGCAGGGTCAACGGGGAGAATGGATTTGATTTTGTTTGTTTCCTGAGCCTAAAAACAGTATTTTTGGAGTGTTTTTCAATGTTTAATTATTGATTAGGGGGCAGCACGGTGACGCAGTGGGTTAGCCCTGCTGCCTCACGGCGCCGAGGTCCCAGGTTCGATCCCGGCTCTGGGTCACTGTCCGTGTGGAGTTTGCACATTCTCCCCGTGCTTGCGTGGATTTCGCCCCCACAACCCAAAGATGTCCAGTGTAGGTGAATTGGTCTTGCTAAATTGCCCCTTGGAAAAAATGAATTGGGCACTCTAAATTTTTATTTTAAAAAAATTATTGATTAGTAGACAGTCTAGGACGAGAGTACATTTGCCAGTTCACAGAATCACAGATGCATTATGGTGCAGAAGGAGGCCATTCGGCCCATCGAGTCTGCACTGGATGAGAGTTTGCACCAGTTAACCCCAATACTACGCACTCGGCTGCAAACATCAACCTTGCTATCAGCTAGTCATACAGTGAGCTAGCGTGTGTCCACGAAGGAGGAGAGGGACAGGAAGAGAGTAAGGGAGTGATTTCCATAAGGTTGGAGCCTTGATGGCTGATAGCATAGCCACCAACTGTGAGGCAGAGAAGCAAGGAGCCAGAGTTGGATGAATGGAGAATCCCGTTGTGGGAATGATTGTAGGGTTGGAAGGTTTACAGAGATAGGGAATGTTTAAAATAGGTAATATTTGAGGACCAGGGGTTACTGTGAGAAACAAGGGGCAGGATTCTCCGTTGCCCGACCCCAAAATCGGGAACAGTGATCGGGCGGAGAATGGCTCCCGATGCTGAAGTCGCAGCAGGCACCGGTTTGACGACGGGTCATGATGCTCTGCCCCCTCCAAATCGGTAATATCAGCAATATCATTATTGGGTCCACTCGCGATGCTCCATCTCCGATGGGCCGAGTTCTCGATGGCGCGGGCCACGTGTACTCTCAGCGGTCATGATCCTTGCGTGGTGGCTGCAGAGAGAGAGAGAGAGAGGGCATGCGGACAGTGTCCAGTACCGCCATACTCCGCCAAGAGCCGTGCCGCTGGCCGGGGGAATTCTGCCAGAGCTGGGGGGAGTAGTGGAGGGTTGCCAGTAGGTGGGGGTTGGGGTGGACGGATACGCGGTCCAGCACAACCTGCGCCATCTTTTCCGGGGCGATCGGAACGTGTGTGGGGGGGGGGGGGGGGTGTAGGTGTACGCGCGGCTGCAGCCTGTCAGCCCTGCACTTGTCCAGCATGGACCCAGCGATTCTCCCATCATTTTCCGTGCATTCCACGGGTGCTTCACGTGGCGCCGGTGGCTAGGGCGTCACCGGTAGCAGAATCGGTGCGGGTGTGGCACCGATTTTTCCATCGTGAAAGACCACGGATCCTCCGTTGCCGTCAGCACTTACACGCAGGAACGGAGAATCCAGCCCAAGGACTAGGCTGTGAATGGATTGTCCTAGTCTGGAAAGAGCCAGGGATACTAAAGACCATCCCTGTATTCAATGTTGTCTATAGGCATTCCTGAAATGGATGTTCCAGCTTTATAACTAATATCAGAGCCCGAGGAGAAGGGGTTCAGCAGCTACTACTAAATAGTCATTCCATGGATCTATGTCACCGATGTAACAGTGTGGGAATCTGACAGGTTACTTTTCATGTCATCCGATACCTGGAAGATCTCCTTTTCTCCTCTTTTTTGTCATTCTCCTGAATCAAGCCACAACAACCAACTCACTGATGCAAAGTTTGGTTCCTGTAAGGAATTCACAGCTCCAAATTTCTTTGCAGCCTTGGTTCAAACAGACAAAAGAGGTGAACTCGGGGGTGAGGTGGAAGTGACTTTCCTTGGCATTGAGGAATTGTTTGATCAAGTTGGCACTAAGGAGCCCTATCGAAAGTGAAGCCAATAGAAGTTGTGGGAATGCTCTCCCACTTTCCATATTTAGCACAAAGGAAGATGGTTGTGGTTGTTGGAGTCCAATCATCTTAGCCCCAGGACATCACTGCAGTATATTTGCCTTTCCAGAAAAATATCCTAAGCCCAACCACCATCAGCTGCTTCATCAGTTATCGTCTCTCAGAAGGGAGGATAATCACTTCCGGTTGCGGCTATGCGGAGCTAAATCGCACATTCGGCGGCTCCTGCAAAACTGGACTTTTGGGCTCTTTTCAGGGCCCCAAACGGCACTTTTCTGACGTTTCCCGGTGTGGGAAGGAGTCTACAACAGCTCCCCATTAGTATATGGCTTCAACTAGGAGCGGGGCGACAAAAAAGGTGGTGGTGGACCCGAAGAAGGTGGGAGGGACGAAGGATAAAATGACGGCGGGCGGAGACCAGGCAGCGTGGATGCAGTGGGCGGAGGAGCAGCAGGAGGGTGTCCAGCGCTGCAAGGAGAGGAGGGAGCAGAGGGAGAGGGAGAGGCTGGTGGGGGAGATGGTGAGGGTAGACAGGAGGTATGCGGAGGAGCCCGAGGAAGGATTGTTGAGCAAGAGGCGTAGCCTCCAGGCCAAATTCGACCTGGTGACCACCAGGAAGGCAGAGGTGCAGTGGAGGAAGGCCCAGGGGGCGATTTACGAGTATGGGGAAAAGGCAAGCAGGATGCTGGCGCATCAGCTTTGGAAGCAGGACGCAGCTAGGGAGACTGGGGGAGTTAAGGACAGGGGAGGGAGCGTGGTGCGGAGTGGGGTTGGCATCAATGGGGTATTCAGGGACTTCTACGAGGAATTGTACCGATCTGAGCCCCCACAGGAGGAGGGAGGGATGGGCCGCTTCCTAGACCAATTGAGGTTTCCAAAGGTGGAAGAGGGACTGGTGGCGGGATTGGGGGCCCCGATTGGGCTGGAGGAGCTGATCAAAGGGATAGGAAGCATGCAGGCAGGAAAGGCACCGGGGCCGGACGGTTTCCCGGTTGAATTTTATAAAAAATATATGGACCTGTTGGGCCCGCTGTTAGTTAGGACCTTCAATGAGGCAAGGGAGGGGGGGTGCTGAAGAGGTTCGGGTTCGGGGAGGGGTTTGTCAGGTGGGTTAGGCTGTTGTATGAGGTCCCGATGGCGAGTGAGGCCACAAACAGGAGGAGGTCCAAGTACTTTCGGGTGCACCGAGGGACGAGACAGGGGTGTCCCTTATCCCCCTTGCTCTTCGCACTGGTGATTGAATCCCTGGCTATGGCACTGAGAGAGTCGAGGAACTGGAGGGGGTTGGTGAGTGGTGGGGAGGAGCATAGGGTGTCACTTTATGCGGACGACCTGCTGCTGTATGTGGCGGACCGGGTGGGTGGAATGCCGGAGGTAATGAGGATTCTTAGGGAATTCGGGGACTTTTCGGGGTACAAGCTCAACATGGGGAAGAGCAAGCTGTTCGTAGTTCATCCAGGGGACCAGGAGAGGGGGGATTGGCGAGCCCCACTAAAAAAGGCGGAGAGGAGCTTCAGGTATTTGGGAGTCCAGGTGGCCAGGAGCTGGTGGGCCCTGCATAGGCTTAATTTTACAAGGCTGGTGGAGCAAATGGAGGAGGAGTTCAAGAGGTGGGACGCGTTGCCGCTGTCCTTGGCTGGTAGGGTGCAGTCAATCAAAATGACGGTGCTCCCAAGGTTTTTGTTCCTGTTCCAGTGCCTCCCCATTTTTATCCCAAAGGCTTTTTTCAGGCGGGTTAACAGGAGTATAATGGGGTTTGTGTGGGCGCGAGGGACTCAGAGGGTGAGAAGAGTGTTCCTGGAGCGGAGTAGAGATAGGGGGGGCTGGCGCTGCCCAACCTCTGTGGGTACTACTGGGCCGCCAATGCGACAATGGTGCGCAAGTGGGTGATGGAGGGGGAGGGGGCTGCATGGAAGAGGCTGGAGACGGCGTCTTGTGTGGGTACGTGTCTGGCGGCGCTGGCAAGGAGGTATGCCACGAGCCCGGTGGTGGTGGCTGCCCTCAAAATTTGGGGGCAGTGGAGGCGGCACAGTGGGGGCCTCGGCAGGGACCCCATTACGGGTGAACCACCGGTTCGTCCCGGGAAGAACAGATGGAGGGTTTGCGGGGTGGCACAAGGCAGGGATACGAAAGTTGGGGGACCTGTTTGTGGACGGGAAGTTCGCGAGCCTGTGTGAGCTGGAGGAGAAGTACGGGCTCCCCCCGGGGAACACCTTCAGGTACTTACAGGTAAGGGCGTTTGCCAGGCGGCAGATGATGGAATTCCCGCGGCTACGGCCACACACAGTACAGGACAGGGTGCTCTTGTGGGGGGTGGGTGGGAGTGGGGACGATCTCGGAAACTTACCAGGTGATGCAGGAGGAGGAGGAGGCCTCGGTGGTGGAGGTAAAAGGTAAGTGGTAGGAGGAGTTGGGAGAGGAAATTGAGGAAGGGATGTGGGCAGATGCCCTGGGGAGGGCGAACTCTTCCTCATCGTGCGCAAGGCTCAGCCTCATACAGTTTAGGGTGCTGCACAGGGCACGCATGACCGGGACAAGGAGGAGCCGGTTTTTTGGGGGTGAGGACAGGTGTGTTAGGTGCTCAGGGAGCCCAGCAAATCACACCCATATGTTCTGGGCATGCCCAGCGCCGGAGGAATTTTGGAAGGGAGTAGCGTGGACGGTGTCGAGGGTGGTAGGATCCAGGATCAAGCCGGGCTGGGGGCTCGCAATATTTGGGATGGCAGAGGAGCCGGGAATGCAGGAGGCGAAAGAGGCCGGTATTCTGGCCTTTGCGTCCCTGGTAGCCCGGCGAAGGATTCTTCTTCAGTGGAGGGATGCGAGGCCCCCAAGCGTGGAACCCTGGATCAACGATATGGTGGGGTTTATTAAGTTGGAGAGGGTGAAATTCGCCTTGAGAGGGTCGGTACAAGGGTTCTTTAGGCGGTGGCAATCGTTCTTAGACTTCCTGGCAGAGCGGTAGACATTGGTCAATGGCAGCAGCAACTCGGGGGGGGGGGGGGGGGGTGGGGGGGGGGGGGTCACTTTATTTTCTATTTTATTTGTTATTCACACTGGAGGGTCTGAGGGGGTGTATATACTTGTTGTTTTAAGTCGGGGTGTTAGTGTTAATTTATTATTTATGTACAGGGGGGGAGGGGGGTATGGAGGGTTGCTTTTCTGGACTGTGTTTTGTTCTTAACCCTGTTGGGTTCCTTTTTCATTTTGTTATTGATATTTTATGAAAACCTTTAATAAAAATTATTTTTTTTAAAAAAGAAGTGAGGATAATCGCAATGCCTCAGATCTTGACGCAGTCCGTGTCCATATGCAGCGAAACCTGGACAACATTTGGGGCTGGTTTAGCTCAGTGGGCTAAACAGCTGGCTTGTAATGCAGAACAAGGCCAGCAGCGTGGGTTCGATTCCCGTACCAGCCTCCCCGAACAGGCGCCGGAATGTTGCGACTAGGAGCTTTTCACAGTAACTTCATTGAAGCCTACTTGTGACAATAAGCAATTATTATAATATTATAATTATTATTATATTTAGGCTTGGATTAATAAATGCAAAAATATTTACACCACATAGTGCCAGGTAATGGCGATTTCCAACAAGAGAGAACCTTCTCCCCTTGACATTCAATCGCATTACAATTGTTGAATTCCCCACCATTAAAATGCTGGGCTTTACCAGAAACCTAACTGGACTAGCCATATAAAGAGCAGGTCAGAGGCGTTTGTACATTCTAAGGCAAGCGATTCCCCACGATGGAGATGTTGCATTTATTTCGGGAGGCTTTCAGAGTGTCCTTGTAGCATTTCCTCTGGCCTCCCAGTGATCGTTTGCCTTTGCGGAGCTCGGTGTAGAGCACTTGTTTCGGGAGTCTTGTGTCGGGCATGTGGACAATGTCACCCGCCCATCGCAACTGGTAGAGTGTGACCAGTGCCTCAATACTGGGGATATTTGCCTGGGAGAGGAGGGTCAAGTTGGTATGTCTGCCCTGCCAGTGGATTTGCAGGATTTTGTGGAGGCAGCGTTGGTGATATCTCTCCAGGGATTTGAGGTGTCTGCTGTACATTTTCCATGTTTCTGATGCATATAGGAAGGCGGGGATCACAGCTGCTCTGTAGACCATGAGCCTAGTGCTGGATTTGAGATGTCGGACTTCGATCACTCTGTTCCTCAGGAGCCCGAAGACTGCACTGGCACATTAGAGTCGATGCTCGATAGAAGGACAAGGGCAGCAGATGCATGGGAACACCTGCAGATCCCCTCCTAGTCACCCAGCATCCTGACTTGAATGTATATTTGGGTTCCTTTACTGTCGCTGGGCCAAAATCCCGAAACATACGGCAAACAGCATTATAAGGGCCTGCACAGGAGCAACTGCATTGCGGGTGCCTGCACAGGAGCAACTGCATTGTGGGTGCCTGCACAGGAGCAACTGCATTGCGGGTGCCTGCACAGGAGCAACTGCATTGTGGGTGCCTGCACAGGAACGACTGCATTGTGGGTGCCTGCACATGAGCGACTGCATTGTGGGTGCCTGCACATGAGCGACTGCAGCGGTTAAAGAAGGTGGCTCTCTACCACTGGCTCCGGAAATTTGTACGTTCCCCAGTGGTAGGAATAATCCTAGAACAGGGATGATGATATACCTCCTCCCAGAAGGAAAATCAGTAATCGTATTTCCCCATTTTGCTGTTTTTCCTTCTTGCTGCGATAACATGTAGGAAGCTTTTTTAAAAAAAATATTTTTATTCCCTTCCTTTTTCACATTTTCTCCCAAATTTACACCCACCAACAACAAACAATAATCAGTAACAAATATGTCAATCCCCATATCAATAACAACGATTCCATCCTCCCACCAAACCCCAAACATTTTTTTAAATATATTTTTATTAAGGTATTTGCAAAATTTTTATAACAATAACAAAAACAATAACATTAACCTGGTAAAATAAATATTTCTTCACCCGACCCAATCCTCTCACACCTCAACCATCTAACACCTATACCCCCCTCTTCAGAATGCTGCTTTTGCCAACATTTTAATTTTCCCCGAGAAAGTCGACGAACGGCTGCCACCTCTGAGAGAACCCCAACATTGACCCTTTTAAGGCAAACTTTATTTTCTCCAGACTGAGAAAACCAGCCATGTCACTAACCCAAGTCTCTACAATCGGGGGCTTCGAGTCCCTCCACATTAAAAGGATCCGTCTCCGGACTACCAGGGAGGCAAAGGCCAGGACGTCGGCCTCTTTCACTCCCTGAACTCCCGGATCTTCTGACACTTCAAAGATCGTTACCTCAGGACTCGGCAACACCCGAGTTCCTAGCACCGTGGACATTGCCTTCGCAAACCCCTGCCAAAACCCTCTGAGCTTCGGACATGCCCAAAACATGTGGACATGGTTTGCTGGGTTTCCCGCACACCTCGCACATCTATCTTCTACCCCGAAAAACTTGCTCATCCTCGCCGCCGTC
Organism: Scyliorhinus torazame; assembly: GCF_047496885.1. NCBI lineage: Eukaryota > Metazoa > Chordata > Chondrichthyes > Carcharhiniformes > Scyliorhinidae > Scyliorhinus > Scyliorhinus torazame. The sequence goes on from NC_092725.1 coordinate 104,725,454, forward strand.
ATGTGTGCCCGGTGGACCACCTTAAACTGTATTAGACTGAGACTGGCACATGATGAGGAGGAATTGACCCTGCTTAGGGCGTCCGCCCATAGATCGGCCTCTAACTCTCCTCCTAGCTCGTCCTCCCACTTGCCCTTTAAGCTCTTCCACCAGGGTTTCGTCCGCCTCCAACAGCTCCTGGTAGATATCCGACGCCTTCCCCTCCCCCACCCAGGAACTGGAAACTACTCTATCCTGTATCCCCCGTGGCGACAGCAGCGGAAAGGCCGGCACCTGTTTCCTCAGGAAGTCTCGCACTTGCAAATATCTAAAACCATTCCCTGGAGGCAGTTTAAATTTATCCTCCAGCACCTTCAAGCTGGGAAAGCTCCCATCTATAAACAGAACCCCCATCCTTCTAATTCCTGCCCTCTGCCAGCTCTGGAATCCGCCATCCAGCCTGCCCGGTACAAACCTGTGGTTGTTACAAATCGAGGTAGAGACCGACGCACCCTCCACCTTCTTATATCTCCTCCATTTCCCCCAGATGCTCAGTGCCATCACTACCACTGGACTTGTGGCGTATCGGGCCGGCTAGGATGATAGAGGTGCCGTTACCAATGCTCCTAGACTGGTGCCTTTACATGACGCCGCCTCCAGCCGCTCCCACCATGCTGTCCCTCCCCCATTACCCACTTCCTAATCATGGCTATATTAGTCGCCCAGTAGTAGTTGCAGAGGTTCGGCAGCGCCAACCCACCCTCCCCCCGACTACGCTCCAACAACATTTTCTTCACCCGCGGGGTTTTATTCGCCCATACAAAGCCCAAAATGATCTTGTTCACCCGCTTGAAAAAGGCCTTAGGGATGAAGATGGGGAGGCACTGAAAGACAAACAGAAATCTGGGGAGGACCGTCATTTTCTGGGTCTGTACCCTACCCGCCAGTGATAGCGGGAGCATATCCCATCTCTTAAAGTCCCCTTCCATTTGCTCTACCAACCGGGCTAGGTTTAACTTGTGCAGTGCCTCCCATTCCCGGGCCACCTGGATTCCCAGATAGCGAAAGGTCTTCCCTACCATTCTAAGTGGCAGCTCCCCCAGTCTCTCCCCCTGCCCTCTAGCCTGAATCACGAACATCTCGCTCTTCCCCATGTTCAATTTATACCCTGTAAAACTGCCAAATTCTCCCAAGATCCGCATAACCTCCCCCATCCCCTCCAACGGGTCCGAAATGTACAAAAGCAAATCGTCTGCGTAGAGTGAGACCCGGTGCTCCAACCTTGCCCCCCCCCCCCCCCCCCACCCCTGAACCAGCCCCTGCCAGTTCCTCGAAGCTCTTAACGCCATGGCCAGTGGCTCTATGTCCAGAGCAAACAATAACCCTTGCCTCATCCCTCAATGTAATTTAAAATATCCCGATCTCAGCCGGTTCATATGCACGCTCGCTACAGGGGCCTGGTAGAGCAACCACACCCAGTCAATAAAGCCCTCACCAAACCCAGAACTTCCCAGTGCCTCCCACAGGTACTCCCACTCCACCCGATCAAAAGCCTTCTCTCTGCATCCATCGCTACCACCACCTCCACCTCCCCTCTTTCTGAGGGCATCATAATAACATTGAAAAGCCTCCGCACGTTGGCCTTGAGCTGCCTGCCCTTAACGAATCCCGTCTGGTCTCCCCCTATCACCCCCAGAACACAGTCTTCTATCCTTGTGGCCAGTATCTTAGCCAACAACTTGGTCTCTACATTCAAAAGCGAGATTGGCCTATATGACCCACACTGCTCAGGATCCTTCTCCCGTTTAAAAATAAGTGAAATCGAGGCCTGCAACATTGTCGGGGGGAGGATTCCCTTCTCTCTAGCCTCGTTAAATGTCCTCACCAGCAGTGAGCTCAATATCTCTGCGAACTTCTTATAAAATTCCACCGAGTAGCCATCCGGCCCCGGAGCTTTGCCCGACTGCATGCCCTCCGGCCCCTTGATAATTTCCTCAATCTCAATTGGGGCTCCCAGGTCCTCCTCCACCCTCGGAAACTACAACTGATCCAGAAATTGCCTCATCCCCTCCACTCCAGCCGGGGGTTCCGACTCATATAATTTACTGTAAAATTCTTTT